>NW_024081061.1:620716-1065930 GCF_003009895.1 Hyaena hyaena | reverse complement strand
TAAAAAAAAAAAAAAAAAAAAAAAAAGAAAACACATCGAGCAGGAGGTCATCAGCCCCACAGGGACAAGAGACATAAAGGAAGTACGAAGAACTGATGCAGGCCTCCTGAGAAAGAAGTCCTTCTCAGGAGCTAGAAGCCACCCTAAGCTGTCACTGAGCCTTGGGAACGTCAACCACAGCACACAAAGGCTGGTGTGCCTTCTCTGCCAAAGAAAACATGCAAGCATTTCCTTTGGTGACGTGGGACTGTGCACATGTACACCCACATATACACATCCCACATATACACATACACATACCCAACTCCCAGTACCTGTGGTTTTAGGAGGCTCCTGAGGTCCGCCCTGCCAGCCATACTGTGGGTATCCTTGGTAGGGGTACCCCTGAGGAGGTGGGTAGGGTCCCCCCATAGGTCCTGGAGGGTAGCCCTCTGGTCGCATTGGTTGTTGTGGATAAGGTGGGTACGGGGCCGTTGGACCAGGGCCCGGATACGGTGGAGGGTTCCCTGGGTTCATCAGGGACCTGCAGAATGTACCTAAAAGACAAACAACAAATATCATTCTCATCTAATCTGTGGAAATCATTAGGAAAAAAGCTTCAACCCAAGAGTTAATTTACAAAATCCCTTAATGGGATCTCAAACCTCTTGTAAATCTTCAGTTTGACCCATTGTTTCTTTCTTACCATTCCCACAATTGACAAATATTTTATGTACCTGGTTATATGCCTTCTGCCTGCCTTCCTCACTAGACACAAGGCTGTGACAGCAGTGATCAGGTCACCTTTAGATCATCCCCATGACCCTGGAGTTAGCAGAATGCCTAATACAAGAACAGGATTTTTTTTTTCAATTCTCTGAAGTGTCCACACGTGGCTGCATAGCTCTAAGGAAGAAGGCAGAAAGTCTAACAAGCCCTAATCCTGGGTCAGACCAGTGGAGGCGGAACGAGCACTAGAAATCCTCCAAAATAAACAGGGTTGGGCCACCCTGGCTCTTCTCACAAGGAGAACTGTGGCAGTGACCCACCAAAGACCCACGGCTCTCAGCAGCTGAGCTGTGTGCCCAGGCCTCGGTGGACTCAGGGCAGAGCTCTCTACACAGGATGCCGAGCATTTCCTCAACCATCAAGGCTCCCAGGACTCTGGTGGGCTCACCAGGAACCCCCACATTTGTGTGTACAGGTTCCTATAGGTTTGCTTCTGTGAAAGAGGCCATTGCTTCCCAACCCCCAAAGACTTGTTAACCATTCTCTTCACTGGGCTTCATGTCTGGTGGGCCAGCATCTCCTGCCCATCATCTCTGCAACCCTTGCAGTGCCTGACATTCGAAGCACTTCAGACTGAAAGCATCACTGGAGAATGCAAAGTACATATTCTGGATGAATGTGCTATCTGTCCTCTTACTGCCCTGCACTGTTACCCACCTGCAATATTGATATTTAACTTTTCACCTATTCAGAGGTCTTCTATCCCCAATTAAACAGTAAGTTAATAGAAGGAAGACTCCCACACTCAGAATTTAATAATTTCACTATTAATTCTTCATAACGTGCAATCAATAAATTTGTAAAGGACTCTACATGTATGCAAAGAACAAAATAACTATCAAGGTTCTCTAGAAAAACTGGATTAAATTAACAGTGGACTTTGCAGGGTGCCCACACAATCACATCCCCCTACATAATAGTGGTCAGATTTCCAGTCAGGTATCCGTCCATTCTTGCTTCCTTACCAGCTCCAGGGTGAGCCCAGGGTTACTAAGCCAATCCAGGTCACACTTTCCCCGTTTTCATTGAGACTGGTTCAAGGAATCCAGAACTAAGTCAATCACACATGGCATCCCTCGGCCACTGGGATCGGTTCTGAAGTGGTTTGAAAATTAAAGGCTTGGGGCTCTCCTAACATATTCCCAACCTCCCTTTTTCCCTAACTCAGGCACACACTAAGTCTGGCAAGGATATGATCTACAGAATTGCTGACAGCCAATCCGCAGCCCTGAGGAAGCTAGCCCTAAGATGAAGCAGGCACTTCAGAAAAGCAGAGCAGGAAAAAAAAAAAAAAAAAAAAAAAGGAATCCAGAGGACTTTATAACAGTTTATAAATAAACTAGGCTGAAACCTACCCTAACCTTTTATACCTCCAAAGAACTCCTAGTTCTAGGAACCGATAGTAGAGTAGGCTAATGAACTCCTCTGAGTGACATTCAAGCAAGCATACAGTTGTACAGTTCTGACTGCCCGGCACTGTGCTGAGTAGTGGGGTACAGAAATAAATAAGACTCAAACCTATGCCTGGGGCAACAGGTTAAAAAGAAAAACATTAAGGATAGTGATTTTTAGAAAAAGTGGTTAACGGACAGCTAGACAGGAGTAGGGGCTTAAACCCAGCAGGATGAGGTGAGAGGGTCACCTGAAGGAAGTGATTATAAATTCAAACTTCATAATATGGAATCAGAATGGCTCGAGGGTCTCTACTTTGACATCTGCATTCCGTCCCTCATTTTAGAGACTCTTATTTTTCCAGGGGCCTAACAGGGATTCAGAAAAAAGCTAGAGTTCTTTACCTTCTCTGCTCACTGCCAACATGGCATCACACTCTGACCTGGGAATGGCTGTCGCCTTATCCTAATGTAAAGGCTCATGGTGACGACCACTGCAATAATCATATGAATTTGGGCACATGTAAGTGCAGACTGCTTCTGCATTTCCTCTTCCTACCAAGGCGGCTGTGGAAAACCTAATGAGCGCTGGTTCGCAATAAAACTCTGTCTCATTGACCCTTTCCCCCAAAGGCCATTCCATTATTTACTTTTTAAGTCACAGAAGAAGAACAGTCATCATAACGATGCTTTCCAAAAATTCAGCGTATGGGAAGTGGGGGCTCCTCTGAACCAACCTAATTCCATCAAAACAGTATTTTATCTTGATTAGTCCAACAAGACCTGTAGTAATAGTCATTCTCACTCAAGCAAAGTCTGGACCAAACTCTGCAGACATTGTTCTGAGAACAGTGACCCACGAGAAGGAAAAAAAGAACAAAGCATTTATAAAACGATTACAGCTTTAGACCTCAACGTTTCATGACTCATCTTGATCTTTCTACTTGCATCTATCCCCATTATCTTCATGCTGTTCTCTTCCTGGAACCCTCACAAATGTATATGTCCTCTCTCCTCCCTCTGTCCTGTTTCTCCCTCATTTCTGGTATGTACCTTTCTCCTTCTACCTGAGCAATCACTTCATGTCTAGGGGGGAAATCCTAAGAGGCATTCAAAGAGCATACACCACGCAGGCGCTCCAGCTACCATGCCCCCTCCTTCTGTCCCTGTGCCCTGAAGACACACAGTCATCTTAAAGGGATAAAAATCTGGATCTATCTTCATTTTCCTCTAAGTTAAAAAAAAATTCCAGTAAGAGAAGAGGGAAAGCCACAGAAACAGCATCTGTGCGGAGATCAAAGATCCTGGGGTTGGCATTTGAAAAGCACAACTTTGCCTAGTGGGAATCAATTGGGAATCCCCAGTTTGTACAGAAGCCAACTAAAGTAAAAAAAAAAAAAAAGAAAGAAAAAAAAAATTACCTAACACTGACACAGTCTAGTAGAAACCACTTAATATAAATCAAAACACAAATGAGCTTTCAATTTAAGGTACAATGCTGAACTCTGCACCATGAACATCTTCCCTTTACATATTTGGTCAGGTGAAATGAAAGCCCTATTATACCACAGTGTGTTACACCAAGGGTCAAATGTAAACTGGAAATTGTACTATTAAAGACAAGTTAGGGCCTCAAATGAGCTCAAATCAAGCAGCAGCCAAGATCCATTAATAGACTGCACTGAATACTGCTCTGTGGCGATCCCATTCATGACATGCTCCAAGTCCCATGATTAGCATTCAGCTATACAATGAGAGCAGGAACTATACTTTCAGAAAGAGGTCCTATGAATTAAGACCTCAAACAAAGTAGATACATGGGAAAGAACAGTATTTTTCAAAGTTGTTATTATTATTCTTTTAATTATAAGATGCTAGGTAGCCTGGCATTGACCCTGAAGAGAATACAGTAAAGAATTTTCCTCTGGAAAAACTAACAGCCCCAATGGAAAAAATATTACTGCTATCAGTATTTGAGGAGACTCCAAGAAATGACTCACCCAGTCACCCTGCAGCAAAGCCCATGGACACAAAACTTCTAACTGGCTTTTTACTGTCTTATACACAAATGGACAAAAACTATCAGACATTTGAGGAAAGCCTACAACATAAAAAGAGCAAAACATAAGAGAAAGAGAAAAGTTAAATTAAATAAAAGACTTAAGTGAACTATGGTACTATAAATATAATTTATAAATACACTATAGATACTGTGTTATCTAGTTCTTTTGCGTGTTTTTGAAGCATGACATAGTATTAAGTGTAAAAACTTTTTAAAGCTATGTATTCAGCGTGATCCCATTTTCTTTAAAACAAATAATCATAAATAGGTTAATGTACAGAATGAAAAGGGCTACAACAGACCCATACAGTAGTCACCTGATTGTACAGAAAGGCATCACTGCAATTCAAAATGTAAAAATTAGTCTTTCCAATAAAAAGTGCTAACTATTCTTATGGAGAGAAAAAAAAAGAACCTTGATCCCCATCCTTATAAACAAAAAATAATTCACACTGTATCACTGGCCTATATAAAAATGCTACAACAATCAAGCTCTTACAAGTATGTAACCTATTTATGTCTTTGGCAGTATTTACCTTATGACCCAGTAACTCTGCTCTCAGATGTAGATTAAAGTGAAGTGAGTCTGTAAGAACATTCAAAGCAGTTTTATTTATAATAGCCCCAACAGTGGGAACTGTCCAAATGTTCATCAACAGAACAGATAGCCTGTGGTATATACAACAGAAAACTGTCCAGAAAAACAAACAAACAAAAAAAACAATTACTACATGCAACAGTGTGGATGAATCTCACAGATGATGATGAGTAAAAGGAGCCAGATTCAACAGACTTCACACTGTAGGATTCCATGTATATGAGGTTTGAGAACAGCCAAAAGGAATCTATGGATATTGACTGGAAGAGGCACAAAGGGAGCCTTCTGGAATGACAGAAATGTTCTACATCTTGGGCTGAGTCATGTTTACATGAATACTACAAAAACCCATTGGGTTGTACATTAAAATTCTCACACTTTAAGTTGTATAGTAACAGCAGACAGACAAAATTTGGCTAAAAGGAAAAAAAACCCATTTATAGTGGTTTTCCCTGGGCGCTTGAATAACGGACAATTGTTACTTATATTCTTTTGTATTTCTGAAAGTTTCAATAAGCGAACTTACATAGCTGGGGGATAAAAAGCTTTTCTTAGTGCTTTCTGATATTTTCATGCTGTTCATCTTTTCCTTAACTGCTAGAATGCCTCTGTAGGGCTCCTATCTATCTACTTCCAGGACACCAATACCCCTTCCTACCGCTCATCTAACCCTTGTTGGTAACCTATTTTCTATCTGCTCTTCACTAGTTTTTACAGTAATTTCTGTAATTATAACTATTTTGCACAGGACACTTCAGGTCCTTAAGTTCTTTAAATGTTTTCTTTCTGCTTCAAGCTAAACAGTCACTTGGCTGAGTACCAGACACAGGGGGAAGGGGCGGGGGAGTTTCTTACCTGCACAGACTTCTCCTACCTTGAAACTAGTCTTATCACCAAAGCTAGAAGACAACCTTATCCTTCCATTCTCACACATCCTCCTTCAGAATTTATAAAACTGTTGGGGCGCCTGGGTGGCTTAGTCGGTTAAGCGTCCGACTTTCGCTTAGGTCATGATCTCGCGGTTCGTGGGTTCGAGCCCCGCGTCGGGCTCTGTGCTGACTGCCAGCTCAGAGCCTGGAGCGTGTTTCAGAGTCTGTCACTCCCTCTCTCTCTGACCCTTCCCTGCGCGCGCTCTCTCTCTCTCTCTCTCCCTCCTAGAAATTAAAAAAAATAAAAAATAAAAGCAAAAAAGAATTTATAAAACTGTCTTAAAGCTTAAAAGCGTGAGAGCAGATCTTACTCTACCATCCTCCGCTGTGTCTTTTTTTAACTGCTTGATTAGCTGGCCTTTGAACAAGATCTTTGTAAACAGATTATTTATATTCTAGGTCCCTCAATTTTTCTTGATTCTCATACCCATAATTTTGGGTATGGTTTGTTGGGCTAAAAAAAGCTTTAGAATTACTGGTTTTATGCTGCCCTATCCCACTGGGCTTAGTTTTCATTAAGTGTTAGCATTGGCGTGTTGGTTTATTCCATTCACAGTCATTTGTTCATTCCACAAATACTTCCAAAAGCACCCACCGTGACCCAGCACCAGCGGTTTCAGGTACTACAGACAGAATGGTAAGCAAGACCCTCCATCGGGGCTACTGAGAGAGGCAGACGTTAATGTCAGCAATTAGAAAACCAAGCTGAGAGGGAGGAAGCACTTAGCACAGCAAGCTCCAAGGAGAGCCAACAGGTCCTGGAAGTCAGAGAAAGCTTCTGAGAGGAAGTGATTATCACATTGAGAGTTAAGCATCAACAGAAATCCCTTACTACTCAGCCTTCACGGTGTGGTCAGAGACAATCACATGTGAGAAAGACCTGAGCACACTGGAGGAGTTGAATGGGTTCATTATGGTCAAAGCAGACAGGACGGGGTGAGGCCAAAGGGTCAGCTCACAAACAGCCTTGCTAAGAATAGACCTTCAGGATCACTGCAGCTTCCTTTTCTACAGTTATTACCGCTTATAAAAAGGATTCACACAACTTTATTCCTGTTTGCTTGTCTCGTACTATTGGCAAACCTAATCACTTGTTTATGCAACAATAAACATTCCATAATATTAAGGACAGGACATCCCAGTACCGGGGATAGGAGACAAAAAAAAGTCTTAGCTGGCTTGCTCTTGCCCTTTGGTACTGCTAACAATAAAAGTAAAATGACTGTTTCCATTTGTCTGTTATTGCATCAGATGGAAAATGTTGGAAGTTCTCCAAATTTCTAGGGTATAGTGAGGACAGTTTGGCTATAAAGACGAGAGAAAACTCCCTTTGGGCAGTCACCTTAACGAGTTCCGCAATTTTACCGAAACAAGTGCAAGAAGAGTACCTGAATGGCCCCACCAGTACGGGAAGCTGTGTCACATACAAAGTTACTGGGCAGCGAGCATAGATGAGAAGCAACGAACGGCCTCAACTCCGAAACCCAGAGCCCAGACCACAGGACAGGCATTCCGGCACCATGGGCCTTCACCTAGAAAGAATCTACTCCTGCCACAGACAACTTTACACAGGAGCCTGGGGACGAGCAACAGCAGGGGGTTTATCTTTTAAAGACAGGGAGTGACACTCCCTATGACAGAGCAACTCTGGGAGACTGGTAAGAGTTAATTACCACAGCATGGGCAAGATCTTTGATTTTATAACTTGCTTACCATTTCCTACGCATTTTGCTGTGCTACCACTTCCTAAGTTGATTTTCTTTGGGGGGCAGGTTGGAAGAATATAACCTATAATGTTACTCCATCAGTGTCCAAATACTGATTCTGGTGTCAACTTCCCAAATATTATTAGCCATCCCCTACCTCACTCAGGATCTTTTCTTTGCCAGAGAGTTCTACCAGGCCCTGAGCTGTCCTCATATAATCAATGAATAAATATCAGAGCATGTTTTGTCACCATTCTGGCTTGCGGCCTCTTTGTGGAGGACACAGTGACACTTGTCTCAGAAATGGCACCTTTCATGGAACAGGGCATCAAAATGAAAGGCAAAAAAGTAACAGATCATCTACCTCTGGAGGCCCTGTCCTAGAGTAATGAAGAGCTTCAAAAAGCATCTTATTTTCCTTTCTCACAAAGAATATTTGACATAAAAACATAAACTACACAGGAACCGAAAAATCCCACAAACTATTTAATAACATGGTTTGGTAATGCCATTCTGGTAATTGCTTTGAGCCACCATCCCCAACATTAAGATAACACAAAGATGTAAGCATATTCAGCTTGTCCTGACACATTAAATTAGCAGTCAAGTCTGAAAAGTGATCCCCATCTTAATTATCCACATTACTATGTAGATATTTATATGGATCTTATATAATTATCAACATTATTTGAAAACATTACAGCCAATCAATCTCACTTCCCTCCAGCATTAAACTTGGTATGCATATTTTAGCATTCAGCCAGCCTGGGAGACTTGGAGAAAATCCAGAGAAGTTCCTTCAACAGAGAGTGACTTACCATCCGGTAAAATTTATTGTATTAAGCTTTCTATAAAGAACCTCTGACTGGATCCAAACTTGTTGCTCTATAAAATCTAACATCAACGTTTATTAAATGGCCCTTAAAAAAATAATTGCTAGGTGAAAATATCTATCAACAACTAAAATAGCCTACCTCAGCTACTTATGCATTGGTGTACCATTCCTCCCTAAAGTTTGGAGGAAGCATCCTTTCTTTTTAAATAGTGACCATTCTGATTTCTTACATATTCTGCAATAAAGGCATGTTTTTAGTGAAACCTTTAATAAATAAAAACACCCTATTCTTCGAACCAGCAATTCTACCTTTAGGAATTTATTTAGGAATTCATCTTACAGACATATACTGTTTTTTCCAGGGGGAAAAATTTTTTTTGTATACACACAATTTCATACTGTTTTTTCCAGGGAGAAAATTTTTTTTTGTATACACACAATTTCATACCCTCTCACAGCTATTACGGCATGTATTTATGATAGCTATAACACATCTCTCTCTCTCTCTCTCTCTCTCTCACACACACACACACACACACACACGTGTGCACACAACGTATAACATCCCCAAGGCCTACCAATATGGGAACAGTTAACTAAACCACAGCGCTTCCAAACCATGCCATCACTATTTGGCTCTTAAGAATGAGGCAGGATTACACGTGCTGACATGGAAAAGCGCCAACATACTCAAAAAAGCGAATTGCCACACAACACATTCTATCATCCCATTTAAAAATGGGTTTAAAAATAAAGTCTATTTCTCAACTTGAACACATTGCAGTTATATTAATGGATATAATTATTCATTCAGCTGTACTTTTTTGTTATATGTAATTTCTACAAATATTTAACAATGCAAGTTAAAATCCCTGCTGATCATCTTTGGGTAAAGTCTGCCACATGGCTTTTAGGAGAAGATAACCCATTTCCTAACTCACTAAATGGAAAGCCATGCTTCCAACAACCATCTAACTGCCACTGAGAAAATACTGTTTCGGTCGCCACCTGAAAAACCACAGCTCCAGAGCAGAATCCACAGTTGCAAATGGTCTCATGGCTTCGAGGATTGCCTCACCAAAGGCTCCTTTTTTAGCCTTTATGCATCGTGCAAGATCCTCTGCAGAAACCACAGGTCTGCCTGGAAGCAGAACTCACTTCTGCCTTCAGCTTCCGGAAGGACTCCCCAAGGTGGCCCTCAGCTTGTCTGACAGCTCCCAACAATACCAGCAAATCCTGACCACGACTCCCTCTCCACACCACTGGGACTCCCAAGTGGGGGAAGACACCTCCGGCCTCATCCAACCACTCAGCTCAGGGACTCTGGTCAGTAACCGAGCTAAGATGCTATCTGAAAGCCAGTGGGGAAGTGAAGGTTGGCTCCTCCTCAGAAAAAAAGGTTGGGGACCTCTGAATTAAATCTAGTCACTGGGACATATGGGACAGCATTGTAACTCCCGGAACTTCAAATAGCCAGCCCTCAAAGTGACAATGGAGAGAAAATGAGGCCCAGCTAGAGGGAGCATGGATAGAGAAAGCAGCAGGGAACAGAAGGGACAGAAAAAGGGGGAAAAAAGCTATTAACACAGAAAGTGAGTTGGGGACATGAAAGAATAGGTTAGAGCGGGAGAGAGGGAAAAGAGCCCAGCTCTGCCCCCTGCCAAGTTGAGAGGACACACTAGAAAGGGACAGGTCCATCCCTCTCAACAAGCCTGACAAGGCCACTTCCCAGGCCAGGTCCCCCACCAGCACAGCCCCTGAAAGACTGGCTCCCCTGCCCCCTCCCAGAGCATTAGATTAGGCTTTGTGGGAAACCTGAAATCCTGACAGCTCAGAAAGAGGCCCCTACAGCTTAATGTGCTGGCAATTTAACTAAGCACTCCGGGTTCCTGCCAGCTACCAGGCCAGCCAGGGCTTTGCTCTGCCATTAGTGCGCTCTCCTGACCCTCTAAGAAAAGCAGCAGCCCCGTCAGCACTGTGGGGTGCCTCTTAATGGGCAGGAGGGAATCTCCCTTCCCACCAGCAAGAGCCACTGATGCCATGTGCCCATGTGGGCTACTCTCCCAGACCTTACCATGCCAAGGCAGCAAGGTCTCTTCCCTCCTTTTTTCACCTTCAGAATTTTAAAGCCAAAGGCATCAAGGCCAACAAAGACTAGAAAAAACAAATGCTAGGTAACTCCAAGATTTCTGTCACTAACATCCACAAAGAGCTACTGTATAGGAGGAAGACAAGGGGCTCAAAGTACTATAGGGTACTGATGAGTTAAAAACAAACAAACAAAAAAACAACTGCATCCGCCCAGAAACAAACGTTTATATGGTCAATTAATCTACAACAAAGGAAGCAAGAATATACAATGGGGAAAAGACAGTCTCTGCAACAAATGGTGCTGGGGAAACCAGACAGCTGCCAAAAGAATGAAACTGGACCACTCTCTAACCACACACAAAAATACTCAAACTAGATTACACACTTAAATGTGAGAGCAGAAACCATAAAACTAAAAGAAAACATAGGCAATAATTTTTTTAACGGATACTTTTGAGAAACAGAGAGACAGAGCATGAGTGGGGGAGGGGCAGAGAGAGAGGGAGAGACAGAACTGGAAGCAGGCTCCAGGCTCTGAGATGTCCGTACAGAGCCAGATGCTGGGCTTGAACTCACAAACTGAGATCATGATCTGAGCTAAAGCTGGGACGCTTCACCTACTGAGCTACACAGGTTTCCCTAAATTTTTTATTTTTTTTTTAAGGCAGTAATTTCGTAGACATTGGTCATAGAAATATTTTTATAGATGTCTCCTCAGGCAAGGGAAACAAAAGCAATTGGGACCACACCAAAATAAAAAGCTTTTGCATAGCAAAAGAAACCATCAACAAAACCTACTGAGTGGGAGAAGATATTTACAAATGATTGATTTGATAAGGGGTTAATATCCAAAATACAAAGAACTTTAAAATATATAGATCTTTAAAATATATAGATCAATCTTATACAACTCAACACAGAAAAACAAATCCAATTTAAAAAAATGGGCAGAGGATCTCAACAGACATTTTTCCAAAGATGACATACAGATAGTCAACAGACACAGAAAAAAAAAAGATGCTCAACGTCACTAATTATCAGGGAAAAGCAAATCAAAACCACAAAGAGATAGCACCTTACACCCATCAGAATGGCTATAGTCAAACAAGTAACAAGAAGTGGTGGTGAGGATGTGAAAAGGAGCCCTTGTACACTGTTGGTGGGAATGTAAACTGGTACAGCCACTGTGAGAAACAGTACGGAGTTTCCTCAAGGTAAAAATAGAATTACCATATGATCCAGTAATTCCACAATTGCGTATTTACCCAAAGAAAACCAAACCAAACCAAACCAAACTAACTTGAAAAGATATATGGGGCCCTATGTTTACTGCAGCATTGTTTACAATAGTCCAGATAAGGACAGGGCGCCTGGCTGGCTCACTCGTGCAACTGGTGATCTTGAAGTTGTGACCTGACATATGTTCCGTCAATGATCCTGTCCCGGGTCCTGACACTGACAGCTGACTGGTAAAGTACTCCAGACAGCATCAACAATTTCAAGTGGCAGAAATCTAGCACTTCTTCCCAGGTCGTCTTCTTCCCAAATAACTTCGCAGTTAATTGTTCCCCATCCCTATTTTTCTTTGCACAGGGTACGTCTGAAAGTTTTCAGTAACGATGTATTTTTTGGAACAACTCTCTGGGGACTAATGTTTCTTTAGCGTAAGTTGGAGAGCTAATGATAGGCCCTATGAACACAGCATTACTCCCCACGGAGTAAATTCAAAGAGCCCAGACTCTCTTCCCACCTTGACTGCCAACACTCCCTTAAACCATTTAATTGAAAGGGTTCACAGAAATATAAATCCCTTGTTTTTGACAAAACCATACCACAGGCTTGCTGTCCATAGAGACTAGATGCAAACTATTTGTCTTCCTTGCTTTAGAGGTGAGGATCCATCCAGTTTCCTAACTCTGGCTCGGAGGCCTACATCAATACCAACATTCCACCTACGTCTCCTAAAAACTACACAAGAAGTCATTCCGAGTTCATTTCCTTTGGAAGAGTCCTTTGTAAATAGTGCACCAAGTGGTGTGAGCCTTTTTTGGCTGGAAGGTCAACTCATGCCCAATCCCCTTGCTTCTATGCTGCTGTTTAATTGCTGACTCCCACTTTATAGCCAAGCCAATTAGTAGCCTTGGCCAAGCGCTGTAACTCAGCGCTGCCTGAGAAAAACAAGAAGCCTCCCCGGTCAGAATTTCCCTCATGTGAATACCATGCCTAGTCAACAAATGCCAGAAGTCTACAAGATGGGTACCGTAGTTCTATACAGTCCCTGGGCACATCAGCAAGCATGTGAGTATCTGACTGAGTAGCAGGACCGATGGACTGACACTGACAGAACACGGGAATTTTAACAGATGACTATTTCACTCATTTAGTTTCGGGAGCATTATTACCCACTTTTACCTCTGATGAACTTAATAACTAACTCCTTGAGAGTTGAAAGGATATTGGATAGAAAAAGCTCCACGCCCAGTTTATTCCAGGCACTCCAAGGGAAGCAGAAAAGAGTGGGGAACCTCCTGAAATCATTTCCTTATCAAACACAAACATGCAGTTTACCCTCAGTCCTCCAGATCTTGATTACAGGCTTATTGATAAGCCCAAATACCCCAGGAAATAAAAAATAAAAACACCTTATGGTTTGAATGAGGCTTTGGCAGAAATTTAGAATGTCCATCTCTTTTTTATTTCACTAATCTCAAAATATACTGTTCATCCAAGAATTACAATTTTCAGGAAGAGCAGCTGGGGGAGACTTCCCTTAGTCTCCCTCTCACCTCTCGACTTGTGGAATCTTGAGTAATCCTTTCTGCCATCCTTGGCTTTGCTGGACAAAGCCAAAAGCAGAACCTACAACTGGTGACCCCAATGTAATAAGCCGAACTCGAAATCAGTGACCCAGAGGTGATAGTGATAGCCTTGAGGGGAAGATTTTCAGGTGGCAGAATCGACCTGTTCAGGAAAGGAAAGTGAACTTGTCCGGACTTCGGATACACCTCATCCTGGAAAACAGGGGAGACCATGCCCATAAGCGACGAAGGCAAATGATGTCACCTGGGGACAATTTAAGAAGCTCGACGTGACCGAAGTAATGCGCCGTGTCACAGGGCCAAACCCCAAAAAACTGGTTTTTAGCATATCTAGCTGTGGTTTCTCAAAACTTGGCTAAGCCCTCTGAATGATCTACACCGTAGTCGCTTCCTCAAGATGTCATGAAGGAAGATGGATTGCCCTCCTCAATTCCCATGAATAAGATTCTTCAAAGCAAAAAAGGAGGATATGGAGGAAATCAAGTAGCTATGTCCTGGTTAAGGAGATTATAGGGAACGTATTACACTGCTTTCTGGCCCTGCAGAGAACATCTGACTAGCATCTAGTTAATGCATATTTAGGGGTTGGATCCTGCCTGTGCTCATGAATTCCCTAGACCATGTGATCTATGAAATATCTCTTTTTGTAGTCTTGGGAATCCCTTGTTTGTGTGTGTGTGTGTGTTTTTTGTTTTGCTTTTTTGCATGCTTTCTATAAGTTCTTACTGGCATGGAGCCACTGACATATTGTGCAATGTTTTCCCTATAACATATGCCTAATAAATAAGGGAGCTTGAGAACAGTTTGGGGAGACTTCCCTTAGCCTCTCGTCTTGTGGAGAAAAAAAAATTCCACTTTGGAGAAGCTCAAGTTTCATGTAAGCCTCTGATTAATTCTCCTTGGTACCTCTGGGAAGGGAGTACTAATCATTATCTCGTTTCAAGGTCGAGGAATATTTCTATCCCAAGAAAGGAGAGCCCTGCCCAGGACCTTGGGTGACAAAGGCAGAGGGCCGAGAATTCCCCTTGGCTCAGTCTCTGGCCTATAACCTAGCCTTGCTTCTTACTTTGGCTGAGAGCCCTTTAAGGGAGAGGATTCCTGTTCTTCAACACAACACCACCCAGCCCTGGGAGCTATCATAGCTTATGTTTAGGGAAATACATGAACATTTTTTTTTCCCTGACAATGAAGTCATATTCTTAACCAATGGGAAAACTTGTGGGGGTGGTATGGGTGAATGAAAGTGGAAAATTTCCCAAAACTCTTGGCCTACTTAACGGCCCTGACAGCACATAGTTATAATGTTTGGGGGTTGGGGATGGGCTGTTTCTTTCCAAAGGCAGCATGATTAGGTGGCTGGTTCAAATACTTCTAAAGAGATTTAGAAAACAGTTAACAACTGTTTAAAAACGTGGCCAAGAAATCTAACCTCCAGAGATTCTTAATATTATCGACTCCTGTAAAGATCTTTAAAAATCCCTATCATAACAAGCCCTACCACTTGTTATATTACAAGGCAAAACTCTTCAGTAGGTAGTAATGCGTGACAAACAGTCATTGCTCAGGTGACCTAGCTTAAGACTTCCTTTATAGAGAATGAAGTCACTGATCTGGAGTCTATTTTCCCCAGGTGCCACCACTCTGAATGTGCCCTCCCTTGAGTGCTGTGCTGGTTTCTACATTTATACACAAACCAGCTGCGGCCACCTTCCCAAGTTCTCTGCAGTTCCCGAAACCACCCTTCATGGTATGGGATCCCTGGACATCCAGTTCTATTTTCTGCAGCAAACATACACAAAACAACTGGTGGCAAGGTTTAGCAATTTCATTTCCTTCCAGAAAACATAAATTGCTACGGTTTCATACAAAATGGGGCACCTGGGTGGCTCAGTCACTTAGGGCCCGGACTCCTGATTTCGGCTCAGAGCACTAGCTCATGGTTTGTGGGTTTGAGACTCATGTCCGACTCTGCACTGCCAGCTTGGGATTCTCTCTCTCCCTCTCTGCCCCTCTCCTGCTTGTGTGTGTACTCTCTCAAAATAATAAACTTAAATAAAAATAAAGGATAGCAGTGCTGTGTGTGCGCGCGCAAGCGCACCGTCAGAGAATCAGTAAATTTCAGAGCTGGGAAAAACCGTAAGTCACCCAATCATTCCTTTTCGATAATCAAAACTTCTGGTTTCTCAGGAAATTAAGACAAATGTCCAACTGACACTTAAACAGCCTTAGGATGAGAAGCCCACAAGTTGAGGAAATAAACATGAAAGGGGAACTCTTAGCTCTGCAATTAACAAAGAGCATGGGGCTTTCAGTTTCCCCAATGCTCCATTTTCATGTTTTGGGCACTGATTATCCTGTAATAATTTTCCCCCATTAGCTCTCCTCCTACCAATCACTAGGGGTTTGGATTTCACTTTGGGGATCAAAGGCCTTTGTAAGATACTCTGAAATCTCTGAAGGCCAAGTGTTGTGGACAATACAACCTCCAGGCTTAATGAGAGGGCCAATCTCACATATAGACGTTAAATCTGGTCTAAAAAAACAAGAGTGGCAGCTGGCTAGCTAAGTCAGTAAAGCCAGTGACTCTTGACCTCGGGGTTGTAAACTATAGCCCCACTTTGGGTGTAGAGGTTATTTTAAAAAAGAAAAACAGAGAACTTTTAAAAAATGAACTGCAGTTGGGTGTTTCCCTTCTCTTTGAGGATTTTTTAATCTGCTAACAAGGGTTCGGGTGTAGGCACCTGGGTGCTTGCGTCCTCACCCGTTATAAATATTTCATTAGCAGGGGGTCCTAGCATCCGATGCATCAGAGTTCTACGTGTAGTCACCTCTTTTCCAGGCTACCGCAACAGCTTCCTCAGTGTCTCCGCACAGCACACAAACCCTCAGCTGAGCACTCAAGAATTTTTCCTAACCAGTCCTAACACTCCAAACTTTCCCCCCCAACCCCTCAAAACAGCCCTAGCACTCTCGGTCCAGGAACTCAACAGTCGTCTTTCATTTATCTCCAGCTCAAGGTTCATGGTCTCCTTCCGCAGACGTCCCCTTCTCCACCCTCCCTTCCCCAGAGGTCCTCTTTCCCACTCTCAGCTTCTACCAGCCCCCAACCGCTGCGGGGAGATTAGTCCCCACCGCTCAGGACTGCTCAGATTTCACCTACCCCAGCAGATCCACTGAGATCCCAATTCACCCCCGTCTCAAGAATCAGCATTCCTCTTCCCCGCAACACCTTCCCTGAACACCCCGGCCTCTGCTCCCACCCGTGAGGCTCCCGAGAGGCCTCCCGCCTCCCCCCCGCCCGCCAGCTCCTCAGAAATCGCTGCCCAAGGCGGAGACTTGCGAAAGCTTCTAGCAAAAGTCCCCCGGGACGGGGTGTGGCGAGGCTGACTCCCGGCATCGGTCGGCCGGTTTGAAATGCTGAGCCCCTTTAGTTCACGGCCCAGAAGCCGGGCGGGCGGCGCAGGATCTCCACCCTCCCAGCCTCCACTAGCGGCTCAGCGCCCGAGAACCCGATGAACAGCCGCGGGCTCCTGGGTGGGCTTGGGCCGGTTTCCAGCCCCTCCCCGGGCGCTACGCATACCCCATCCTGAGTCGGTCCACCTCGCCCGGTGCCCGCCGCTCTCGGGGCGCTCTTTGGGGAGCTCGGGGGCGCGCCAAGCCCCTTAAGGGCCCCGCCTGCCCCTCACCCGCTCCCTAGTCCCAGCCTGGCCGGGCCTGCGGCCGCCGCGTCTCACCTCTCCTCTTTTCGAACCGGTAGGGCACTGGTTTGTTCCGGACTTAGGCCGACCAGACGAGACCGCACCAGATACACCTCACCTGCCGCGGAGCGAGAGAGAAGCAGCGGCGCGCCTGACGTCACGACCGCCCCAAGCGCAGGGAGCACCGAGTCACCTGATCACCCTGGCAACGCGCGCGAGGAGGGGCGGAGCGAGGCGAGGGGCGGTGTCACGGCACGAGCCCCACCCCCAGCCGCCTGGATTCCGGGGCGCCTCAGGGCGCCTACTGGAGCGCTGCGGGTCGGTCTGCGCCGTGGGGGCTGGAGGCGGGAGCCTGGTCTCCCTGTTCCCGCCCAGGCTCCCGCCTCCAAGTTGGGTTGGACCTGAGACTCCCAACTGGCACTCTTCTCTGGTTGGATCAGTTCGCTGAGACTCCAGATGATATCCTCTCGCTGCTAGTGCGGATGCCTGGAAGGCCGGCCCTGGGTCCCCGCTGTATCCCGCTCTGGCAGGGTTTGTTGTAGGCCACTCCTGTCGGTGTCTGCTCGGTCTAGACCCACCTATTTCGGGGCTTTATTTCCCGAACTGTACCTGAGAGAACCGGTGCTAAGGCTAACTGGATTGCTCTCTGGTAACTTTTCCCCATAAACTTCACAGCAAGCAGTGCAGCCTTTGCTACAGACTGTGGGAAGACCTCATTCATTCAGGCCCAGACTGCCTGTCTTAAGGCCTTCTTCTATTCCAACAGAAAAAGAAAATCACCAAAACACTCCCAGAGCAAAGTCGAGGAAAAACCTGCGAGTCCTACTTGCAAAGATTTGTTAGTCACTTTAGAAATTGATTTTTCTCCAGTGCCCTTCTCTTGCTTGCTATAACCATATGCCTACACCTCTACTGGCTTAAACCATCAGCTTCAAAATGAAAATTTCACATCCTGTGGAGGTCCCGGTTTGAGAACCACCGCTTATCTCATCACTTCACTTTTTGCTGATTGAGTTCCATTTAAGTTTTAGGATCATTCCCTGCACTGTTATGGAGGTTTCATGTATATTGTCCTAGACTATGTGGGATTTTAGACCTGTAAAGAGAAAAACTATAGGCCCTAAATGGTGTCACTTTGGCCACATCACAAAATGGAAGATTAAGAACGTAGCCTCACTGCGGTTTCAACCTCTGCCAGAAACAGGAATTTTCTCATCAGCACCAATGAGGTAATCTGTCACCTGGTGTGTGCCATCCCTCAAAGGAAATTGAGGTAATCTGCATTATAGGAAGTCCTCTACTCCACCCCTCTAAAGATAGATGAGCGGGTGTGAAATAAACCTTTCCTTTTTTTTTTTTTTTTTGCCAATAACTTCCTTGTCCCACCACCTTTTTATAAAGCCTTCTATTTTGTAGAACTCCCCTCTGTTTGGGAGATGGGATGCTACCGGATTTAGGACTCATGTAATAAAGCCAGGTAGACTTTTCAATTTCTTCAGTTGAAGGGCACGTGGGTGGCTCAGTTGGTTGAGCATCCAGCTTCAGCTCAGATCATGATTTCATGGCTCATGACTTTGAGCCCCATGTGAGGCTCAGTGCTGACAGCTCAAAGCCTGGAGCCTGGTTCAGCTTTTGTGTTTCCCTCTCTCTCTGCCCCTCCCCTGCTCCCTCTGTCTCCCCCCTCAAAAATAAATAAATACATTTAAAAAATTAAATTTCCTCAGCTGAATTTTGTTTAACAGACAAAAAAAGTTTTTTCATAACCAGTTGCTAGTGAGCACCTTTTGGCAATGCCTAGCTGATTGAGTCATTGATCTATGAAGATCAGGACTTCATGGGTAATGTGTCTCATATCAAAGTACCACCTGTACTGTTTATTATTTACTTGATAGTTTTGTTTTTGTTTAAGTGATACTTTTTACTTTCATACACTTATTTTTATTTTTAAAGTTTATTTATTTATTTTGGAGAGAGAGAGGGAGAACACACCAGTGGGGAAAGGCAGAGAGAGAGGGGAACAGAGAGAATCCCAAGCAGGCTCCACACTGTCAGCACAGAGCCTGATGCAGGGCTTGAAGTCACAAACCGTTAAGATCATGACCTGAGCCAAAATCAAGAGCAGGACTCTTAACCAACTGAGCCGCCTACACCCCCCCCCCAACATTTATTTTTCAGAGAAATACATATCAGTGAGGAAAAAGACAGTTGTGAAAGGTAGAAAAGAATCATGGCTTCAGACAGAAAGAGTTGTACTCATAGAAAGATCGGAAACATCAGTGCAGGTTCCAAGGGGCAGAAATCAATGGGCAGGAAGATGCTGGGAGCAGGGCAGGGGCAACGAGACCCGGAGTGCGTGGCAGAGCTGAGGAAGGAAACCCCAGCGGGACGAGGGCAAGGGCAGGGGAAGAGTTGGGCCAGGGTGAAGTCTGAGGGATATAGTGGAAGGAAACGTGCTGGGAACTGAGACAGAGAAGGGAATGGGGAGGAAGGAGAAGCAGCAGTGGTTTGGGAAAGGGTTGCTGAAAGGCAGGGCAAGATAAAGAGAGACCCAAGAAGGGGTGCGAACAGCATAATGTGAAGGGATGCCGAGGGAGTCCGGTGCCCGTCGAGGTTGGCAGGGGAACGCAGCATTGCCTGTTAGCCTCTGAGGACTGAAGATCATTCAGGCACACCCCAAAATCATATTTGGACCATGAGGGGGCAAAATCTACCCTTCAGAGAACACTGATGCAGAGGGAAGACCAGAGACCGTATGTCCATAACTAAACTCCGACAGTAAGACTTTTTGGCTGGAAACTTTTCCAGGCCCTTAGGGGGCAAGCATATGCCCTGAGATTCTAATGAGGGCAGGGCTAGGTGAGGATGGGAGTGGAAGGCAGGGATAACTGCCTTAAAGGGGAAGAAAACTTCTCCTGCTAGCTGGGACACGCAGGGGCTATGCTGGGGAGGGAGAGATGATGCGACAGGCTCCCTAAGGAAGGCCACTCCCCTTTTGCTGAGTTGGTCCGGAGAGAGAGGGCGCCACTATCAAAAGACAAACAGAACACTTCCCACTCCCACCCCCACCTCCACCTCCATGGCGAAGAAGTGCTCTCATGTGGGTACAAACCCCAAGGGTGTTGCTGGCAGCATCCAAGGACCAGGACCGGAGAGGTGGCCAGGGAGCACATCCTATGTGGCTATTTTCTAGATTTGATCTCAAGTCCCAGGACTCAGCAGGGGGCCACTGGTAGAAGTTGCTGGTATGTCACCAAGTTTCTTTACAACAGCAATGAGCTTCCTTACATTCCTGGAAATAAAAAAGAACATCCGTGTAGAAGACTCTGACAAAGCACATTTTCTGTAAAAGTTCATTAGCCACTTAAGCTACAGTGGCTTTTCCACACTTGTGAATTCAGGAGAACCATCTTCTAAGGATTGGAGAGGCAGCATGATGCAGTCGTTGGCAGCCTGTGTTCTGAGATTTATCTGTCTTGTGAACTTGGGTAAGTTACCCATTTTCTCTGAGCCTCAATCTAATCTGTAAAGTGGGGCTAATAACACCTATCTCATAAGAATATCGTAAACTTCACGTGAATTCTTGATCAAAAGAAGAATCCAGATTTATGATTTTTCACAAGGCCATTTTATTTCACCTTTTTTCCTTGTTAAAGTAGGCTGTACACCAATGTGGGGCTTGACTCACAACCCTGAGATCAAGAGTCACACGCTCTATCAGCTGGACCAGCCAGGTGCCCCTTCACAAGTCCATTTGTAAAAACATATTTTCACTGGATCCTATTTGTTCACTCAACAATTGGATGAGAGAATATATCTTGGATGCCTAATGTGTACTCAACGCTGGAATAGATACGAAAGGAGAGGTGTTCCTTCGCCTTGTCCTCCGGGCACCTGCCTCCTGATAGGACAGCAAGAGCGCAGGAGACCTGGGAGGCCCCTGTGAAAGTACATGCTCAACTATTTTGTCATGCCCTTCTGTGCCCACAACACTCATGGAGAGGGAGGCCATGCCAGCTGCATTGGCTAAGCTGGGATGCATGAAAGGAAGGGTGTGGAGCAGAGCCTTGAAAGGCAGGATTTGCTGAAAAGAGAACATTCTGGGTCTTGGTCATGTCATCCAGATGTCATGAGCACCTGGGGCAAGGGCTCATGCCAGCTGCATTGGCTAAGCTGGGATGCATGAAAGGAAGGGTGTGGAGCAGAGCCTTGAAAGGCAGGATTTGCTGAAAAGAGAACATTCTGGGTCTTGCTCATGTCATCCAGATGTCATGAGCATCTGGGGCAAGGGCTCAGTAAAATTTGCTGAATGAGTGAATGAATGAATGAATGAATGGCTATACAACTAAGCAAAGACAAAATCAGAGAACAGTAGGCATAACCATAAGACAAGCCTAAGTGGACTGTGGAAATGGTAGAGTTGTGAGGAATAAGGTAGAGACCGAGCAGATTGTGGAAGAGCTTTGGAGATAGAAGAATCTTCGGGTAGGAACATGGGATCTGGATCTGGAGTGACAGGGTTGCATTTGGACTCCATCACTTACTGGTCATGTGACTTGAGCAAGTTACTCAGCCTCTCTGTGTATCAGTTTCCTCATCTGGAAAAAAAAATAGGGATAACATTAATAACTATAACATCATGTTGAGAATTAAATGAGATAATGCACGTGAAACCTTAGCATGGTGCCTGGCATACAGTAAATGCTCCAAACTGCTGGCTTTTATTCTTGGTATTATCTTTATCAACGGCCAAGAAGAGTATAGATTCAATATGAAAACTACAGGGAACCACTGGAGCTCCCTGAAATGGGAAATGGGGATGGGATGCAGTCCTTTGTAAAGAATCATTGGGCAAAAGAATTCAGGCTGGTCAGAAGGTAAAGGGGCCACGGCAAAGATGCAGCCCAAAAGGGTAAAGATGAGCTGCCCGAGTACTGGAAAGAAGCCTTCCTCAAAAAGAGAAAGCCTGCCTCCAATAGCTCATGGATTTGTGGAAGCTGGAGCCTGGCACGCAGAAGTGCTCAGTAACTCTATTAAACGAACTTCTCTACATGCTGTGCAAGTTGAATGACATCTTTCCAGAGCTCACAGGCTTAATGGCAAATGCTAGTGGGATTCCTCTAAGTCAAATACAAAGAGTTTTTTTTTAATATTCATTTATTTCTTTTGAGAGGGACAGAGAGAGTGCGAGTGGGGGAGGGGCAGAGACAGAGGGAGAGAGAGCATCCTAAGGAATGTTCCTGAACTGTGAGATCATGACCTGAGCCAAAAGCAACAGTCGGATGCTTAACCGACTGAGCCAGGGGCCCAAGGTCAGAGAGATTTAAAACACTGGGGAAGTCCACTAAGACTTGGCCTCTGGCTTATTTCAATGTCTTCCCATTATGGAAACAGACAAATGAACACATGTGAAAGGAAAACCAATGAATGTGGCCAGCACAAGCACAAAATCCAGAACAGGATGACCAGATTCTGTGTGTCAGGGTATTAAAGCAATGAGGAAAAAAAAAAAAAAAAAGTATGTTTCTTCTACTCTCTCTTAGCTCACTGCTCTGCCAGAGCCTAATGGAATTTGAGGTCCATGTCAAGGAAAAAGAGGCAAACTCATCAGTTTACTTCTGGCCATGATCATGATTTTGGTTTTTATCTGAGCAATGGGTCAGTTTTGTGCCTGTTTTTCTGACCTACATTTTCAAATTCTAATTTGCTAGTTAGGAACATCTCCATTGCAATTGACTAAAATGCTATTCAAATTTGTTTAAGAAAGAAGGAGAGGGAGGGTGCCTGGGTGGCTCAATCTTTAAAACATCTGACTTTGGCTCAGGACATGATCTCATGGTTCATGAGTTTGAGTTCCACTTTTGCTGAACTTAAGCCCCTCCTCAGGTAAACATGAGCCCACCTTCTCTCTATATATCTTCTTTCCCTCTCTCTGCCTCTCACTTGCACCTTCTCTCTCTCTCATAAAAAAAAAATAAAAATAAAAAAGGAGAGAGATTTGTATTGGCTCATGAAACCAAAAATCCAGAGGTAGATCTGAGCTTCAGGTAAAGCTGGATCCAGACATTCAAACACTGTCACCACCATCATGAGGAATCTCCTCTCTTACTCTGTCTCAGCTCTTTTCTCTACGTTCTCCGACAGTGCCTCTGTCAGGGTAAGAATTATATTCTCACAGCAAAGGGTCCCAGCAAGCAAAAAGGATTCTCTTTCCCAATAGTCTTCTTTAAATTTTTTTTAAAAAGTGTATTTATTTATTTTGAGAGAGAGAGAGAACAGAAGAGGGGCAGAGAGACAGGTAGAGAAAGAATCCCAAGCAGGCTTTGTACTGTTAGCACATAGCAGGACATGCGGCTAATCTTACAAACTGAGATCATGACCCAAGCCAAAACCAAGAGTCAGACTCTTAACGGACTACCAGGTGCCACTCTTTCCCAATAGTCTTTTTTAAAATATTTAAAAAATTTTTTATGACAGAGTACAAGTAGGGGAGGGGCAGAGAGAGAGGGAGACACAGAATCCAAAGCAGGCTCCAGGCTCTGAGCTGTCAGCACAGAGCCTGGCGTAGGGCTCGACCTACAAACCGTGAGATCATGACCTCAGCCGAAGTCGATGCTTAACCGACTGAGCCACCTAGGCGCCCCTTCCAAAAGTCTTAAGTAAAGCTCCAGGTTGGAGTGCCCCTCCTCCCCCCAGTTTCGAGTCTTAGTGTTTGCACTGGCTTTGGGTAACTTACTTTTTTCTGAATGTGTGGAGATGTGATATCTTGGTTATTTCCATGCTCTCCTCTGGAGCAGAGGGTGAGGTTAGCCACCACCAAGTCCCACAGTTGAAAGTGTGCAAAGAATGGCTTCCCTAGGAAAATTGAATTTTAGTTACCACAACTAGGAAGCATGGATGCCAAGCAGACAGAAAACACAGCTGACCCCTCCAGGCCACAAATACCCAGACCACAAGCCTATGTAAGGCTCCTATAGGCACAAGTAATACAACAGTCAAATAGGCTAACCTTGAATCCAGTTGGTAATCAACCCATCTTCCGTGTTTCCGGGAAAGGTGCATCCAATTCCAGTACTCAGAGGTTTTAGCCTTGTTGAGGTCATGGCATAGAACTGCCATCGGTTTTAGCTAAGTGCACTCTCCTCTCTGAAAGTACTGCTTCTGAGTAAAGTACTTCAGGGAGCACTTAATGCTTTAAATGTTTGTACAGTACCTTGAGTTCTCAAGAAGCGTCTCGTAAATGCATGCGTTTTTAATTGTCACTTTTTGAAGCACTGATTCCTCAAGTGGCCTGGTATAGGATAATGATCTTAGGATCCCAGTCCTGGAGGAAAACACATTTTTCTCCTAGATGGTGACTCAGTGGATTACTGCAATCAAGTTCCCATTAACGGCTCTAGAGAATAGCCCTGAAATACCCAACCTATATGTCTATTTGCATTTATACCTATAAAATGGACTGCTAATAACAACTTAGGTCATGACGTGTGAAGCATAAGAACTCAGGGCAACATTAAACCCACATATTCATTTAGTGCATTTGCTAAGTGTCTATCATGTGCCGGGGACTATCCTAAGCTTTGGAGATGCAGGAATAAACAAAACGGATTTTGAAAATCCTTGCATATATGAAGCTTACATTTGCAATAGGTGTGTCCATTTACACACATCTTGCAGTGGCCTCCGGAATTGACAGGAAATATACACCAACAAACAAACCTGGCAAAGTCTCAGTGCATGCCTCCTCCAGCCTAGACTTTCTGCCTGTGCTCTGCATACCTTACTGCATTATTCTCTTCTTCCTAGGGATTAAAAACAGGCATCAGAAATATGCAGACACCTACTCAAGGGGCCATGGAAAGTAAGGGGGTTGGGTCAAGACTGAAACTCATGTCTCCATATTTGCCACTACCTTCTCCTGGGGTGTGTGTATGGGGGGGTGATGAAGAGTGGTGGGGACTATGGCAAACTGGAGAACAGCTCTGTGCAAAGGAAGCCACTATTATGCAGCTCCAGACACGTGTCACAGGGAAATGTGGCCCATTGTAGCTTGCTTTTCTGATTTTTCAAGAAGAGCCAGCAAACAGGATTTTGATGTGAAAACTAATTTTTAAAACCCTGTGAAAGCCAAAAACAATCTGGTCATAATTCAGGCCCTGGGTCTGCCCCTCTATGAGAGGTCATACTGTGTCCAGGAGGGTCCCTGGGGAGGTAAGATTCCAGATAGCAGCTCCGAAACTAAATGTGGGCAGATAGCTGCAAAAACAGCTGTGGGCCTTGCACAAAGTATTTCTCAGGTTGATTTTATAAGACTCAGGTAGAAAATCGGTGCCTTGTTTACTAAAAAAAGCAAAGTCCTTAATGAAAGGTAAGAGTGAGGAAGCAGCTGGAACATTCCAACCTCCCCCCCTACCACACACACACACCATGTGGAGGAGGTTGGCATAGAACTATCCTGTGGTGGGTTGACAGGCCACGCTTATCTGAAAGGAAAAATTTAACTTCAGGGCGGGCTTCATGTTACATCTGAGGTCCTAATAATGATCATTATGTTGTCAGCACATAAGACGCAGCTCCAAATAATTTCCCTCCTAAAAGTCACATTCTACTCGCTTCCTGGCCCTTCCTCGCCTCCTCCACCGTGTGGCCTCCCACGCTCAACAAGCCTTTCCTCTTCCCCACCCCATTTGCCAAGGGTTGACAGGCGCAGGACACAGGGAGGTCTCATCACCCGGGTGGCCTGGGGCTGGAACAGAGTTGGTGGCAGCACCTCTTCCTGTCCTGGCTTTTGGGGGGCGAGAGGGAGCACAGAAGACCTTCCAGGTTTAAAACACATTTGCTGGACGCCTGGGTGGCTCAGTCAGTTAAGCCTCTGACTTCAGCTCAGGTCATGATCTCAAGGTTTGTGGGTTCGAGCCCCGCGTTGGGCTCTGTGCTGACTGCCAGCTCAGAGCCTGGAGCCGCCTCTGATTCTGTGTCTCCCTCGCTCTCTGACCCTCGCCTGCTCACGCTGTCTCTCTCTCTCAGAAATAAGTAAAACATTAAAAAAATTAAAACACATTTGCACCATCGATAGAATAAAATTCTGCAGGACAATAGTTTTACTTAAAAAGTGTAAAGGAATTCCCATCCTCCAGATTGTAACAAGATCAGAAAACCACTGTTTACTACAAGAATTGTTTCAGAGAGGGAGTGAAATCTGGCACTTGAAAAATCCCATTTCTGTCTGCTCTCAAGATAGTAACTTTGCAGCCATATGCCATGAGTATTTCATCATAGCCAAACAGTACTGTGGTGCACTAGGGACAGATTTGCTGCTGCCGCCTCCTTCTGTTGCTAGAAGCATGTGGCACTGCTGTGAGATCCTTAGAAGTTCAGGCAAGTGCTCCTGGCTGGGACCTCATACCTCCGTTTGCACCATGAGGCTTTCAATCTCAGCTCCTCTGGGCCCTGGGAGCCCTTTAGAGTAAGAACCTAGACACTTTCTGTATAGGATGAAACAGAGAAAAGTTGTACTGTGCCTTGCTCCCTTGCTTGGAAGATTTTTTTTTTTAATTTTTTTTTTATGTTTTATTTATTTCTGAAAGAGACAGACAGCATGAGCAGGGGAGGGTCAGAGAGAGAGGGAGATACAGAATCTGAAACAGGTTCCAGGCTCTGAGCTGGCTGTCAGCACAGAGCCTGACACGGGCCTCGAACCCACGAACTGTGAGATCATGACCTGAGCCGAAGTCGGACGCTTAACCGACTGAGCCACCCAGGCACCCCGCTTGGAAGATCTTTTAAGATTAAGAAATGAAGTGACTTGGGGCGCCTGTGTGGCTGGTTGGTTAAGTGTCTGACTTTGGCTCATGTTACGATTTTGTGGTTTGTGGGTTTGAGCCCGTGTGGGGCCCTGTGCTGACAGCTGAGAGGCTGGAGCCTGTTTCAGATTCTGTGTCTCCCCCTCTCTTTGCTCCTCCCCTGCTTGCGTTCTGTCTCTCTCTATCAAAAATAAATAAACATTAAAAAATAAAATAAAAAGAAAGTGATTTCTCCCAATTGTGGAGGCAAGGGCAATGTTATGATTAGAAAGATCCAGAGAGCTGTCTTCCAGCCCCAGTTCACCAGCATCCTGGACTTGGGACCCAGAACAATTTACTAAACCTTTTTAGGTCTCAGTTCTCTCATCTGCAAAATGGAAATAATAATAGAACTGAGTACATCGAGCTGTAGTGAAGGTTGGTGGGTGCACACAGTAGAAGCTGCTCTCTGCACAGAACTCACCCAGAGTTCACCACGGACTCTATGAATCCCTATCAGGCCCCACCACCCACAACCTAGGAGAGGGTACATCCGCAGACATATGCTTCAGTCTTGGCCTCACCGCTAGTTTCTGTGGCTCTTGGACACATAATCAGGAGTTATATGTGACCACCAGCGCCATTCTATTGTAATTCCTTAGTTGCAGCAACAGAGGTACAAGCTACCTTTGATCCCATTACACCCAGAGCCTTCTTTTAGAGTCACCTTTGTCTGAATTTCTGAACTGCTTTGGCTGCAGTCCAGATGGGAATGTACGTGTCCCACCCTCTGCCTCAGGCCCCTGGAGAGGCCAGAATGGCAGCTCCACGGTATGAAGTCTACCTGCATCAGAGTGGGAGTGGCTCTTGGCACTTTGTACATATGCCGATTCCTGGGCTCCATTCTAGACCCACTGCTTCTGACTTACTGGGTCAGGGCCTAGGGAATCTTCAGGTAACAAGCCCTCTGAGGAAACAGGCGCACAACAAAGTTAGCATCTATGGCCCCCTGGCGCCTCAAACTGCAGACCTTTTTTCCTCGACCTGTTTCTCCTCATCGGTCCTTCTTAACCAGATTATCATCCCCCAGGGAAGCCAGTCCTCCAAGCCAGAAAGCAGGAAGTCTCCCAGCTTCAGGACAGGCCCAGTCTCCTCATAGCAGAGTGTGGCCCCTCCCCTTGCCCCGCCCACTCCTGTTGAGGCCTACCCCTCCATCTCACTCCAGAAACAGAGATCTCGCTTTCCGCCTGCCCATTCTAGACGTCTTATCTGATATATAAACCTGGGGGCCCCTGGTGGTTCAGACCCGTGATCTCAGCTGAGGTCATGATCTCACAGTTTGTGGGTTCGAACCCCACATCGGGCTCTGTGCTGATGGTGCAGAGCCTGCTTGGGATTCTCTCTCTCTCCCTCTCTCTCTCTCTCTCTTTTTTTAATGTTTTATTTATTTCTAGGAGAGAGAGAGAGAGACAGCATGAGCAGGGGAGGGTCAGAGAGAGAAGGATTCACAGACTGAAACAGGCTCCAGGCTCTGAACTGGCAGTCAGCACAGAGCCCGACGCGGGG
This sequence comes from Hyaena hyaena, assembly GCF_003009895.1. Lineage (NCBI taxonomy): Eukaryota > Metazoa > Chordata > Mammalia > Carnivora > Hyaenidae > Hyaena > Hyaena hyaena. Next base: position 1,037,688 of record NW_024081061.1, on the reverse strand, counting down.
CTCAAACCCACGAACCGTGAGATCATGACCTAAGCGAAAGTCGGACGCTCAACCGACTAAGCCACCCAGGCGCCCCTCTCCCTCTCTCTCTTAAATAAATAAACTTAAAAAAAAAAAAAAGTAAACCTGACCCTAATACTCCCTTACTTAAAATTCTTTAGGGGTTTTCCACTTTCTGCAGGACTCAAAAGCCTCTCCCTACAGCCTCAGATCTCCTGCCACTTCCATTCCTACAGGGAAAACTCCAACTACACTGACATTATGCTCAGGTCTTTGAATGTTCCATGCAGCTGTGTACCTCTGGATTTCTATGGACACAGTTCCCTCCCTCGCAATATCCTTTCCCCTCTGCTACTCTTCCTTAAACCTCAGCTGACATGTCACCTCCTACAGGAAGGTTTTCCGATGTACCCAGGTAGTTCTGACTATCCTCTCTTTTATTTCTGTATACTCCCCAAATATATCACCCCTAACTCTGTATTGCCTTTATTTGCTTCTGTTTCTGCCCCACTAGACCATGGGGGATGTGCATTTTATCCATTTCAAATTCCAATCTTTATCAGGGCTGATAAAGTCCTTCATGATCAGGCTCCTGCCCACCTCTCCACCCAGTCTCCTTCCGCTCTGCCCCACCCATTTCACCCAGTCACACTGGCCTTGGGACTATGGCCAAAAGCACCAAACTCCTTCCTGATTCTGGGTCTTTATTCCTGAGGTGACCATTTCCCAAAGTGCCTGCCCCTAGATCTTTCCGTGGGTGGCTCCATCTTAACATTCAGATCTCTGCTCCAGTATTACCTCCTGAAGAGTCCTTCCTTGCCCAGCCAATCAAAAGTAGACTTTCTTCCCCATTTCCCTCTCTTATAATACCATATTTTCTTTCCTCCGGAGTACTCCTCACAAGCTATCGTTACTTCTCATTTAAAATCAGCTTATTGAGGTATAATTTGCATAAGTAAAAGGCATCTGTTTAAGTGTTCAGTTAGATGAGTTTTGACACATACCCATATATCCACCACTCTACTCAAGATACATAGCCTGCACAATTTTCCTGATCCCTCCTTCCAGTCAGTATTCCCTACCTGCCTCTGGCCAGCCCCAGCCAATCACTGCTCTACTTCCTGTTCCTATGGCTCCATTTTGCTTGTTCTAGAACTTCATTTAAATGTAATCACAAGGTATATACTCTTCTGTCTGGATTCTTACACTCAGCATGATGTTTTGGAGGTTGAGTCGTGTTGTAGCACTTACCACTATTCGTTTCTTTATTACTGAGTATGAATATTCCACAATGTATCTGTTGGCCTATGGATGGACACTTGGGCCATTTTATTATGAATAAAGCTGTTTTGACAATTCACATGCAAGTCTTTGTGTGGACATCCATTTTTATTTCCTTCAGGTAAATAACTATATTGGAGATATAATGGAGAACTATAAGATGGTAAGTGTACATTTAATTTTATAAGATACTGCCTACCTTTTTTCCAAAGTGTTTTTCCATTTCACACTCTTACCAGCAATGTACTAGAATTCCAGTTGTTCCACATCCTTATCAACACTTATTACCAGTGTTTTCAATTTTAGCCATTCTAATGGGCATATGGTGTCATCTCATTGTGTTTTTAATTTATAGTTCCCTAATGGCTAATAATACTGAACAATTTTTCAAGTACTTACTAATAGTGTATATCTTCCTTTAAAGTATTTGTTAAAATCTTTTGCCATATTTTTATTTGGTTGTTTGCTTTCTTCTTATTTACATATTTCTCTGTATGTTTTAGATGCAGATTACTGTCAAAATATGTATTGCAAAACTGTCTTCTACTCTGTGACGTATAATGTTGTCTCTTCCCCTTTTCATGATTAGTTCTACCTGTGAGCTAAGAAAACCCTGCCTATCCCAAGGTCATGTAGGTTTTCACCTATGCTTTCTTCTGGAAGTTTTACAGTTTTTCTTTGTTAAATTTAGTTCTTGGATGTATTTCAAGTATGTCGTGAAGTAGGGATTGAAATTCATAGTTTTCCATTTGGGCATTCCGTTATTCTGATACCATTTGTTGAAAAATCTATCCCTTCACCTGCAAGTATTTGAATTTTGTTTTCTTTTTAAAATTTTCATTTGTCTCCCCCACTAGACTATAAGCTCCATATATTTGTTTTCATTTAATCCAGGCTCTTTTCCATCTCTGCTACCACCTTGCAGGTAGAGAAAGCAGAGAAGGGCTTGCTTGCAAGTCACTTCCAGACTTGATTCTCGGGAGCAGGAGCAGTGGAGTGGGAGAGTGGATGAGAAAGCAAAAAAGCCAGGACGTGTGCACCGTGGGGCTGGTCACTGCTGTGGGCAGCCGGGGCTCCGCGCGCTGGGACCGGCTGAGGGCACCTCAGAACCTCCACCGAGTGTCAGAGAAGGGAGCCTGGCTCTGCTACCTCCAGCCCCGCTGGTCGGGGGTTGCTCCAGCCCCTAACCTCCTCAGACTTGCAGGCCCTGGTGCCTGAGCTCAGACAGAAGCCCTGGGCGGAAGGCAAGAGTGTTGGGGAACAGCCAAGCGCAGGGGTCCGCTCCAAGCTGGTTGCCAGGATGCCAGATGAGTAAAGGGTGGGTCAGAAGGATGACAAATGGCTCACAAGAGGTTTCTGATACACATTCATTCAACAAGTATTTATCGAGTGTCTCTTCTGCACCAAGCATTGTGTTGAGCCCTGTCCTTGTGGGGGAAACAGACGGCAACCAGTTCAGTGACTGACATATATTATTTCAAGAAGAGGGAGGTGCTATGAAGAAAAATAAAACAGGGTAAGAGAATTGTGAAGAGGAGGGCAGGGATGTGGCTCATTTTGACCATTAGGAAGTTTCTCGGAGAAGTTGATGTGACAGAGAATGAGTTGTGTGGATACCTGGGAGAGAAGTATTCCAGGCAGATAGAACCACAAGTGAAAAGCCTTGGGGAGTATCTAGATTAGGGTGGTAAAGAAGCAATGGGAGGTCAGGTCGCGGGGGCTGGAGCAGAGCGAGGGGCAGAGCCTGTAAGACAGGGAAGAAGGTCTGGCAGGCCTTAGATATGAGTTTGAATTTTATTCTGACTCTGATGGGAAGCCACTGGAGGGCTTGCAGAGGAGTTATAACTTGGACTTATGTATGATTTAAAAGGTATGTTGGGGGGCACCTGGGTGGCTTAGTTGGTTGAGTGTCCGACTTCAGCTCAGGTCATGATATTGCTATTTGTGAGTTCGAGACCCACAGTGCGCTCACTGTTGTCAGCGCAGAGCCGGCTTCAGATCCTCTGTCCCCTTCCCTCGATGCCTCCCGCATTTGTGCTCTCCCCCAAAATAAATAAGTATTTTTTAAAAAGTTATGTGGGGCACCTTGGTGGCTCAGTCGGTTAAGCTCCTGACTTTAGCTCAGGTCATGATCTCATGCTGGGTGAGTTCAAGCCCTGCATTGGGCTCTGTGCTGACAACCCAGAGCCTGGAGCCTGCTTCGGATTCTGTGTCTCCCTCTCTCTCTGCCCCTCCTGTGTGCACACTGTCTCTCTCTCTCTCAGAAAGAAATAAACATTAAAAAAAAATTTTTTTTTAAGTTATGTGGGATACCATTACACATACATTAGAATGGCTAGAATTTAAAAAATAAATAAAGTGCTAAGAGCCAGTGCTGGCAAGATGCAGAGAAATGGCAACTCTCACACAAGCCACTGGGAATGCAAAACAGTGTGGCCAATTTGCAGAAGAGTTTGGCCGGTTCACATAAAGATAAATTTACACTTGACCATGCAACCCAGCGATGCCGCTCCTAGGTATTCACCCAAGTGAAATGAACCTTACGTTCACATGCCAATCTGCACACAAATGTCCATGATGTTATTTACATAATCGCCAATACTGGAAATAATTCACATGTCCTCAACTGGAGGATGGCTCTAGTGTGGTACATCTGTGTGGGAATACTACTCAGCCATTAAAGGAAATGAACTGTTGATAATACACAGGACAACCTAGAAGGATCTCAGGGGCATTATGCTTAGTGAAAAAAATTCAGGGGCGCCTGGGTGGCTCAGTCGGTTAAGCATCCGACTTCGGCTCAGGTCATGATCTCGTGGTCCGTGGGTTCGAGCCCCTCATCAGGCTCTGTGTTGACTAACCATAGCCTGGAGCCTGCTTTGGATTCTATGTCTTCCTCTCTCTCTGCTCCTTCCCTCCTCACTCTTTCTCTCAAAAATAAATAAATGTTTAAAAAAAACTAAAAAAAAAAAGAGAAATCACAAATGACATTTAAAAAAAATTTAATCTCAAAGGGTTGCACACTGTGCAATTTCATGTGTGTAATAGTCTCAAAATGACAGGACTGTAGCACTGGAGAACAGATCGCGGTTACCAGGGGACAGGGAAGCAGGTAGCCAGAGCAGGTGCATACAGAGAGGCAGCACCAGAAGTAGCAGCTCACTACCTTGATGCAGATCTGTACATGGGACTTAAGTGCATAAAGCTAGACACACATTCATACACAGAAATGACTGCAGGTTATAAAATGGTGGCAATGGAATAAGGTCTACAGTCTAATTAGCAGTGGCGTACCAATGTCAATGACCTGGTTTGGATATTTTCCAACAGCTCTATATGAGATGTCACTCATTGTCAGAGGCTGGTTCAATGGTACCCGAGACTCTTACTTCCTGCATCTTCCTAAGTCTATAATTATTTCAAAACTAAAAATTTAGAAACAAAACTCTGCCAGGTGAATAAAAAGTTACAAAAGACTTTTTTTTTTTTTTTTTTTTTTTTTAAATAGGGGACATTTGCAAATGGATGGGTAGGAGATGACACTTGGGAATTGTTGTCAACTTCCTTAGGTGTGATATGCTCATCAGATGTCCTCATTCTTACGTCATATATGTTGAAGATTTATTTTTATTTACTTATTTATTTTTATTTTGAGAGAAAGAGAGAGAGCACAAGTGAGCGAGAGGCAGCAAGAAAATCCCACAAGGGGCAGAGAGAGAGAGAGAGGGAAAGAAAGAGGGAGAGAGAGAGTGAGAGAGAGAGAGCAGGGCTCACCCAGGCCTCATGTTTTACCTGAAGAGGGTCTTGTGCTCACCCAAAGTGGGGGCTGGAGTCAACCCAATGTGGGACTCAAACTCACCACCTGTGAGATCATGACCTGAGCTGAAGTCAGATGCTTAACAACTGATCCACCCAGGTGCCCTGTGTTGAAGTTTTAGAAGGGAAATTTCAGTGTCTACAATGTACTTTCAAATGGTTCAGCTGATACACACCTATGTATATACGTCATTTTGAAATATGACAAAATGGAAACAATTATTGAATCTAGGTTGTAGGTTTATAGGTGTTCACTAAATTATTCTTTTAACTTTATATTGGAAAAGTTTTGTAATAAAAAGTTGAAAGAGGAGCGAATGGGTGGTTCAGTCAGTTAAGCATCAGCATCTGATCTTGATTTTGTCTCAGGTCATGGTCTCTCATGATTCATGAGTTGGATCCCTGGATCAGGCTCTGTGCTGACAGTGAGGAACCTGCTTGAGATTCTCTCTCCCTCTCTCCCTGCCCCTCCCCTGCTCCATCTTTCTCTTTCTCTCAAAAGATAAAATTAAAAATTTTTTAAAAAAGTTGAAAGAAAGAAAAAAGGCATGAACTGCTGATATGTACAAGAACCCAGATTCACCTTGGTCACCAAAGAGCAAGAGAGAAATTCAGGAGGCGATGCACATATTCTATACCTTGATTGCGACCATGGTTATATGACTGTGTTTGTCAAAGCTCATAGAACTTCACACTAAAAACAGGTGAATTTTAATATGTGTAAATTGTGCACATATTAAAAAAAGAGGAAGCTTTCAGGTGCAAAACCATTAAAAGACAAGCTACTTGAGGGCAAAGATCTTATCTATCTCCTCGATTTGTTCATTGTGCTTATAACACACTTGACATCTAATAAGCGCTGAGTAAATATTACCTAGTACGTGCAGTAATTTTTCTACCCTAATAAAGCCCATGTGTCACAGGGACCCTCGCTGTACAGTCACAGAGCACCTGCCTGATGGCTATTCGTTGAATGGGTGACTTGGCCTTGTCTTACGTATATGGGTGTGACGTTTTCCCTGCTGCATCCTCTGGAACAGTGAGGTCCTTCAGTGTCCGGGTTCTGGTGCTCTCTGGCTGGAGGGAGCTCTGCGTCTTAGGGCACCAGTCTTAGGGACCAGCAACAGCTCCAGGAAGTGACAACTGGCTGCTCCAACAAAAGCCGAGGTAAAGGAATTTCCCTTTCTCTGGAGACTTGTAAATTAAAACCAAACTTCCTTCTCCACAGACTAGCTCCTTTTAAAAAGAAGGAAGAACTTATAAATTCCCTTCGCAAGCATAAAATGCTAAATAAACATGACACTTTGTTTTCCAACATAATAATAACGCCTACCATTTAGCTTTCTCAGTGCCAGGTCCCTTTATGGGTGCTGCTTTCTTTTCACAGCAGCTGAATGTGGTGGCTCTTGTTAGGAGTCCACTGCACAGGTGAGATAGCTGAGGCTCAGAGAGGTGAAAGGACTTGCCTTTGGCCACAACCTGGGGTGCTCAGCCAGCTGACCCTGCATTTACCTGATCTACCACGTGGCCTTTCATAAAGTGGCCCCCCTCTTGAGCCACTAGCCCTACTCCCAGGGGACCGCTTTTATGTAGCGTCACTGTGGCTTCAGCAGCACCTTGATGGCCATGGAAGTCTCTTCCTCGGGCAGAGAATGGGATATTCCCCCTGCAGTGGGGTGAGGGGTTGCATCTGGGTCAAATATGGAAAGCAAGGGAAAGAGTGGGGGCGAGGGAAGGGAAGGGCAGGGAAGAACATGCAGAAAACACCAGATGCTCTTTCTAGCTTTAAAAAAACACAGGCATTAGGGAACACAGATTTTTATCACAGTTTGTTAGAAGGGAGAAGGAGGAGGGGGAAGAGCAGGCTGTGGAGTGAGAAAGGGCTTCTATTCACACTTTGGAATTGGGTCCAAGGCCTGACAATTATGACAGGAAAGATGGCAATGATGATAACAATAGTCACTGAGACTGTGCCAGGTGCCAAATTAAACTCTCCATATGTATTATCCCAGGTAGCTTTTCTATTATTTTCATTCCCATTTTCAGATTAGAAAATTGAGGCCCAGAGAGTACATACACTAAATGATAGACATATTTTTATATGAGGTCAGGAGGGACACACATGAAACTAACAATAATAGTTACCTGAGGAGGGCTGTGAGTGTGACAAAGGGGGAGAACTTTAGCTTTTTATTGTATTGCGTAAGATTTTTTACAATGGGAATGGTATCCATGGGTGTGTACTTAAAAAAAAAAAAAAAAAGGTGGGCTGGTCTAAAGACTGTGCCCAAGGATCCCATAGTCAACTTGGAGCAGAGACTTTGAGACAGCGCGCTCGATCCTTAACCGGCGAGTAGCACGTCTTTCAACGAGAGCGCACGATTCTGGCTCCCGCACTCCAATGGTGCACAGGCAGGAGGAAAGGACTTCTGGGAGGTGCTGCCTTTCCCTGGGCCTCCTGGGGGGACTGGACCGGTCACGCGTCTCGCCCTTCGGGGAGCCCATTGCTCGCGTTCCTGCCGCGGGGCCCGCCCACTGTCACGGACTGGACTCCCGGCCAATCAGACCCGGGTGATGCCACGCCGGAGATGAGAGTGGCAGGAAATCAAGGTCAAGGCCCCGGACACAATGGGGCCATTGTCAGTCTCCAGTCAGTTGACTTTCAAGCAGCAGTTCCCCATCCACCCTTGCTCCTTCTCCTCTTCCCCGCCCCTTGCCGGGAAGTCACCTAAACCCACTGCCTCCTTTTCAGCTTCCGCCCAAGGAAAGCCGCATTCTGAATTCTACCCGGGACTGGGGAGCTTGGCCGCTTCCTGCATGGTCTACTATGTCCACCAGGTGGCGACAGAGCACCACACTTCCGAAGGCGGGGAGGAAGGCGGGGGTGGGGGGGTGGCAGCCGCTCAATCACTGATCGGTTTGTGGGGGACCCTGCCCTTCCCGTTTTATCAAAAAACTAAGTAAGGTCATACTTTGCTTCACTTTTTATTCTGAGGTCACCAAGACCTGGAAATTCAAGGCCTCTTCTCTCAGCAAATGGCAAAATGGCCGTGGACTGCAGCCCTTTCCTTAACGGAGAGGAAAACTGAGGGAAACCTCTTTTCCACACAAATGACAACAGGTGCAAATCACAGCAGGTGAAACTGACCACCGCTATGGCCTGGATTAATCAATTGGCTGATTGACTGATTACGTGAGGGTATAAATGTTATCTCCGAAAGGCCTCTTCCCCTGTCTCAATCTTGTCCTTCCATATTGTTCTCCCTCAAAACCGGCTGTAGTTTTCTTTCTTTCATGTATCACAATTTGTAATTGAATTTGTTCGATTCTTTTCCACTAAAATATATGCTTGGTGAGAGCAGGGATTGGGCCTGTTTTTGTTCTCTATTGCATCCTTGGTGCCTAGTACAGGATCTGGCACATAGCAGGTGTTAAATAAATATTTGTCAACATGATGAATGAGTGCCCTATTGAGCCCTGGGTATGGGACAGGGCTTCACGTTCCTGTCAATCCTGCACGTGTGAATATGCTGCCTGGGCCCAATGAACAGGTGGGACCTGCCCTTGACTATCAAACTAGAGAGGCCCCGCCCTGAGGCATTTTGGGGTTAAGATTTCTGGTGCTGGGCTCTGGCTTACCATCCTCACCTCCACCCCTGACATGCTGGGCAACTTTACAAACATCACTTAACCTTTCTGAGTTTTAGTTTCCTCACTTGTAAAATGAAGGTGAAAAGGGCCCCTATCTTCTGAGGTTGTTAGAAGGATTCTGGGTGATAATCAGGGAAGGTGCTTGACACAGGGCCTGGAACACAGTAGGCACCGGGTGAATATTCAGTAATATTATTATTGCTGCTGCTGCTGTTGGGGAAGGAGTCTTCACAGAGGACGAAGCCCGAGTGCTCAAGGCAGATGCCAGCCGAGGCAAAGGGTCTGAGGCTGAGAGGGCCGTTCCACTGGTACCGAGACGTCTATGAGGTGGGACCCCGGCAGCGTGCTCGCCTGAGCTCAGCATCTGGCTGTTACAGGGGGGCTCTGCAGCCTCTCTGCACACTCGGCTAGGGGCCGAGCCATTGGTTCTGAGTGTTTCCACACACTAACCAGCCACCAGCGTGTCTGCGGAACTGTGAACTACCAGCTTTGGCAAATTACTTAACCTAAACCTCCAGTCTCCATATTCATAACATAGGGGCAATAATAATAGCGCCAACCCTCACAAGGTGGTCAAAACCACCTTTAGTAAGTATGTGAACTATCCTGGCACATAGTGGGTATTTCGTAAACATTAGCATTACTGTGATCCAGAGAGGTTAAGTAACTTGCTTAGAGTCTCCGGATTCAAACTCAGGTTCCTTTGACTCCAAAGCCTGCATTCCTGGGAGGTGAAGGAGGTGGTCTCAGGTGACCCAGGCAATGTGGAGTCAGAGCAGGAAGTAGTGGGGAGGCAGGGAGAGAACCACCCCCACTCCCGCCGGGGTGGGGGAGGGGGTGACCGCCAGTGCCCTGGTATGCCTTCTTGCCAATCTGAGCCACAAATCTCTGCTCAACTCTGCCCCCGGGAGTCTGTGGTGCCCCCTCCCTCACCCACTTGGGCCTGTTGGGCTTGCCCCCTCCCTTCTTTCTTTTTCCAGGCCGAGTGCAGTAATCTCAACTAACAAAAGTGACCATGGCTACTCTGACGTGTGTGTGTGATGCTGGCGCTGGCCAGGCTGTGCCCCGTCAGTGTGCCAAGCTGAGCTCAGGCCCCATCCCACGTGCCAGTGTGCACTAGCTCTGCCACGACTCCCCTCTCCATGAGATACCCAAGCAGCCCTCACTTTTGAGACATGTGCCAAGTGTGTTATAAGCACAATGAGCAAGTCTAAGACTGATATTGCATTGCATGTGTTTGAGACAGCTACAGGGTGGGGGTGTTGAGGATGGAGGGGGTGTAGAACCTTCCTGAGCCCGGCCTGCTCCCTCCCCAACTCTGGGAGGGTGGGCCAGGCCCCAGGGCAGAACTGGGCTTAAGATGAGCGGGTGGGGGGGGGGGCTGGATGGCTCAGTCGATAAAGCCTCAGACTTTTCTGCTCAGGTCATACATGGTTCATGAGTTTGAGCCCCGTGTTGGGCTCTGTGCTGACAGCTCAGAGCCTGGAGCCTCATTCAGATTCTGTGTCTCCCTCTCTTTCTGCCCTCCCTTGCTCGAGCTCTGTCTCTGTCTCTATCTCTATCTCTTAAAATAAATAAACATTAAAGAAAAAAAAAAAGATGAGCAGAGGTCAGATGGACTGCAGGTGCTGAAGATACTGCCCAGTAAGGTGCTGGGGGATATCTGCTGTGAGAGGGGGGTGGGGACAGAAGCAATGTTAGTCCAGCTTTATCTACCCTCTATAGGCTCTGGAGTCAGTCAGACTAAGTGTGAGTCCTGACACCGTCACTTATAAACCATGCGGCTTTAGGAAGTCACTTAACTCCTCTGAGCCTCAGTTGCCTCATCTGTAAAATGGGGCTAATTAAATGAGCACATAGTTTGTGAGACTTTAAAAAGACAATGAATGAAGAATTCGCAAGCATAGTGCAGACACCAAGCAAGCCCTCAGTACATGATCTTCTCTGTTGTGGCTGCTTGTACTGTCACTGATGATGGCTCTGAGCAAGGCCACGCTGACTGCACAGAGTTTGGCCATCCTCCAGATGGGGGTCAGCCAGGTCAGCTAGGGGAGGTGTCCTCCCTGCCCAGCCCGCTGATGACACCAGGTCCTTGGGCCTGAAACAGAAAGCTCAGTGATCCTGGAAAAGAGAGTCACCCACCCCTAGCTCCCCCCCAGCATCCCACCCCTACTTACCTGGCTAAACTATGAAGTGGGATGGGGACTCCTTCTTCTGAGGGAGCCTAATTTCTCTGTCTTCCTTCTGATTATCTGTATTTAACTTTTGCCAATGCCACAGACCAGCTTCTGGGTGCCAGGGAGAGAGAGGGGAGAAGGCATGAGCTGGGGGAGGGTGAGAAAATAGAGGAGGTTCTCCAATGTATAAAGAGGGAAGAGGCTGCCTCTGTCTTTTTAATCTCAGGCAGAAATTGGTGACATTAGGTAGTGTATTTAAGATACCTGTCCCTACACCCTGCCACCCTCTTAGGAAAAGTACTGCCCTCAAAAGCATGATACTGTTGGGGAGCCTGGCTGGCTTAGTCAGTAGAACACGTGACTCTTGATCTTGGGGTTGTGAGTTCGAGCCCCACATTGGGTGCAGAGATTACCTTAAAAAAATAATAAAGTTTTTTTTTTTAAAGCATGATACTATTTATTAAAGAATAGAAGCTTTCACGAAGAAATAAAAATTATTAACTGAAAATGGAGTCTGCAGTCCAGTTGGCCAAACACCACCCCATTTCCAGGGCTGGGGGCCGTTGCTTCCATATCCTGGTCTCTGTCTGTCCTCCCTTCCCTTCTCCCCTGAGAGCAGGACAGGGCTGGGCTGGTGGAGTGCAGCAGTGCTGGCTTGTGCTCAGGTTGAGGCTGAAATCTTGCCTCTGGGCCCTTTCTAGAAATATCAGCATGAGCAGGGGCCTCTTGAGAACCTGATCGCTCCAAAGTCCTGTTCCTAAGGCAGGATTTTTCAGCTCCTCCTACAGGTGGAGCCTCTTACTCCATTTCCACCCCCCTCCCCTCCATCCCTACCCAATTGCCCCAGAATCTACAGAGGGAAAACTCTGGGCCTCCAGCCTTCTGAGGGTCTGGAGGAATCTCAGAGGATCCGGGAGCCCCCACTGCACCCTGGTTGGGCAAAGAGCAGGCAAACCCCCGGGGGCAAATTGGCCTCAGTGCATGGAACCTCTGGAACTCGCCGATCTGAGCCTTGATTAAGCTGGAATGTTCCCAGTCCGGTTCACAGTGATGTCCATGGGGAGACTGTGGGAGGGTGTCTGGCTGTTCCAGGTTCCTCAGGCTTGGAAACCCGCAAGCCCCGCCTTTAGAGTCTGTGATTTCTGACCTGACCATCCACAGCCCTCTCCTTTTGCCTCTTGCCCCATCTCACCCTCGTCCCTGCTCATCTGCTCTGCTCTGCCCCTACCAAGGATTTTCACTTTTGCCTTGCTAATTTAATTCCTACTCTTTCTTTAGGACCACCCATCCCCCAACCCCAGGAAGCCTTGCTGACCTCTCCCTGCCCCAGGCTGGGCTGGCTGGCTATCCACGTCATCTAGCACTCATGGCTATCTCCAGAGTAGGTGCCTTATAATATATCTGTCCCCTCTTGCCTTTGCCACCTGTCTGAGGACAGGCTGGTGCCATTGCTGGGCCCTGGGACACACACAGGACTTGCATGGGGAAGGTGCTCCCCCGGACTCTGTGAGTGGGGATCAACCTCACTCGTGGCTTTCGGAGTTCACAGTTTATTGTGGGTGTGGGGGGTGGGCACGAGAGTGACTCCTGTCTCTTCCCTAAGTCCTGCATTTGAGACCCCTTCCTCTTCCCCTCAACTCCAGCCCCCTTGTCACAACCAAATAAGGACTGTGGAGGTGGTGCAGCAGAGAAGTTAACCACAGGGCCACATGCCAGCTGAAGGACCTTGAGCCAGGTTTCTTCTTCTGCAAAATGGGCAATTATGGCACCTGCATTGTGAAGGTAATAATCCCCAGAAAGAGCCCCTTCCCTCCCCCTGGCTACTCTGGACATGGGATGACTCTTTCCCATAGGTCTGTGGTCTCCTCTGGAGAGGAGAGGGCACCCTCTGGGTGCTGGTTGGGTACCTATTTACCCCTTGTCCCCACCCTGTCCTCTCTGTAGGGCCGCACCTTCCCACAGTGCAGAAGCCAGGGCAGCTCTGGGACATGGGGCAGTGGTGTCCACGGAGAGCTCCTGAACACATGGGACCAGCAAGTGGCTTCAATGACAGGTTCTCTGCCCACTTGTGTTTGGCTTAGGGCTCCGAGGGCACCTCTGATCTTATGGGTGAGTCCTCAATCTCATGCCTGCCTGCCTGCCTGCCTGCCAGGATCCAGGGTCTGGGAAATCACTACCTAGGCCCAGGGTAGAGGGCAGAGTCAGTTAACCCAGGGTATCAAGGGAGTTCAGCCACTGGAAACATGGTCGAGCTGCCATCTCCCTGCCATGATATCTGGAGGCCTCACTGCTCACCATCAGGCCACTGTCCCCAAGACCAGAAAAACAATCTGTGTGGAGGCAGGATGAACCTGACCAAGGGTAGAGGTCAGCATGGCACCCCTCTCTCTCCCCAGTGCTCCCCTCTCCCCAGCTCAGGGCCCTGGGGGATGGTATGTAGGAGGGATGGATGGTATGACCCTGGAGACAGACAGGCATCGTTTTTAATCCTAACTAGCTGTGTGTGACTTTGGACTAGTGACTTCATTTCTCAGAGCCTCAGTCTCCTAACTTATAAAATGGGGATAACGACAGCACATGTCTCTTAGAAAGTTGTTAGGACTGAATAATAAAGCTCACATAATTCATTGAGCTCACAGTGCACATATCAAGTGAATCATAAATGGTGTATTACTGTTATTATTATCTGTGTTCCTAGCATCTACCCAGGATGCTTTAATACTGTCCAGCCTAACAAAGTCAGAGTTTCTTGAACACTTATAATACCTTAAAGAGGAGCTCAGTGAACTGAACTGAGAGGAGAAAAGGACCCACCAGGCTCTAAGGCAGGGGGTCACTCTCCTTCTCTGCCCCCACCCCTTGCCTGGAGCCCCTGGTGGTCCTGCCGTTGTCCTTACCGTGTTCAAAAGCTCAGGGGAGTCTTGTTCCATCTTCTGCACATGAGAGACTCAGACAAGTGGGCAGCCCTGCCATCCAAGGGCCAAGTGCCTGGCCTGGAGGCCCCGGGGCATACCAGCTGGTCGAGAGTGGGGTGGGAAGCATGCCTGGCCAGAGAAAAGTGATAAGAAGGATCACACCTTTGCCCAGTGCCATGCTCCTGGCTTTGTGATGAGGATTCTCAAGCCTTTCTCTCCACACAGATGACTCATGGACAGCGACGCCAGCTACAGAAGTGGCCCCTTTCACTGTGCTTGGGGCCTTAAGGGCACCCGAATCCAGCTACAAAGCAGCTGGCACAGGGGATGCTGAGGGGCCCACTTCCCTAAAGGCCAGAGCTACGGACTAAAGCATGTACATGAAGCATTCCCCTAGGTCCCAGGCCTTGGCCTCACAACGAGGAGCCACACAGGGGGTTACACCTGCACCCCCCCCAGCACACACGTCAGTCTCATCCACATCTGTAAAGACCATGTGTTCCATGGTGGCCCCGCATCCTGAAGAAAATGCAGAGGATACAGGTGCCTGAGGATCTAGGCCACCTCATCGACCGTAGGCTGCTGCTGGCTAACCTGTGGCAGTAGCAGTGGCACTTGTGTTTGGCTGAGGGACTCTGGCATTCCCAGGCAGGCCGCCCTGCAGTGCTCTCCTGATGACACCAAAGAGGCATTAGAGAGAGGCTATAACCCAAGGACATATGTCAATTGGTGGCCCTTGGCCATACTGTTGCTCCCTGAGCTGAGGCCTGAGTCAGGCTCCCGCAGTGAGCAGCACCCCAGTTCCCCCACCCCAGCCCCTCAGCCACCAGCCATGGGTGGTACTGGACACAGAGGGAGCAGAGGGATACTCAGCCTTCCCTGAGCCAGTTCGCAGGTGGGACGGGCCACGGAGGGGCTCCCTCTTGCCTCTGTGCCACGGTACTGGTGTTCCCATGGAGCTCCCTGGGTGTCTGGGCAGTGCAGTCCTTACCTGGAAGCAGAGTGGCCTGTCCCACCCAGCCTCGAGCCAGGATGCGGAGGTGGGCCAGGATGGATGAGAAGCCAAAGCCAGGTGGTGCAGCTGTCTAGGATGGCTGTTTTGTTGGATGAGTTCCAGGCAGGGGCCGTGCTGCCCCTCTCCTGAGGGAAGGTGGGGGGGGGACTCATTACGGTCAGGCCTTGTATAATGAGGTGGCCAGAGAGCCAGTGGAGTGGCAGTGAGTGGGAATATGAATGTGCCAAACTTCATTGCTCCTGCCTGAGGGGCATTTGATTAAATGCCACAAGCCCAGCTCCTCCAGTGGAGCTCGGGAGGCTGAGCCATAGTGGCCCCACATGCTGAAGCTCCGCCCCTCTGCTGGCCTGGTGCCATGTGAGGCACCAAGGCCTCCTAATACCACTCAACAGGCACCAAGGGAAGGTGCTTGGCATCCTCAGAGACAGGGCCATGTGGGGGCCCTGGCAGATTTCTTGGGTGTGGAGGTGAGGGATAGGGTCCAGGAAGGAGCATTCTGGAAGCTCTGGGGTCATGTTCCAGGAGGAAGGTAAGTACCACACCAGATTGCAGCCTGTTCCCTCTTTCTGCCCCTCCCACTCAGACTCTCTCCCTACCCTCTTTACATGTGTTTAAAGGATCCTGTGATTCTCTTTATCATGGCGTATAATTCTCTCCCCTAAGTCTGTTTCCCCTGTGCACCAGGAGTCTATGGGGTGGTACTATTCAGATGGCTGGAGCTAGCTTTTCTTCTTCACTGTCTCCCTACTACTTGGCACAGGGCCTGGCACATAGTTGGTGCTTAATACACATCTGGTAAATGAATGAATTAAAGAATAAATTCCTCCATTAGACACCACGAGCTCTCCGAGGGCATGGACCACTTATTGCGTATTTTTATATCCCTGCCTCAGGCATGGTGCCTGGCACAAAGTAGGTACCTGCTAAATCACGGGGGATGAGAGATTCACTGGGAGTGAAAATGAGGCAAGAGGAACCTTTGGAGGTGTTAGTGAGACTCATACCATTTTTTTAAGTTTTTAAAAACATTTAATGTTTATGTATTTTGGAGAGAGAGACAGTATGAGTGGGGGAGAGACAGAGAGAGAGAGGGAGCCACAGAATCCGAAGCAGGCTCCAGGCTCTGAGCTGTCAGCATAGAGCTCAACTTGCAAGCCGTGAGATCATGACCTGGGTGGAAGTTAGTGGCTTAACTGACTGAGCCACCCAGGCGCCCCGAGACTCATATCTTTATCCCTTGTCATCTGTGAGGCAGGGAGGACAAGGCTTTGTCCTCTAGGTAGCTCTCCTGGTTGCAAAGGGCTCCCCAGCAGGGCTGAGAAGGGGATGGTACTGCTGACTCTAGAAGCACACAGGAGGAGAGCCTTGGGTGGGCTGAACTGGGGGTGCTCTTCCAGGCAGGTTGCTGCATTCGGGTAAGTGGGGAAGCCCTGAGGGAGCCACATCTGAAGAGCACTCACTTCTGGGAAAGCTCCAAGAAGAGCTGCGGTAGCAGCATGGTAGGTGTCTGGGCCAGGACCAGAGGATGTGGCCATGCAGGCTGTTCACCTGACACTACCCCAGAGTCTCCTGAGGTTGGGGACTTGGGGTCAGGGCTCCCACAAGTGCCACTCTTCAGACCTGAGGGTCTTATGGTCACATGAGGCTCTGGACTTCAGGCCATTCCTTATCTTCACAGAGCCAGGAAGTCTCAGGCACACATGGGGAACTGGACAGAGGGGCCAGGGGTGAGATCCTGTGCCAGACTTGTGGCAGCTGCCCTGCACTGTCTGTCAGCAGAGCACGAGCACTGTGTCCTGGGAGGCGAGGCTCCATCGGGGCTGCAGAGTCACCCAGGCTCTCTGATTTCTGAGCCCACCTTCCATGTCCAGATAAACTGAGGAGGAAGGAATGAGTCTCCTGGGACCCAGATCCTGGATGCTAAACACATTTGGAGTTTGCAGCCCAATCCCACATCTCAGAGCTTAAAAGCAACTTAGATCATTTAGTGATCGCCCCTCCTAGCTGACACGTCAGTCTTGTTTTGTCTTCAGGCGGGCAGAGAAGTGTGCTCTTTGGAACTTCTCCCCAAAGGTTTGTCTGAGCATCTATCTGACCATTACGAATTAAAGACTGACACATGTCTGCCCTGGCACTCATACTGCAGAAACTCATGCTAAATGGTAGGATTTGAAACTAGAGCTAATGTGCAGATTGAGACATCATTTAGCACTTATTCCTTACTTTGAGGATTGCAACCCCCCCCCCAAATCTAACCAAATCCAACCAAAATGTGGGTGACTGACCATTAGGCAAATAGAGAGGTACTGTTTCAAAGACTCCTTTTGAAATGTACCATAAACTTGACTTTCTTTTATTCAATGACAGAAATATTTACTCAGAACGGACACAGGCTAGTGAGTGGACACAGAGAAGTTTACACACACACACACACACACACACACACACACACACACACTCTACCAAATGGGGCAGGCCTGTTTTTGATAAAGGCGGAATGGACTCTTTTTCTATACAGACAGCTTCTCATCATCGAGGGGTGCCTGGCTAGCTCAGTCGGTGGAGGTGGAGCGAGCGACTCTTGATCTTGGGGTTGTGAATTTGAGCCCCACGTTGGGTGTAGAGATTACTGAAAAACAAAATCCTTTGAGGGGGAAAAGATGAAAGATCCCCAGAAATGCCAAGGCCCGGGGTTGGGGGTCGGGAGGTATCCTTTCTGAGCTGTCCAGGTCTCAGGCTGCAGCCCACAGATTTTTTTTTTTTTTTTGCATTATCCTTTATTTTATTTTATTTTTTTTTTTTACAAATAGTTTATTGTCAAATTAGTTTCTACATAACACTCAGTGCTCATCCCCAAAGTGCCCTCCTTCATGCCCATCCCCCCCTCCCCCCCACATCCATCAGTCCTCAGTTTTTGTCAGCATTCAAGAGTCTCTCATGGTTTGCCTCTCTCCCTTTCCCCCACCATTTCCGCCCTTCTTCTCCCCCTTGTTCCTCCGTCAAGTTCCTCCTAATCCTCCTATACGTGCAAACATATGGTATTTGTCCTTCTCTGCCTGACTTATTTCGCTCAGCATAACACCCTCAAGGTCCATCCATGTTGCTACACTTGGCCAGATTTCATTGTTTCTCATTGCCATGTAGTATTCCATGGTATAGATAAACCACATCTTCTTGATCCATTCATCTGTTGATGGACACTTATGCAGCCCACAGATTTAAAATACGGTCCTCACCACTAGCTGACTCGGAGCCTAGTCGACGTGTGCAAATGTAAACCCACTTTTTTTGGTTTTGTTTTCCTAAAGCTAAACGTGGCTGTGTGGCGCGTAACTTCCGAGGCCGGCTGGGGTCCTAGCAGGTTGAAGTCCACTTCAACAGGTGCAGGCGCGGAGCGTGCGCGCCCGCAGGCCTCACGCATCCGGCCAGCCGGATCCCCCCCCACCGAGCGCAGAAACCAGCCCGCGCACCGCCCGCGGCAGCTTCGGGGGAGCGAGGAGAAGGCGGGGAACCGAGCTACGTCCTCCCTCGCCCCATCCGTGAATGCCAGCGTCCTCCATTTGCTGTGCCCAGGGTGCGGCCTCCTCAATCACTGGCCCCGCAATCCGGGCAGCCGTGAGAGCGGAGCCACGGCTGCCAAGAGGCGGGCGGAGGGGCTGGAAAAGGAGCGCGGGGAGTCGGCCGGGCCAAGTCCCGCGCGCGCTGAGCCGGGTGCGCTGGCGGCCCGGCCACCTGTGTTGGCACCCCGCAGCTGCGCCCAGCCCAGCCCTGGGGCACCCGGAGCAATCAGAGCCGGCCTGAGGGCGGGGCTGGAGGTAGCGGCTCAGCCGGGCTGCGACAGCAGCAGGGAGCAGAGGCGGTCCTGGCGGGCGCGTCTTCCCCGATCGGGCCTCTCTGAGCGCAGCGCCCGCGCGCCAGGCGTCCCAAGGGTCGCCGGGCACCCTAATTCGCCCCCTGGCGGCGCCGGGTACTCACCGCAATTGCCGCGGAATGAGCTGTCCACAGTAGCACTGGGCGCCGCCCGAGGTCCCCTAAGAATCCGTCCCGGGGCTGCAAACCCGGAGGCAGGCCGCCCTTGGAGGAATGGAGGAACGATGGAACGCGGCATCTATGAGGTTTGGGGGATTCCCCTGGATCCAAGTCCTCCATATCCCACGTGGGCTTCTCCACCAGCAGGATGACGGACACCCAGGGACCTCATCCCCTACTGGTCCTCCCTCCTCTCAACCAATCTCTCTGGAAATAAAAGCCTCTCTCATTCTCATCCATTTTGGGAACGGTCCCCATAGCTCCCCTCTTTCTGCAGTGATCTGGCAAAGGTAACCTTGGCAGATCTAGCCACTTCCGGACCTGCCACACCCAGCCCTTAGGGCAGGAGGAGAGCTCTGAGGCAGTGTTAGGAGGTTATCAGAAGATCAGCATTCAACCTGGTCCAGAGTGCCCACTGGGAGCCTAGCACTGCCCTTAGGTTTTGTAGGAGATAAAAATCCTCTTGCCCTCTAGGTACTTCCAATCTCAGAGAACAAACACACTTAGGAGACTATTGGCACAGCAAGTGGCCTGGCAGCAGAAGCCCCAAGGGGAAGGCATGGTGAGGATGGGCTGGAGTATGAACACATTAGAATTTTCCTACTGGATAGTTATTTGAAAGGAGAGGGAAAGAGGAAGAGAAGCGAGGATAGATACTTCTGGTCCAATCTGGAGTGGAAGGCTGGTGGTGGGAGAGTTAGGGTGCCCAATCCCAGAGGCCCTGGCTTCTGCCGTGGGAAAGACAGAGGGAGGAGGAAGGGCTGGAAACTGGAAACTCCTCTGAGGAACAGCAGCAGAGTCTTGCTCTGAGGTGCTGGCTGAGGAAGCATGCCCCGTGTACGGTTCTGAAGGCATGTGTGCTGTGAGAAAGCAAGGCGGCTGAGAAAGCAAGGCGGTTGGGTCATATACTAACCCCCCCCGGCCCCCCCCCCAAAAAAAGCGTGGGTTAGATGTAGAGGTTTTTGTCAGGAAGGAGGAAGCTCAGGTTATGGAAGAGTGAGAGAACAGCTGCTGGCGAGCTCCTAAGGAGAAAAGATGAAAAAGAGCAAGGGGAAGGGGCCAGTGAAGTAGCGCTGGAGAAGGAAGGAAGCCCAAGGGCAGTAGGCGGTGACAGGGGCCAGCAGGGGGCGCAGGGGCCTCAGAACCTCAAGCCTACTAAAGGTGCCTGAAGTTGATAATCTGGCTGTATTGTTTCTTCCCCCTTTCCCGTTCCATTCTCCTTATTAAATTTATCTTGGGTAATTGGAAAGACCCCTTCCATGCAGTGCCTGGTTTTTTATAGAAGATGTGGCAAACCCAGAATGAAGGTTGGAGGCCGGAGTCAGGCCTGCTGCCCAAATCTGTTCCAGTCTTAATGGCTGCTGGGATCTTGCCTCATTTTTGACTTAGAAAAGCCATTTTTCTGGAAGCTGGGGACAGACAGACCACTGGGTCCTGTCTCGGCAGCATGACTTCCCACTTGGCCTTGGCTTCCAGAAAGGCCTATCCATGCCTCGGGCTGGGCTGTTTCATGGTGACCTCTCAACCTGACTCTAGGACAGGCTCTGATGGTGCGACGAGGGCAAGCCTGGCAGATGGAGACTGAAGAGCCCAGAAACACAGGCACTGGCTCTGCTGGCACTTCCACAGGGAAGACCAGGGAAAAGCTGGGAGAGTCAGTAGACAGCTGCCAGAGCCGGTAACTGCAAAGACGGCTTTGGGGAAAGGGACTCCCCTGCAGCCCAGGAGTCAGACAGGCCAGGCTGTATAAGTCCTCAGGCATGGTAACCCGAGGAGGCAGAGGGAGAGAACAAGCACTGTCACCAAATTCTGCCATAGCGACAGCTTTGTCAAGGCGCTCCACAGGATAGGGCCCAAGGAAGCACCATCTGGAAGGGTCAGAAGTCTTCTGAATAAGAGGGGGGTTGGGTTCTGGTGTGTGCAGAATGGCCTGGAGGAAGGGAAGGGTCCAGTCCTAGCAGGGACCACATAGGCCAGTGCTTCCTTGCCCAGGTGTCTTTCCCTTTGCAGTCAAATCACAGCTAAAAGAGAACTTCCACTGACTCATGACCTGCTTGAATTCCTTCAGTGTCAGCTGCTTTCCTTTCTCCCTCTTCTACCAGGGGCCTGACAACAATAGGGAGAAGCATGCCTAATTTCTTCATAAATGATGCTTATCTGAGTGTACCTGAGCGTCTGCATCGCCTGTCGCATCTGCTGCCATTACCCCCTCTCCTTTGGAAGACGTCCCACAGGGGGAACATAGTCTCTAAGCCACCTTTCCCTGCCACTCCTTTAAAAAATTTGCAAGCACAGCTATCAATTTCTAAGTCCTTACAATGTGCTATGCACTGTGATAGGCATGTTAGGTGCATAACCTCACTTGTTCCTCTTAGGTCAGAGGTCCCTCATCCCTACACTCGTTCTGGGTCCCAATCCCAGCCAGGCACAAGGGGTTGAAGTCTGTTCCCTAAGCTGATACAGAGGACACAGTCCAGTCTTGGCGTCACTCACTATGTGGTGGCTCAGTAAATATTAATTAACTCTGAGGACAACTGCACTTTGACTCATCTCTGGCTAATTATTTTTTATTTTTAAAAATTTTTTTAAAAATGTTTTATTTCTGAGAGAGAGACAGTGTGAGCAGGGGAGAGTCAGAGAGAGAGGGAGACACAGAATCCAAAGCAGGCTCCAGGCTCTGAGCTGTCAGCACAGAGCCTGACGTGGGGCCCGAACCCATGAACTGTGAGATCATGACCCGAGCCGAAGTCAGACACCCAGCTGACTGAGCCACCTAGGCGCCCCTCATCTCTGGCTAATTAAGTAAGTCTCCCATGTAAATCAGCAGAGGGACAAAGAGATTAGGCTGTGCTGGAAAGAAACTGGGCTGAGGGACAGTTTGGCTTTCAAGGAGAAATCTACCTTGGCCTGCTCTGGCTCTTTGCATTCTCTGAACGCCAGAGTGGTGGGAATGAGGAATGTTAAACCCACTTCTCAGAAAAAAGCCTCACCCCCTGGTGGCCCAGAGAATTGGGAGGAGGGTGGCAGAGTTACATGCCCACTGGGTCCTGCATGCCCATGACAAGAACATTCTCTAAGGAACCAAGACAGAACTGCCCAGCCTTCCCCCTCTTCTCACTCCATCTCCAACTCTGAGGCATCACATCCTAGGGGTCTTGGGTAAGCTGTGGGAGACCTGGGGCCGGGTAAAGACATGCTGTGAAAGGCCCTTCCAACAGTGCCTGGCAGTTTCCAACTGATGGGGCTGGCAGGTGCCTCCCTAGGCTCTGCTTCCTTTTGCGCCTTCCTGAAGAAAATGAGCCATGGCAACGTCCCAGGTTCTCTGGAGGCCCAGCACCCAATCTGACTTAACCTTACCAGGCCTGACCTCTACTCTGTCAAATAGGGAAATAGCAATGTCAACCTCACAAGGGGGGCCGTGCACAAAGTAAGGGCTCCGTAAGTGGTAACTATTTGATGATGATGATGATGATGATGATGATTGTATGTGGTTCTTAATAGCCAACTATATCCTCCAATAATGCTGGGCTGTCTTGAGATATAATCAGAGTAGCTGATTTCACTTTGAAGGTGGCTATTCTTCATATGGAAACAGAACATCATCTCAAAACAATGTCATGATTTGAACAGGTAAGAATAAAAAGAAAACGTAGGGGCAGGGCAAGGGCACAGTGAGTGTGTGAGTTGCTGAGAAAGAATGTAACAGTGTGCCTCCTCCCCTCCTCTCCAAGTCCGTCCCTGCAGCCACCTGGGAGCCCTGGCCCTTCACAACTTGTGTCCCCCCTCTTCCCCTGGGTTCCTGTTCCCAGCACTAGCATGGCTCAGAAGGTTAAGGCCAAGCAAATCCCCACACTGTCGTCTACTAGGGAGAACCACACCTGTCACCTCGGTGGGCCACAGGAGTTCTATAGGGTCCCCTAGATCTGCCAAGCAGGTGCAAGACAAACATTTACATTCAATACACTGGAAGAGATCAAATGTGGTTCTTAAAAAGCTCAGACTTGCAAGTTTTGGAGAAGGCCCAGGTTTGGCTCCTTTTAACTCCAAACAAATTCTTGTGGGATGTTGCAATTACTTGTGACAATCCCTCTCCCTGCCTAGGACTTTGATTTCAGATTTAGACATGTAAAACTGGGTGGCTGCTGGGCCTTGAGCAACATGGGGGGTAGGGTGGGGAATGGCTAGGGAAAAATCTTTGCAGCATATTGTGCTTGAAAGAAAGATCTTAAGGAATCAGACCCTGTAGCTCTGTTTGTGTTACCAGAACTTTTTCCAGCCATTGGTGGCAAATTTCCTGTCCCTGAAATTGGTTCACTATGCTGGAGTGGCTCATTCTGTCCTTTGAAACACAAATGTCTAGGAATCATTTTCTGTAATGGTCTTACATTAGAATAACCTTCCAAACCCTGTAACAAATTCTGCAGCCTTACCCTGAAATCATATCCCCTGGCTAAGCAGTAGGTAAAGATTTGTCAAGGCCACAGGTGATACTTTAGTGGCAACCTGTGCTGATCTGACCACAGAGAAGCCTGGAAGCAGGAGGGGGTGTTTCAGAGAGAGCCAAGTGGACATAGTAATGAGAGAAGAACATGGCTGGGCAAAGTGTGTCTGGATGTCGGAGCTCTGTGGCCTTTCTGAGTACTGAGTATGTATGCAGACGGTTTGGGCAAACTGCCTATGTCTTTATGTTGCTATTGCACCTGTCCTGAAAGCACTTCCAGGGGTGAGGCAGGGAACTGGACCCCACGTTAGGCTCCTGTTTTCCTATTTCCTGGCCACCATTCCTGGCTTGAGAACCCACACAACTTCTCCTCTGGCTCCGTTGGCTTTCTTGGTGGCAACAAAGCTGCTGGATACTGCTGTCCTTGGAAGGGTTTTGAGCAGAAGTATCTTCTTGCTTCAGCCCTAGGCCTTTGCCAGTCAGCCTTATGTAGCAGCAGCCTGCCTGAAGCTGGTGCACATGACAGAAATCAGGGATCAAAAATGGCTAGGAATTCCTACATGCTCTCTGGAGGTCAGGCTGCTGTGCAGTCATAAGTTGATAGATACCTTTTGGCAAATCAGTGGTAATAAACTCTTGCCTTTAGTGTGGGTAGTTGGCATAGAATCACTAACACAGCTATTCCCTTAAATACCCTGTGAGCTATTCTCTCCTGTCCATCTTGTCAGGACAAAGCTTAGAAATGACATGGAATAATATGAAGAGAGACCAGAATGAGGACTTGTGTTTCAGGCCAATCAGATTCCCAGGGAAGTCCAACCAAAGGAAACATCAAGCTGTCCTACTCTAGATAAGAAACACTGCAATTCCTGAGGGAGCGAGATGAGAAGGGAAAGATACTAGGAACTGGATGTAAAGGCAGGGAATGAAGGAGACAGGACAATCCCCCTGGAGCTCTTTTGAGTCTTGGAAAGATAAAGCTTGGAATGCCCGAGCAAAAGCAAATGCTCAAGTGTTTCACCCATATCGGAGTGGGAAGAGGGAATGAATAAGCTAGAATCATAAGACATGGCAATAGAAGGATCTGGTGGCACGAGGCATCAGCCAAGGGCTGCTGAGAGGACTGCAGTAGTCAGCAGAAGAGAGAATGTCTCCCCCAGAGGCCTTTCAGAACATAGTTGAGACATTCAGATGAGAAGACTCAATACTGTAAAGATATCAACTCTCTCCAGCTTAATTTATATAATAAAATAAAATCCCAATCAAAATCCTAATAGAACTTGTTAAATGAAACTGGACAAGCTGATTAGAAAGTACATCCAGAAGAATAAAATATGTAAGAATAATAAAACAATTTGGGGGGAAAAAACAGAGGAGGAAAATACACTGTCCTGAAACACACTAAAAAACTACAAGTGAAATGGTATGGTACTGGTCCAAAGAATATGAAAAAGTTCAATGCAGTGGAATAGAGAATCAGAAACAGTCACATGTATTTATGGGAATTTTAAATATGATGAGCATGGTATTTCAACTCACTGGGGAGAGGATAGCATATAGAATGATTCTGGGCAGCATGTGGCCCTACAGGGAAAAAAAAAATTAGGTTCCTAAAACCTATCATGTATGAAAACAAATTTGAGATGGATTAAAGAACTAACACAGAAACATAACTATAAAGGAAATATAAGAAAACATGGGAGAATATGTTTATTATCTAAGGATAGGGAAGCCTTATTTAAAGACCATAAAATACCAAGGCAGAAAGGAGACAACTGATACATTTGATCAGAATAAAAAGCCTCCGTATAACCCAAGGAACCATTAAGGTTAGAAGGGCCAGTTAGCCTGGTCTAAGGGGTGGCTTGATCTGACCAGAGGCAGACTGCGAAACCAGATGGCCTTGGAGGTCTGTCCTTTCCCTCACGATTCCTTCTCAGAAGTCAGGGTTCAGGAGGAAGGCAATAAACACCAGAGAATGGCTACTCTCCATGGTTCATCATCCTCACGGCCCTACAATCAAGAGATAATTCAAGTCACAGTTATTAGGAGCCAGCTCAAAATGAGTGGGTTAAGGTGAGCAGGGTACAAGAGAGGAGGTGGTGGAGCAAGATAGAAGGCCCTCTGCGAGGAACAGGAACAAGGCTGCTTCTCTGGCAGCCAGCATGGTCTCGGTCCTTAGGCTCATCTTTCTCAAAGTGGATGTGGCTCAGGAAGCTCCTCCCAAGACCTCATTTTCCCTGCAAAGAGAGGCTTTTGGAAGAGCATGCTGAGAAAATGTCACCTTGTGTGGGCTTTAATCACCTCCATGAGATGCCTCAGCTCTGTGGGCATCAGGGAAGTCTTGGGATGATGGCCCCTGCCCAGACACCCAGTGGCAGTGGCAATGGATGTGCCTATGTCCTTGGATGAGCTGGGTGGCCTTACATGGTCTGATGGCCCCAAGTCAGAGGCCTGTGTCCTGGAGACTTGACTATTTCATGTTTGGAGAACAAAGCCCTCAAAGCAAAGTGAAACTCATCCCATGGAGCTTTCTTCAGACAATTCACCCTAGGAGGATCAGGTTCTACTCTTGGGGGAGCCCTGGGAACCACTGTGCTCAGCTACTCTGTCTGTACCGCCCACTTGTGAGCTGACTCTGAACTCAGAGCACGTTTGCGTGTGATTTAGGTAAGAGGACAGTCAGTCAGGTGTTAGGAAACCTCTACTGCATTCTGATGCCATCCAGTAACCTGTGTTGAGGACATGGACCTGAGGTTTGAGAGGAGGGAGAAAAGTCTCAAAGGGGAGGCAGATGCCATTTTCTAACATGAACGAGAAACTGCAACAAGGAATGATGGGTATTGAGAAAAAGCAGGCGACAGTATCAGGACTGCCTAGAACTGGGGCATGGGCTCAATGATGGAATCATATTACAAAAAGCATCAAATAATCTCATAGGCCCCAAGTAGGATTTGTAGGGTGAGGAGTAAGGAGTAAATAAACACACTAGAAATACAACCAAGGTGCCTGACCCCTCAAGAAAAAATGCCACAGGGGTCAGGAGAAGCCACTGGTCTCCAGGAAGTGAAGAAACAGACTATGGACCTTATATTTAATGTCTTCAAAAGGAAAGGAAACAACTCTATACCAATGTACAAACTATGGTTGAATACCGAGTAGGTACCAAACTTCTAAATGAAGGCAACATAAGGAGATTCCTGCCTCCCACCACTATGACCACCAAAACACACCTTGAGAAGCACCCAACCCTGCCTCCTACTTCTGAGGGGACACTATATCAGACCCCCATGTGGCACAAAATATTGTAAGCACACTTAAGGGAAAAGAGGGGTTATTTAGCTATTTCAAAACCCCCAACTTCCCAAATGGATACAGCAGGCTCCAATTGGTCAACACAGGTCCAATACGCAGGGTAGCTCTCTTTCCTCAAAGCCTAAGTGGCCCTTTCATGCCCTTTTGACTAAGAGTCCTGTCAGTCAGCCAGACTGAAGGAAGAAGCTTATAAGAGACCCCAGAGGAGGGCTCTATTTCTCTTCTGAGATCAGGACCAGTGATTCTGAACCTATGTGGCTGTGACTTCCCTTGAGAGTTTTGAAGAAAACTATGGATCCTCTTCCTGGAAAAATGTACACTGCACATGCAGGTACAACCTTGTATAAAAATTTCAGGAGCTTTACAGACCCCCCAAAATCCCAGCTTAAGAATTTCTGCCAAAGGCAAATCATTCCTTTTCTTACACAACAGCTGTTTCCCAGGGCTGATTAACTGCTATCTTAGATGTCCAACAGGTGAATTAATATTCAGCACTGACCTCTAGTCATCCCACACCCTTGGCAGATGGCAGAGTCCTGGTGCCTGTAGCCAGAAGGAAGCAGAGTCTCTAGACAGAGGCCACATTTTGTTTTTTTAAAAAAGCACTCTAATCCACCACCACCACCACAAAACCTCAGACACTCCAGGTCTAGAACAGAGACACTAAGTAACAGACTAAAATAAATCTGGTCCATTATAAAACCAGGTCTGTGAACAGAGAGCCACAGAGTGATACTCCTTGGACTGGCAGAAGAAAGCTATGAGGGTAGGCCTGTATCTAGGCTGAAATAGGAAGGAGCCAGAATGGGTTCCCCACCTTGTAGCTAAATGCAGACTAGCTATTCATTCTAGAAACATCTGCTCTTTTCATGGTTCCTCTACCTAGAACGCAGAGGTGGCTGGAGGCAGTTGCTCCTATTGATTACAAAGTTCCACATTTTTCTCCCTTTTTCCAATAACAACCACAACACAACGGCAAGAAGGATAAGGATAATGATAGCACTTCTTGAACACTACTATGCCAAGAACAATGCTATGAGCTCTTGACATAAATTGTTTCATTTAATCTTCCCAACAATCAAATGAGGTAGGCACTCTTATTCCATTTACAGATGAGGGAGTTGAGACCAGGAGGGGTTAGGTAGAATTGCTTAAGGCAGAGAGCTAGTGAGTGACAAGAGCCTAGATTTGCACCTAGGCCTGATTTCAAACCTGATACTTTTAACCCCCACCTCTAGACTCCTTCTCCAAAGACCAGGAGTCACACAAAAACCTTAGAAATCCTTCAGAGTGACAGTCTAGTCTCCAAGTCCTTGCTTCCTGTTCCCCATCCTCTGCCCACCATGTAGCAGCCGGTTCTCATCAGGCACTCACTTTATGGAGAATCAGTTGGAAACCCTCAAACTCTCTCTCCTATATCTGTAAGACTTTGCTATGACTGTAGAACTCCATAGCCTGGAGCCTAAATTTATTTTAAACTCAGCTGAGCTCAGGAGCCTCATTTCCTTCTCAGGTTTAGAATCAAGGAGGAAGGCTCTTTTCTGCTTCTTCCCTGCAGAGTTGTTAGGGGGAGGGGGTGTGATTGTCACCACTCCCATCTGAAAGATTGGGGGGAGGGCTAAGTAACAGAGAGGAGAAGAGCCAAGATTCAGTGAAATGTCATCAATGATGTTGGTGCTCTATGGAAGCCATAATTCTCTAGATAGCTCCTACCCCTCAGGACTTAGAAACAGGGCACATCACCTCTCGGATAGCTAGTATCCTCCCTTCCCTCAATTAGTGGACTCCAGAGGGAGTAAGTGCCCAGCTTATCAATTGAAAAGCCATTCATATGCTTAGTGGCTAAGGGGTCCCCAAGTGCATGCCAAATGGCTAGAGCCCCAACAAATGATGCTTTGGGGAGTTTTGGGGGACAGAGAGGGCATTAAACTATCTGTTGAGTTCAGGGTTGCTGTCCTTTCCCCAGAGCTTCATCTAGAGATGACAGAGCTAGGGAGAGAAGATACTGAGGCCCATACGGAGGTGGGAGGTGCAGGATGCTAAGTTGGCAGCAGGCAGAGAAAATCAGCTTCTATTCGGGACGCCTGTGCTAAGCCACCTGTGGGCCAGCCGTGAGATAAAACAGAAGGACAATACTTGCATTCAACGTAGATGAGGAAATCAGCCCCAGAGGCACAGCTGACTTTCAGAAATGGTCTGGACTCGCTGGAGTCCAGTCATTTAGCTAGCATATTTTTACTGTCTGCCATATGCCAGACTCATCCAGACATTGGGGATGCCTCAGTGAGTCCTGCCCTAATGGCATTAGCCCATTGACAGAAACAGACAGAAAAGACAATCTCGGACAGTGAGTGATAGGCACTAGGAAGACAAGTGAAACAGAGCACCTAGGGAAAGTGATTGGAGGGGCCATTTCAGTTTGGGTGGTCAGAGGCGGCCTCCTTGAAGCAAGAACGTGCAATCTGAGGCCTATTAGGAGAAGGGCCAGCTGTGTGGGGATCTGGAGGTAAGTACATTCCAGGTGGAAGGAAGAGCAAAGCCAAAGACCCTTAGGTGGCAATTTGCTCCATGCATTCAAGATACAGGGAGATGACCCTAAGGCTTAAGAGAAGTGAACAAGGAGGTAAAAGAAGGAGAGAAAGCTGGCCAGTTAGGCAGGGGCTGGCTCGTAAGGGTTTCAAAACTGTATTTACAAGCGGGCTGCTGTGTGGAGAATAGGCTGTAGGGGGAAAGAATGGCAGTAAGGAAACTGGCAAGGAGTCTGTTAGGTGAGAAAATGGGTGACAGCATAATTTCTCATCCGAACCAGGACACTTGTGCCAGGTGAACAGGGATGCTACAGACAATTAATCAGGGACAATAGGCAGAGCCGGGACTGGCCACTGACAGAATTCTACGTGCAACCAGCAAGCCCTAGCCAGGACTGGCAGAGAAGTTCAGCAGGTTTTAGCAGTTCTGCTCCGCCACGGAGCCCCCAGCTCTAGGAGAAAGAATCACTTTCCTGTTTGGTCCCAGGCTCCTGGGCTGCTGGCCCATGCCTGAGCATTTGAGTTTTGTCTGGAGGCCGTGGGTTGCAGTTGCAGCACGTACATGGAGGACATCCTCCTCCCTGTGCATTCTGGGCGACAACCAACAGGACACAGATGAAAGAACAAAGAGGAGAGATGTGGATGCCCCTTCTGGAGGTGGTGTTGAGAGAGGGTGGAAGCCAGAGAGGGATGGACAAGCTCTAAGTTGCAGAGCAGAGATTCTTAACTTGGCCCTCAGGGGGGTTCTGTGAAATGGGTGAAAGGATCACAAGCTTTCATCAGATTCTCAAACCAAAGACTCCCAAAGACATGAAAGACCTTTGCTTTAGAGAACAGTAGCTCTCACACTTCAACGTGCCTTAGAATGACATGGCAGGTTTGTTATAACAGGGATTGCTGGGCCCCAGAAGAGCAAAGCTAAGGTTCTGAATCAGTTCAGTGTGGAGCTGGGCCCAAGAATTTGTAATTCTAACAATTTCTAAGGGAATGCTCCTGCTCTTAGGTCTAGGGGCCACACTTTAAGAATCACTGCTTTAGAGGATACAAAACACATGAAGGGTTCCAGTTTAAATTATGAACTTCTCTTTTCAGACAAGAGTTCTAACAGATGCCACAGCCATCTAAACCACCCCAAGTCCCCAGGAATTTCATATTTTATTTTTGGAAGAGGCCCCTGGAGAGTGACAGACACTAGACCTCCTCTTGGAGGTCAGGAAGCATCTGGAAAACAGCATTTTAGAGGATGCAGGAAAGTGCCTTTAGAGACATAAAAGCCCAAGCATTACTCAGTGCTAGAAACTACAGGACTAGCCCTGGCTGATCCAATAATAAGTAGGGCAACTACTGGTGAATAGTGAGTTTTTGGGAATCTGGGCAGATCATGGTCCTTTCCTAGAGACTGCCTCCTGATCCTTTCTGAGCCTATATCTGAAGCCAGAGGGGCCCAGATAGGAGGTCTGCTGTAAGGAGGACAGGGTGTCTGCTGGGGGCTATAATCTGGGAAAAAGAAAGAAATCAACAACTCTACTAGACAGAATTCAAGGGCTTCATTCACAGAGCTCTTTGATCAAGTCATTGTGGTGAGGGTGGGAAAAGGCAGGAATAGTATTTAGGGCTGTGCTTACTTTAAACAAGAGCAGTGGAGAGAGGCCTGGAAAGGCTATTTGCCAGCTATCCTCAGCCCTGAGTAAGTCATTCCCCATGAAAAGGGAGGGGGAAATGAAAACGTGGATTCATTCATGAATCAACCTTCAGAGCAGGAAGTGTGGCTTTTGAGCTATACAGGGAACATAAGCTTTGCCATCCAGCTAAATACATCCTAAAATGAGCAGCTAAATACATCCTAAGGTGAGGCAAAGTCAGGGAGACTCTACAAGTTACAAGAGGAGACAGAGGGGCGCCTGGGTGGCTTAGTCGGTTAAGCGTCCGACTTTCGCTTAGGTCATGATCTCGCGGTTCATGGGTTCGAGACTCACGTTGGGCTCTGTGCTGACTGCCAGCTCAGAGCCTGGAGCCTATTTCAGAGTCTGTGTCTCCCTCTCTCTCTGACCCTCTCCTGCTCACGCTGTCTCTCTCTCTCTCTCTCCTAGAAATAAATAAAAAAATATTTAAAAAATAAAAATAAAAATAAAAGAGGAGACAGAACCTTATGGGGAAGACAATACACTAGAGTGATTGAGATCAAGGATGTGCTTTGGCATTAGCTTGCTAGGACTTGTGACTTGTGACCTGTGCGACCCTCAGCATGTTACTTAATCTCTCAGTGCCTTAGTCTCCTCTTCTGTAAAATGGGGATAATAATAGTGCCTATGTCTTGGGTTGTACTAGGAATTACATTTAAAAACCTAGATAAAACACTCAGCTTGGTACCTTGCATATTTTGAGCATTCAATGTTTAAAAAAAAAAAGTAGTGAGTCTGGAAAAATGTAAGATGGTAGCAGTAAGACACACCCTTAATGTCACTGTCAGAGACAGAAAAAGTGGAGGGAGGGAGGTTAGAGCTGCTGCCAATCTCTCCAGGAGGATGATAAAGAAACCCCTGCTCGTTGGGGAAGGTGTAAAAAGGGGTGAGCTGGGTATGCAGGGACAGTCAGGATTCCTAGGATGGTGGGGCTAACTGGACAATCCCATTGGCTGTAAGGTGGTGATATCCTGCTCTTTTAAACATTGCAACATTCACTGACTCTGTTTTGTGACATTTCCTCACTGCCTAACCTAAGTGTCAAATGGCCTGATTTGAAGAAATCAAAAGAAATAAAAATCAAGGTTGGTAGGGAGCTAGAATTACATTACTGAAAACACTCCGGAGATTTGCAATATGAAAGTAGAATCCCCATTTTCAGGGGGGAAAAAAAGTCTCCTCCTCCTCAAGTTCCAGAAGTATGGGGGATGGTACTGCGGTGAAAGCAATGGTGATGTGTCCTGGCCCTGAGGTTAGCTACCAGTCAAACACTGAAAAAGAGATATCTTTCCTCTGATCCTGAATGAGCACAACCTCTTCCAAAAACCCTATACTCTAAATCAAAAAGTCCTGTCTGCTTAGAAAGAAAGTGTTACTGGAACGAGGAACAAAGAGATTTCCAAAAACCAAGCAAAAGAGCCAAAGCAAATGACACACCAACATGGTTAAATAAAAGTTAACATCTATTAGAGGTGCGGCCGAGAAGAGATTGCCAACTACATCACTTTAGAAAACAAAGAGCTAAATTAAAATGACTAATAGTTCTGTTGAACATGCTGGGCACCTTTCTTGAGGGTCTCCCTGTGGTACTATAAGCTTTGTCCTGTAGTACAGACCTATCCCAAGTCTGGGACATTGCCCCTGTAGCCCTGCAGAATTTCACTACTTGCTCTTCAACATGACCACAGGGCATCTTTAATCCTAGTCCCATCTGGAGTCTTTAAAAGAGGAAGGTCACAGAGAGTGAGGAAGGGGCCTGGCTTGTGACTTTTAATTCTCTTATACTTACCACAAATCAAGACTTGAGTACCCCCCTAAGCTCCTACGTAACTAGAGAGCACAACTCTTGGACAGGGATCCAGGGGTTTGTCTGATTCCACCTTGAGCCCAGAAGGGAATCTGGTCTCTTGTTCGGTGTGTGCCCCCTAAATCAAAGGCCCCGAAGAACTTAGGGAAAACTTTTTGTGCACTGCACCTACGATGTCCAAACAGTGACACTCTTAGCTTTAGGTTTTCATACAATAAAGTTTCTGCATTATTTTTATTGGATTGATGGTTGTCAGATGTAGAAAGGGGGGCCATTTTAGCAAGAAAAATAACAGTAACAACAATAGCAAAACTTTCTTGGGATTCACCCAGGAAAGGCTGGAATTGTAGTACTAGGATCTTGAGATATTTTTATGGCCAAGCCTTAGTCTTTAGAATGTAACCACTGTCACATACATTTAAATAACAGTGAAAATTTTTCCATAGTGAGAACAAGGTTCCTGCAACTGCTCTTTCCAAGCCTCCTAATATCTAGCCTGAAGGTAAGCGAAAGCATGGGCAAAGAGGAAAACAGGGAGAAAGCCAGAAATAAAACTTCCAACTCTACTTCCAAAGGTTGGGTGAAATGTATATAACTAAGGCCTCTACTGGCTTTTGAGTTGGAGGCCAAGACCAGGATTTTTTTGGTCCAGTAAGATAATTTTCTAGAAGAAGACCCCATTAAAACTATTCTGAAGGATCACTCCTGCATATTTTCATTGGTAACTTCATTCTGTCTACCACTCCACTCACCAGAAAAGCAGTTTTGAAAGGATCTTATTTTAAAGCATGAACCTTTATTTTCTGCAGAGGACTCTCTTCATGTTTTGTTATGTACTCTTTTGTAGCTCTTCTTACGAGCCCAAACCAACTTCAAATTTAAAACAATGGGGGGAAAAAACCTTCCATGGGAAAGGAGCATGATTTATGGGACTAGTTTTTTTTTCTTCTCAGTTGTGATGGCTGGGTTAACCATCATACCGTCAGAGAATTTTAAAAACTGACTCAAGAAGACAGGCAAGTCATTCACATAAAATCTTTAGAAATAAATAAGTTTGTTTTAAAATAAAATAAAAAATAGAGTTTTCCAGTGTGAGAGAGAGCACACTTAATGCTTGCAGCCAATTAATTAGAAGGCAAGTATACCTGCTACTGAGTTCGAAAAACGGTTTCCAGCTATCAAAAAAAAAAAAAAAAAATGCAGAGCAACCAGATCCCCCCAAAGACACTGAAACAAAAGACTGATCTGTTTATATAGTCACATGAAAAATAAACATCTTTATTTTTTTGCCTACTTTATTTCATTTTTTCAAATAAAATTTAAATCTGTACAAAGTATACTGTTACAGTATATATTTTGTAAGAATCAATGCCTAAAAGAATCACAATACTTCAATAAGCAGTACAGCAGACCTCGCTAGTTTCAGCTTTGATATTGAACAAACTCAAGCCGGCTGATGCACAACACATTTGCTTGGTTTCCACATGGTGAGTTCCCAGCACTGAGATGGGAGAACATGACAGCAAGTATGGTTATATTACAGCCCGACACACTGCGCTTCTTCATGTGATAATAACTGCACATATTTAATACAGAATGCTCAAATTTACTTTTTAAATTGCATTTGCTTACTTCTTAGTTGGCAAAATTCAGCATTCTTAATGGGGTCCCCAAACAGTGCAAATTAATGATATTCTACTGTATAATTGGCACATCTCCAATAAGGATTAACTTGTAAACTCAAAGAATATCACAACTTCGTCCTAAATTTTAACTAATATACATCTGGTCCATTTAACCAAAGTCATTTTGGAAAGATAGTAAAGAACAATTCTATTTTTGAAAGGATACTCTTTGACCATTCTTTAGAGAAGTAAATTTTTAAATTGTCATTAAAATGTTTTACTATAAAAATTTTACAAACTTGATTAGAAATTTCAAGATGATTCACAGCAGACAAATACAAACTTTATATTCCAACAATACCTCCTTTTAGACTTTCAAAACAGAGCACAATCATGTCAGCTGTGTTAACTAAAATTCTGAACAGTGTACTAAATTTATAAGTGGTGCTGGGTCTAGCAAGTGTAAATACACAGTATATTTAATGAAAAGAATTGTCTTCTTTATACTTTATTTGTTTTCCCATAAGGAAACATTAATGTTTACATTCTTTAATAAAGTTAATCTTACATCAGAATATAACTTAATACTGTCAGCAACAGGGACCACACACAGTAAATAAGAAGCACATTTAAAATAAGTCTGAATTCACATAGATTAACATTTGTTGGTTAATAAAATATCGACAGTATTACAATCTTACAATATTTACAGTAAGAAAAATCTAGAGTAATATATACCTTTCACAGCAGGATTCCTTTTTTATTTTTTAAAATTATTTCTTCCAGTTTGGGATTGTGTATACATGAAAAGCTCAAATAAAGCAACTCTGCAATATAATCTTAATATAATGGCTACTGGGGGGAAATTCTATCACAACCATTGAAAATAATGGTGACTTTTCACGGAGTCTGTGGCATCTGAGAACCCAGTTAATTAACCAAAGTCTCGCCCCAACCAGCCTCAGTTACCCAGATTAAAGCTGCAGAACTCCGGCCTTCCCTGACTGCTGAAAACCCAACAGATTTTCTCAACATGCTATAAGAAAAGAGGGAAATAGGTTTCAATTCACACCTCATGGCTGGATGTCTCCTGCCAGTGTATATTCCCCAATTTATGCTAAAAGGGCCCATTTCCTCTCCAAAGCCTCACAAGAGTTTCCACTCCAACTACAGGGCACTTTGACACGGAGCTTACTCCTTCCTCAACTCTTGTGCATTAAGATAAGGCATGAACTTGGCCCATATAACACACACCAGCATCTTACTTGGGACCAGGGCAAAGAAACAGACTAATGCAGTTTGCACTGAGGTCAACAGGGAAAATGGGAAGCGATGCACATTTCCAATTAGAATGGCAAGAAGACCCACATCCCTAAACTGGAATTTGGCCAGGGCCTCAGAGTTAGCACCCCCTCTCTGAGTACCACAAGCGATTAGGATGTGTGCTCTGGGCCTCCTCAGAGAGAGAGCGAGCGAGCATCTACAGTAAGTAACACCATGTGAGACATTAGTTCAGTGATGACTCCCAAGAAAACAGATACAATTCTTGAATCTGGGGCTGTCCACAGCACCTGAGGTCACTCATCTTAGCTGTGACCTGTCCCAACGCTGCTTACTTTAAGAGATCTGATGGGCACAGAGCACTCAGGGATATGGCTGCTGGCTACTTTGGACTCTAGATCTCACAGGTAATCAACAGGTATCTGGGATTGAATTAGCAAACTGTACCATAGCTCCTTAAACAGACACTGTCAGGTTTGAAATCATGTCAAGCATGAATCTTCACTGTCAGGTCAGAAATCAAAGTGGGAATCTTCCCACGTCAGCCAAGGTTATTTTGTCAAAACCTTAGAGGAGTTGGACAGTTTTTCATGTTCCAAGTGATTAGTTTACATATTTCAGTCAAGCTGGATTGGCAAACCAGACTGATCTATTTAGTTAGCTTTGTTTTCATTTTTGTTTTCTTTTTTGATTCTTATGTATGTGTTAACCCAAAGCTGTTGTATTTGGGCTAAACACACTGACAGAGAAAATTCAAACTACAAAAGTTTTCAGCAAACTTCTGTGGTATTTTCTTTTTGGAAGTCAATGCAAGATCTAAAGGTATTTCTACCTAACAAAGTCTGTTTAAGTGTTTAATGTTATTTCCTTTTTGGTCCTATACAGAATGCTATGGCTTCTATATAGGTCTGAATGCTGCTCCATGTAGATTCCTTCTGTATATCTAAAAATATATACTTTTCAGTAGTTCAATACATGGTTAATCTTCCCACAGAGGAAGATTTTTGTAATCACAAGTTGCAAAGTAGAAAAAAATCTCCTTTCTAAGAAAGGAAATATACTTTCCTATTGTACACTTTTGAAGAAGCCCAGAGGCATGCACCAAAAATCATTATGAAAACTAATACATGCATTAAAATGGTGTAGAGTTAAAGTGCTGTTTCTCAATTTTTTAATTTGGAGAAGACATTTTGTCAGATGTTGACTCAAAGATCTCCCCCTCCACCCCCCCACCCCACTCCATGGCATTAAGAGAGAAAAGTAAAAAGTATGCATAAATCTTTAAACTGTTCTTTACATAGGGGAAAGGACAGATACAACAACTATCCTATTTATAAACTGGATTCCCAGTTTTAAATAAAACCAATATTTACTGGTAAAAATTGTCAAAGCTAATACATCCAAACAAATACTACTAGTAAATAATGTTCTACATAGAGAATAATTTACTTTGGTTTTATGTACCTTCTCAAAAATAATACTGGTGTCCCATACGTCACCAAACTGATGTGTTCCAGCAAAGCTGTAAGGCAAATCTTTTTGTTCCTAGTGACATCTTTTTTCCCAACAGACAAAACTAAAATCTTTTGGTGAGGAAGAGGTTAAGGTAATAGCTAACCCCTTGGCATCCTGAGCATTGTGGTTTATCAAACTCTACCCTGCTAGAAGCT
The DNA here is from genome assembly GCF_003009895.1 of Hyaena hyaena. Taxonomy (NCBI): domain Eukaryota; kingdom Metazoa; phylum Chordata; class Mammalia; order Carnivora; family Hyaenidae; genus Hyaena; species Hyaena hyaena. The sequence goes on along the minus strand of NW_024081061.1, from coordinate 1,000,455 downwards.
GTCAGGCACCCTGACCCCTGCCTTGAACCAGGAATGGCTCCCATGTCTAGAGATGCCCTAACTCCTTATAAATAGCTCTCAGAACATTGCTTCTTTTTCCTTCTGTCTGGATGTTATAATGTCTAACAAAGCTGGTTGCAATGTCACATTTTGCTAGTAGGGGCCACCATCTAACAATAATTCCAATCTGAAATGTTTAAGCCAATAGTTAGTTCTTTATCAGTTAATTGCATTAAAATTTTCTCTGTAGAGTTTTCTTAGAGCAGAGATCCTTAACTTGGGTTTCAGATGTGTGATGCCCCTGAGGTTGCATGTAAAATTATCTAAGTATGTGCAATTTTTTTTTCTGGGGAGAGGGTCCATCACTTTCATCAGATTATCAAAGATATCTGTGATCTCAAAAAGGGGTTACAGGGATTTAGAGGGATACCCGTAATTCATTTTATACTAGGAATGGGAAATGGGGGCAGAAAACTAAAAATGGCCTCAAAAAAAAGGGGCCAAATTGCTGATCTTTTCCCTTTATTCACATTTGGGAAATAACTGCTTCAACCTAGGAAAAATAATTAATTAAGCTGATTAAACTCCATTAAAAATAATCAAAGCCACTTTCTAAAATATTTTCACTTTCCATATATGGTAAGTTTAGTCTCCAAGAAAAGGTTTGGAGATTGAATTTTTCTCCTTTCCCTAAGGAAATTCATAAACATAATGCTGATCATCTTCCACATTTAAAGATCTGATAACCTAAACCTTAAGACAACTCTAATACTTTAAGCTTTTAATTTACAATTTTGAGTAAAGAATTATCTAGAGTTAAATACACATTTGTCAACTTTCATCCCCCCAAATTGGTCCACAGTTAGACAACTACTGGGAACAATTCCACTAGATAAACCTAAAATCTGCACAAAAGGGAAGTTTAACTTTCTATCCCAATTGAAAACAAATCCACAAGGTTCTACAGTAAAGTCCAGCCACAAACATTCACACTAGTCATAGAGGACTTTCTCATTTCAATACATCACTGAATTACCAACAGAATTTGCAAATATGAGATCCAGAATGACTACCAAAACATGCTGAGAAGAGCATGTCAAGAATTAAACTACCACCCTCTCCCCCCCCCCATCCAGAAACACACTCAGGCATTCCAAAAATAAACCAGATCTAAAGAGAGGCCTCTCGCTTGTTAGTTTTAAGTATGAAACGCCCAAAAGGCTATGGAAAAGGGAATATAAAATGAAATAATTAAATAACTTACAAAAATTAATTTTAGCCAAAAGACATTTCTGTTCTATTGACAAAACTATCAACTTTTTTTTTTTTTTTGCAATTTTAAACAGTGTTGCACGACCTCACTAAGACAAAAAATATGTTCACAGGTACACATCTTGTTCTCCTATTCTTTCTAGAGCACATCTTGAGGTTATAAGAATGCTTCTAGTTAAAATAAAGACTCTTATCCCTTGCCACCCTCCCCCCCCTCAAAAAGTGAGTGAACCTTGAATTCCAAAAAGGAATATTCATTTAATGTAATTATTTCAATACAAGTTATATCACATAGACCATGATGAAACTCTATGAGCATTATGGAAAACTACATGAAAGAGGGAGCTGCCACTTGCCACCCATTTCACTTCCAGCTTTTGAAGCCAATACGCCAGCTAGACTCAGATCTCATTGACTTGAGTGAAAAGAAATCAACACTCCAAACCAGGCCATCTCAGGCTGGAAGCTGCATCTCAAAGACATCGTTTCATATGTATATATATATATATATTTTTTTTTCTATCCTAAGCTTTCATTTTTGTCTACTCAAATAGTTTAATAAAGCTCACATTTACAAAGGATTATATTGGCAAATAAAGGCCCATATTAAAAATTTTATCAAAACAAACTTTTGTTCTACATAGCTAACACTAAGAAATATTTTCTTGGACTTATAAAGCATATGTAATTGCATATAAGTTTTGCTTTGGGTGGGATATTGAAAACAACTCTGTAAGAAATTAGAAAAGACTAGAAACAAAAGTGAAAGTGACTAGTCTTAACTTTCAAAAAATCAAGTGCAAAGAGAAATAGTGCAAATAATGAAAACTAGAAATTTTATAGGCAACTTTACATCTTTCCTGCTTTTGCACTTTCACATATTGACTACTTTATAAACTCTAACAACTGTATGCAGCATGGAAATGGGCTATCATTTATCTCTATTGACTAGACTCAAGGAATCCTTTCAAAGGCAATCATTTAAATCACTGGTTCTTGACTAAGTTTGGGGATTCACTTTTTAAAAGACAATTCCAAAGGGAGAGGCTATTTAACAAGGCTATGCATGGACTTGAACAAGTTATAGAATGTAAGTGTATTATTATTTAAAATCTGTAAGATGTGAAAAGCATACTAAGTGCTAACTCTAAAAAATAAACTACAATAAAAATAATTCTACTATTATTAATGAACTTGACATTTGGAAAAAAAAGTTACTTTTCAGATACAAAATCAGAACCTCTTTTTTTAAATCTATCTTCAAAGAAATTTTACCACTAATGCATTCAGATTCGGGTAAAATGAAATAAATAATCTGTCAGAATCAGTGAGAATAAGTCCATATTAAACTAACAAAGATTCCAAATATACTTGAATTATGCAATTTAAAAAACAAAATATTATAGCAATTCTTTATCTTAAATAAGTAAAAATGTTCCTGGGATACTGGGAATGAAATCTAAACATTATCAATTCACCCTACAAAGAATATAAGAACTTCCAAGATGCACTAAATTATACTGTTAACCTCTGTGACCACTGAACACATGGGAATTCTACAATTTTAAAGTAATAAGTGGGAAAACAAACAGAAATTTGAGTTTGGGAGGGTATGTTGCCCAATTTCAGCAATATAGAATTACTGAGGATCTCATAAGGCCCACAGTTGTAAATGGTGGGACTGCAACTGAAAAAAAATAAAATAAAAAAGATACCTAAAATTATAGTTTAGTGTTTTCACCTGGTTTATTCTCTTCTTGTAAGAAATTAACATGGACCAAAGGCTCATGGTTCTATAAAATCAAGTCACGATATGGATCTTTGTGAACTGGAAAATCAAATGATTTGATCTAAGGACCATTTTGAAAAGTAAAGCTAAACTACACTGTAACATGAGACCAGGAAAATAGTCTGTATAATAAACTTTCTGATAGTTTAAAAATGATAACTGAAGAAAATTTTCTTAATCTTCTTTCCCTCAAAATAATAAGTCCCTAGTACCAACATTCTTTGACCAGAAAAGCTGTCATTCCACAACTGTTCTATTAATTTGTCCAGAAAAGCAAATATCCTACACCTGAAAACAGATTTGTATAATGCATCATCATACTAAAAGCTAGCTACAGACCAACAGCTTTCTCATAACCAACAAGGGACCCATTTTCTCTGGCTTTATTGAAATTCATTAGTGAATATCAACTTCATTGTCCTCAGCAAACAACTCTCATTTAAGACTCCACCTTAGTATCTTTACCTACCTCTAATAAAAATTTCTCCCGCTTTACCTCCAAACCATTCCCTTGTATAACTCACACTCCCATTCATGAACACATTAAATAGTTCTTCCCTTTCTGCTCTCAAATTTCCAAACCAGTAAATCTTACCCTCCAGTAACTTACCTAAAATACACATACTTCTTACTCTCTTCAATTCAGAAATTTCTTAACAATTTCAAGGCCCTTCAAACTGCCAACTTAAGACTATAGGGAAAATAGCACTCAGAAAAACTGCACAATTATCTTATTATACAGAAATCTTTCTGGGATCAGTTAGCTATGTTCTAAGGCAGGAGCCAGCAATTTTACTTTCCTCTTAAAAGGGTAAGCTTGAGTGTCACTGCCAGGCCTATGGCAAGGAGAAGAATAAAGGAGAGAGAAACAAGGAAAAAGAAGGATGAGAGGGGGAAAAAGCCAAATGCATATGGTAGAGGTAGGTCAAATGCCACCAACAACGACCTACACTGGAAATTGCCAATCTACTCCAGCTAAATGGGAGTTTGACCTAATCCCAACATGTGTCTAATAACTCATTAGCTGATGCCCATCACTGGTTAAGCTAGTCAAGACAGAATACATAAGTCACCTGTCCCATAAGTTTGCTACTTCACAATAAGGACATCTTAAGTCCTCCAAGGATCCTTCTGTTTTAATCTAGTTTAGACTAAAACACATGTTAAGAAGAGTATTTCCATGATTCTCAAAATTCCAGAATATAAAGGTTTGGTCCTTGAACTTGGAGGCCTCCTGAATTATTAAAGTGTACCCTAAATCAAGAAAATTAAACAGCTTAAATTTTTCCCATGAAATGCTACAAAATTTTAATAAGCAGACTCCTAATAATCATCAAAACAAAGTATGCTTTCATGAAAATTCAAAAATCTTCCAATTCCAAAGTGAGTGAAATATTTTGGGTCTGTAATTAACTTTATTTTACATAGAGGATCACCACCATGTTTCTACCTATCAAACAAGACAATTTTCCACAAAAGCAAAGCACATCAGGGAAAAAAAGAAAAAGAAAAGAAAAAGAAAAAAAAACCCAAACATAATATGGGGACAAAAGAAAAATATATGAATAACTATGAAGTTTTTTTTAAGAAAAATGTTTCTAACAAATGACCTGCCATATTCAGCTTTCCTAACAACAAAAATTGTCTAGACCATTCAACATCAAAACTTGGTAGTCAGTTTAGGAGCTAGAAGATGACAAATTGTTGGCTTGAAACCAATCATATCTTTTACTTTCAACTTGGTTGTTTCTGCATTATGAAATTCTACCTGACATGCTAATGCTAGTTTAGATGATCTTCACTTAGCCCATAATAATGAAATTTCTGTTTGAAAAGAGCCTTTCAAGTGGCCTAGGCCTTAAATCTAGGCTTTTAGGATCAATTAAAACCCAAATATTAAAATCATATTTTCTTAAAAATATATTGCAAATTCTCTAATTAATGCTGAGTGAAAACAATAATTTTAATAGCAATGATCATTTTAGTTTTACAGTGTACTTCATTACAAATGGTCTAAGTTCAGTTAACCTGCAATTTAAAAAATCCAAAAATATTATAATGTATGATTTAAAAATGGATAAACTTTAACAGACTTTCCACAAATAACTTCAGTGAATTTATTCACTTAGGCAATTCTGATAAATCTCTGTCCTATTCATTCCACTCTCATGAGGAAGTATATCTCTCTCCAAATTATTAAGATATTCAAATTTAAGGATACTCAACTACAAATGTTATACTCAGAGTTATCACCGATTGTTCCAAATCTAAGCTGCTAAAGATTTGCTTCTTTTACCATCCTTTTACATGGAAAGCAGGATCTCATTCTGATATTGAAATAACTCAGGAAAAAGTCATTAGATTTGGTATCTAATTTTTTTTAATGGGGGAAATATTAAAAGTATGTTCACATGTAAAATAAAATGAATTGTGGAGCTATGAAAACAACTAGAGCAACAATTTGGGAAATCTCCATTCTAAAATAACCTGGAAGTGTGTGTGTGTGTGTGTGTGTGTGTGTGAGAGAGAGAGAGAGAGAGAGAGAGAGAGAGAGAGACAGGAAAATGAGTGGGAATATTGGAGAAGAGAGGATGAACCACGTGTGGGAGATAGAAGTAATCATGCCCATGGTGGTTTCTCCATGACTGGCATATAACCCAACATATTACAAATTTAAAAAAAAATGTTTAGAAAGTTTCAAGAGTGCCAAATGCAAAATGTTAAAGCACAGAAACAACGAATGAGATAACCCCTACAAATGTCAAGTTCCATATGAAAACAGGAAGAAAAAAATTGATAATATGCATCTTTTTTAATATACCAAATCTTAGTTGACTTAAAGATTATATAAAGTGCTTGGGCCATGACACCCACCCATATTCTCATTATCAGTGGTCTTATCTTTTCCCCTCCCTTCCACCCAAATTTAGTTCAGTGTTCCTGCAGAAAAAGTACAGCATTCCTATATTGATAAGAATAAGAAATGAAAACAGTGAGTACAACTGATATAGATCCATTGACTTTTATTACAAATGTACTTGATCACTTGGCTTCAAAAAGTTTAAAATCAATACCCTATTTTCTGTATGCCAGTACAAAGCAAACTGTTTTACAAATTAAATACCTAAAAATTTGACAAAAATATTAAAATTTGATGAAAAACAATTATAAAAATCCTTAATCTCTCTCTCTTCAAAAAAGGAGGCAGTCTTCCCAGTCCTATTATACAATATTAATAATATTCACCATTTTTAGAATAGGTAGCTAAATTATATTTTTCTGTTAGCATACAAAACTCTTAGACTAATAGATTTCATTTGTATATGCTCCAGTTAAGTTTGTGAATGCCATCTGATTGCAATATAATCAACTATCTTTAATTGAGTCCTAATTTACACTTATTTAATAATTTGCATAGTTTAAAAGGGATAAAGGTTATTCTACAACTAATTATCATAGGCTATTACAGTGCTATTTTTCAAGGCAATAAGTATTTGCTCCCAAATGAAATTATCTGTCTTCTTTAGGCAGGGGTTAAAATTACTAGCAGCTTTCTCCATTACCTGAAAAATCAAATTGGAATAGTTATCCATCTCTAGATGTGAAGACCTAAAAAAACATATTGATATATTTTCCACTTTGAGTCAAATTTCAACCCCTGCATGGGACTAGAAAATGAGACTTTCAAGGTTTTTATTTCCCTGTTGGTTTTGGTTTCTACTCTCCATGGCTTTTAGGAAGCTGGGAAAGTTTGTCTTTCCTGACTCACATTGTCTCTCTTTTCCATTTGGCAAATATTCATCTACCTTCAATCTGTATCTAGTAGAGGAAAAGCCGACATGGCTTTTCTTATGAACTTCCTTTGTTGTCAAAGGCATGTATAATGATTTCTACAGTTCTGGTTAGTTAACTTTAGCTCCCTCTGTGGCTGGATGACTGCTGCTTCTAACATCAGCATGATAAATAGGAGGCACAAATAAAAAGTAGCTTAAAAAAAGATTTGGTGATTTAAAAGAAAAAAAAAACACGAACAACACCAAACACACACACATATATGGGCATTTCAAATCTGGTGGCTGATCTCTGGATTAAATTACTTGACAGTGTCTCTCATTTTAAAGAACGTCAATATTGCAATGCATTTCAAGTTTTCTTTTATACTTAGGCAAGTAATACGGTTTAACCAAGCTCTTGGACCTTAATTGTAAGACAAAGCAGATCATTAAAAATAAGGCATACTTGTCAGGAATTAAGTTTTGTTTGCTTGTTTTTGGCACATTTGATCATACTGTCTTCTATGAATAACACATATGGTCAAATATACCATTTCCTTTTTCATTTCAGCACAAAGAGGGTTTACCAACTAGTAAAATAAAAAACAAGGAAAAACTCCAACATAAAACACTGAGATACAGAACCTTGGTAAAGTACCGAGCACCTGGGGAAGGTGAGGAAAGGGTGAAACAGTAGAGGAAGGAAAGGCTGGGAGGGTGCTTGGGGAGGTAAAGTGAGATGCAAAAAAGAGCATCTTTACAGTCACTTAGTCTTTTCTAAGATCACCTCTTAAGTCTTAAAAGTTTTGCATGTGGATTTCTTTTTAAACCCACTGACCATAAATCAGAAACTGGTTTCAAAATCTTAGTAAAGATTGTGTTTAACTGTTATAGTGTAAAGACAATTGCACAATACATGTGCTTATTGATCCGGTAGGATTCCAAGCAGAATCTGAAGTCTGTAGGTTAAGAAAGGCTTCACTTTAGGTAACTGTGACCCTAAAGAAAACCTCATGAAAGAACTCGCATCTCAAAGAAAGGACACTTTGCCTAAGTTTGCTGTGTTTTTGTTGACTTGCACTACTTATTGCTGGCTACTATGAAACACTGATCTAGGAGTACTCCAACAACCTGTAGTACAAGGCTTAATTTTAAGAAGCTATAGTAAACAAGAGACAAAATCAAAGCAATTCTCTTTCCTAACTAGTAACAGCACAGAGAATGCAGTCTTTTCCATATCACAGTAAAAGTACAGTGAACAAAACAGCTCAACAAACCTTAAGACAAAAAAGTGCAGGTTATTAATGTTTACATGCAGTTGATAAGCATTCCAAATGTCACATTATGCACTGTAAAAGCTCAACTTTACTATATGGAAATAAGAAAAATGCACCTTGGGGGAAAGGGGAAAGCAATTTAATCATTTCCAGTGATTTTGTAAGTAAAGAAATTCCTAACTATTGTACGGTCACCTCATATTTAACATTGTATGAATATTAAAAGCAAACAATTTAATGGGAAAATGCACAGTACAATGGAAATAGCTTGTTATTCAACACATACAGTAGATCTCAAAAACAAAGACAACACACTCAACCAGGGAGCTTAAAAATATCAAATCAAAACCCAAAGAACCAGCAGAAAAAAAATCCTTCAAAAAGACAACTGTTTCACCTTCCTAGGCCAATGCTTTACAATGTGAGAAGCACTGATACCTTCCAGCTCCTACAGGTGGTGTCTTCTACATACAGCAGTAAGATCTATATGGCTGATTTGCCAAGAAACAATTCCATCCCCAGAACTCTCTATAGCAGACAAAATCCTTTTTTTAAAACCAAAATACTTTCTACAGAATTCCAAACCAAAATGTACTGTTTAAGGCATCTTTTTTTTATAACATTTTCTCTTCACTCAAAGATGATAGTCATGCAGCAGTTTAATGATAAAAATATATTAATATTTTACTATACAGCAGCAAGAAGTTAGTTGTCAATTAAAAGCACACGAACATCTTTAAATGAAAACCTGTAAAAGACTATCGATACAAACAATTTCAGTTTGGAGGACACCAGCTTGGTAAAGTGCTCTCCTAAGCTTTGCATTTTCATACCCTACACCTTGAATATATGAGTTATAGAACATACTTTTGATAGAAGGCTTGTACACTTGGGGAACACAAATACACTTAGCATATAATGTAGCCAGTAATAACTAGCACCACAGCTACATGGAAATCCTTTACACATACCAACTTGGCTTTCACTTTTAAAATGAAACTCAGAATCCATGGCTCAGTAGGATAACTATAATTGTGTTGCTCTGCTTTTTAACAGGTCTACATAAGTTAATAGCACTGGCAAAAATCAAAGAATAGCTTCAGACCTCTTACTAGTTTAGGAGACAGTGCTAGTGACCACAAATAGACTTGCTACCTGATGTCCAAGTACAGGTTCACTGGAAATTGCTGCACGTTAGTTAAGTTTTTAAAATCTTTCTACACATAATAAAAAAAATATATTATGAACGATACATCTCATATACACAATAATGACAAAACACCTACTCAATCAAAGCAAACAGATGCAGAAAAATATGGGAGATTTCCTTTTTCTTTCTTTTCTCTTTTTCCTTTTACTATTGAATAACTTTGGTTCCAACCGTAAAAATCACAACTTAGCAAATTTCATTTAAATGCCTTTTTTAATAATTTCTTCATGTTCACAGAAGTTTCACTGACCATTTTTATATGTTTAAGGTCCAGATGCAATGCATATTGTATAAAAGAGAGCACTTATTGTTTACCTTGCATGAATTAAACCTACGTACCTTTAACTCTACAAACTTCTGCATAACATTTAGACAAAGCTCAGACACACAGCATGCCTAGCCCTCATATATATACACATCTCTAATCACAGGTATATAGGGTGTCAAATATACTATAATAACCTCCATGTAAGGTTTGAAATTTGGTAACAAAATGAGAAAAACTAAAAATATTATTTTACGTGTTCTAAAATATCTCTTTTTTGTGCTAAAGTCAAATGTTAGCTCAACATGAAAAGGACTTTTATATAATTCAGCAATATTATAATCTTGACCATTTTGCAAACACTTTTAATAATAATAGCTTAAACGTGTACAAAAGTTCTTGGTTAATTAGGGAAATAAACACTCAGTTCTTTATATTTTTTAATCAAGTAGGAAACACAGTTCATATAATGTTATTACTTTTTGTATTTTTTTTGTTTTTTGTTTTTAGCAGCTGCTTACTGTTTTATATGGTGGATAAAGTGGACAACATCCAGCGATGGGTGGCAAGTCAAGAAGAGAAACTGTCAGTTGGTGGAGGTTCTGTGGGTGGTGCTCCCTTGGAGTTAACAGTTATTTCTTTTTTTTTTATTTTTATTTTTTACTTTTTAACTTTTTATTTTCTCTCTTTCTTTACAGTATATTTTCTGTGTGTGGCTGTGTGTGTGTGTGTGTATGCATGTGTGTGTGGGTTTTTTCCATTCAGTTTGATCAATCTTCTTCCCCTTCTTCTTCACCCTGCAGCAACAGGGTGGCAGCGGCGGTCTCCTCCTGCTGTTGCTGCTGCTGCTGGTGGAGCTGCTCACAGGCAGCTCGCTTCTCCCTCTGTTTCTCTTGAATCTTCTTCATCTCCTCCGAGTACTTGCAGAAGGTGTGTCCGAACTTGGCCCACACCTTGTAGGGCACGGTGATGGAGTTGCGGTAGGTGGGCTTAACCTCGCTCACTCGCATAAACACGCCGTACTTGTTAGAGCCCACATCGAAGAAGAAGCGCTTGTTGTCCACAGTCAAGGAGGTGCCCTCGGGCAGCTCGGCCGGCTCCTCCTCCACTCCGTAGTCATCGATGAGCTTGGCCAGAGCGTCGCGGAACTCGATGAGCCCCTGTGCGGGCAGCGCAATGGTCTGGCCCTGCGTGGAGCCCAGGCCGGGCCCCCGGTTGACCGTCTGGCGGATGCGCAGGAAGCGGCCGCGCTGGTTCTCCTTGAGATCCATGTAGTACTTGCGGTTCTCGCGCACCAGGAACTCGCTCTTGAGCGCCCGGCGCGGCTCGTCCTGCGCCTGGGCCAGGTCGGGCGGCTGGCTGGGGCCCAGCTGCGCGTAGTGCTCGATGAAGTCGCCCAGGTAGTCGCGGAACTCCACGGCCACTGACATGGAGAGAGTGAGGCGGCTCTTGTTGCCGCCCGCGCCCACCTCAGCAATCTTCAGAAAGCGGCCCTTGGCGTTCTGCTTCACGTCCAGGTAGAAGCGCTTGTTCTGGATGTCCACCCGCTTGGAGGCCAGCTCCTGCGTCTCGTGCTGCAGCCCCCCCGGGGCCCCGCCGCCGCCGCCGCCACTGCCGCCGCCGCCCCCGCCGCCACCACCGCCCCCGCCGGAGCCCGAGCCCGAGCCTGGGTGCCCCAGGGAGCCGCCCGAGCCCAGCGCCGCACCACCCTGCTCGCTGCCGCTGTCTCGGTCCGCCATGATGCTGCGCTCCGCCGCCGCGCCGCCGCCGCCGCCGCCGCCGCCTGCCGCTCCGCCCGCCGCCTCAGTCGCCTCAGCCGCCGCTGCTTTCCCTCCCCGGCTCCGCCTGCTGCCGCCGCAACCCCCACAGCCAGTCAGCCACTCTCGCGAGATCTGCGGGAGAGACGAGACCCGGTAACAGGGCACTGACTCCCCAGTACAGTAGCAGGGCGCCCTACTGTACGCGCCCACCCGCCCGCCGGCACGTGACATGCGCCCCCTCCCTGATGCCAGCCCCCCGCCCGCCCGCCCGCCAGGCGGCGCCCACCCGCCGGCCCTCACCCTACACCCCTGGCGTGGGGGGGGGTGTGTGTGTGGGACGCGCCGCGTCGCAGCTGCCGCCGCCACCACCACTGTGGCTGTCGCTGTTGGCCAGACCCTGGGCAGCCTCGGCCCAGGGAGTTGGGAGACCAGGGGTGAGAAGGGGACTGCCATACTAAGCACAGGGAGCGGGCCTGAGCTCTGCATTCCAGTGACCCCAAAGAGAGTATGTGGGGGGAAGGGCCTGTGAAGCGCTACTGAGCCGGCTGCAGACAGGGGACACCAAGTCACGGCCACCCCCTTCCATGTGGGCCTCAGCCAGACCCAAACCCAAACCCAGACAGGCCCACCCACTGCCCGCCTGGGCTGTCTCCTACCGCAGAGCCCTGGCCGCAGAGGCGGGCAAGAACAGGAGAGGTGGTGCGGCGGTAACCCTTAGCTGCAGAAGGGGCTGCTTGGGATGAGGACGGGGCGCCGGCAGCAGTGGCGCGGAGCAGCAGACACCTAGCCTGTCCCTCCCCTCGCTCCCGCCGCTTCCCCCTCCCCGCGCACGGCAGCGACTCTGGCCTCAGATGATCCCGCTCCCCCCTCCCCCCAACCGCAGCCCCGCACAGTCGGGCGGGCAGGCGGGCGGGCGCACTCACCGGCGGGGGGGAGCCAAGCAGAGGACGGCAGCCGCACCAGGGCCGGGGTGCCCGCAGTGCCTGTTCCCGTTGGCTCTCCCCTTCCCCCCAAGCAACAATCAAAAAGAAACCCCACGCTCACCCAAAAACCTTCAACGAACCCCCTTTGGGACCACAAATGCCCGCCTGCCTCCCCCTCCTCCTTCCGAGATTTGGGGAAGGGGGGCACCCTGCTCAAGGCTGAGCCCAGCCTGGGTTGCCGGCCAGCTCTGCGGATGAACCAGGCCCTGCCGAGCCTTCAGCCCCTAACCCACTCTTTTTCCCCTCTGGAAGGACCCAGAACGGAGGAAAAACCAAGCAAGATTTAGTAAATTCACGAGCTAAAAATGTCAGGAATTTCCTGGGAAACGCAGTTCCTTACGGGTTTCATTAACGCAGGTTCGCTCGCCCCTTTTATCCCTCCTCCCAGAAACTCCTTAGTATCTAGGAGAGCCCCTACCTCTCAAAAAGTAAAACATTAAATGATTAGTGGTTTTTAGGTAGACAGCTAGGTTACCAACCATTAATTAACCCATGGATCTTTGGACAGTGACAGCTAAAGGGGGTCTCCGGTCTCAGAAAAACTCGGAAAGAAGTGTTTTCTTTCTTCCTAAATCTAAAGCATAATCTAGGGCCTGTATTCCTTCTCCTACATATATAGCAAATGCTCATACTCCCTCCCTGCAGTCTGCAGTTCTAAGAGTTGGGGAGAAGCTAAGGCCTATCTCCAGGGGAACCCCTGCCATTGCCCCTACATTCTCCTTGTCACCTTCTGCAGGGGGCTCAAGGAAAGACATCACAGCTTTACTCCTGGCTTTCTCACGCATAGATTGCTGTCTCCATCCTTAGAAGAGTGTTTCTGTCCCATCTGTGGGTTCCGTTCCCACTGAATATCCCTCAACCCCCGAAGTAAGGGGTCTTCCCTCCCTCATTCAGCCCCAGAGACAGCTGAATACCATGGTTGTGCAAGGTTCCTGGAAAAGAAAGGGGTGAAGACGACTAAGGATCAAGAAACCCAGATCAGTCTAGGACCTAAGCCTTGGCAAGACCTGAGCCCTCAAAGCTCCCTAATGTATCCCTTTACCTCCTAAGCAAACCTGCCTGCTAAGTATTCATAGCTTCCTTTTTCTTTTAGCAAGGGCCCATTCTACCCAGCAATAGCTATTCTGGCTCTGGACTGATGTTTGCTACTTCCCGCTAAAGAGCAAGAAACAGGGAAAAGCACTATGGCTACCAAAGAGCAAATTGGAGTAGTGCTGTGGGAACCAGCTCCCGAACTACCTCCTAGTCCAGCGGTCCCTGAAATGGTTCCCTGAAGGGGGGGCCCATTCTGAGAGACAGAAATCAAGGCTTTGGGCCCCGTAAAGACTTCTCCTTAGTTGGAGGGCATCCTCCAGTATCGTGTAGTACCATTTTAGTGCTGATCTTACTAAATTCCCTCCCTTGTCCTCAACTCTGTAAGGAAGGGGAGAGAAAAACTGTTGGCGCACTTCCCAACGCGCAAAAATTCAAGTGAGAAAAAGCAGTGGCTACTCCAAACTCACACAGTAGCGATCAGGACCCTGGATAGACCCTGGCCCCAAACGGACGGGAAGGCTGTGTGGCAGGGTCTCCGCACAGAGCAAGGCGGGGCATTAAGCTCCCAGCTGTAAACTGAGGCTAAGATCTGTTTAGATCTGTCTATCTAGAAGAGCCGCTGCTCTTCTGGGGTTTACCTTGCACAGAACCAAGCCCTTACCCACTCAAGAAAGCTCATAGCAGTAAGAAGCCCAATGGGATTGTGATGAGGGGGCACGTGCCTGCCAGTCCCATTCTTCTAAGCTAATGACTGTTTCCCCCAGGACAGAAAACTAGGGCTTAAAAATGCCCACCTTCCTAGACCAACTTTAGAGTTTAAATTTCTCGCTTCTCTGTCCCAAACATTTACATCCAGGGGTCCTGAAGCGGTTTGAGTTTGGGAACACCCTGATTTTCTGAAAAAGTGTCACTAGAAACTGAGTTCTTAGTTCCCCAGCACACAGGCAACTGATGAAGCTTCTAGACAAAACACAAGTTAAATATCATTTGCATGCTCAAACTGGGAATTTTAAACTCAAATCAGCAAACGACTCAGACCTGTATCTCTCCACATAAATGTGCATTTGCTTATTTTGTTATTTGTTATATATGTGTAAAATTTCTACCATTATATATCAGCCTCTCCCCTATTTTACAAATGTATCTAAAAGGTAAGCAAGGCTAATAATGGCTTTTCCAAAATAATTCAATGATAAATTAGACATTTAGCACATTTCCACTACTCAAAAAGTTAACTTCAGGATAAGCCTGTAAGTGTGGGGCTTTGGTCAGACTAGGAAGGGGATGGTGAAAGGCGGCTTTCTTTAGGCTACAGAATACGGTAGCCTTAAAAGGCAGTCTAGGAAGAATGAATATTGTCTCAGAGGAAGGTCTTAAAAAGTTCAGAAGCTTAAAAAAGAATTTCAGAGTTAGATTTGCATCCTAACATTGAAAACCCATTAGAAAATTTATAGATTTAAAAGGACTTCTAGCCATTTGTTAATTACCTAAATAATATACTTAGTAAATTAAAAGTCAGTTCTAGTATTTAACCTTTTGAATTTGTTAGTTTGAAACAAACAGTTGTAAAATTAGATTGATAATTTCAATACAATGTAGGAAAGGCAAAGAGGAAACGAAATAAATGAACATGCAGCAAAATATCAGTGTTAAATAAAAATCATTAAAAAATATTCCCTTTCTACTCTAAGTTTGCTTACTTTAAAAAAATCTGATAAACGTCTAGATTTCTTGTGCTTTTATTAACACTACACACACATTTTGAAGAGAACAGAGATTGCTTTATTTTTAATCCCACTATCTCTATGTCGTTAACAAATTCTTACCAACAAAAATTGTTCACAAATGAAACAAACATTAGGCAGAACAAAAAGGAAAAAAGCTTCAATTTTCCTCAGCCTGAACTACGGGTAATTCTAATATGCTTTAGTCTTTAAAAGTAAAAATTAACACACACACACACATTTATAAAATAAACTTGGAGGGAGAGAATCTACCTCTGAGTAAAAAACCCTTTTGGTTATGGAGTTCCCAACAGAAACAATATGCTGATTAATATCACAGATTTCCAAAATAAAAGAGAAGCAAGAACATTAGAAATTGTTTCAAGAGCTACTTAGGTTAAATGCCTGTCTTAAACTACACAATTATCTTCAATACCCAAATCATTAAAACTAACTGGAATGTTGTACTGCAAGTGTTCAAAGTGGAGGAATTACCCATTTCTTCTCATGCCTCTCTACCAGGAAAATGAAGTGAAACTCTCAAGTAAATGTTAACGTTTAACAACAACAAAGACTAATAGTAACAGTATTTCATCAATCATTTTTTTAAAAGCACATTGTCCTTCTATAGCTCACCTAATCTTCAAAATTATGCCTCTCCAATACTATTTTAATGTTTAAAGATATGAATTAAACATTTAAAATCTGAAGAGAACAATCCATGTGACAGAACTCTCGCATTTCACAAAATGTTTTCACTTTAAGCATTTGCAAAAGAGTTAAATAAACATAGCACACATTTCTAAATTCGATAAAAGATTCCGAGAAACCGACATTTTATGTACCCAAAAGGCCCAAACAGAACCGATGCAAATATCAATAGCTCACTCTCTTCCGGCTGATACTTAAAAGGTTTTACTAGTACCCAAAGGAATGAAATCAGCAACTCTCTCCACACTCTAGTCAACATTTCAATTTTGAAAGCCGCAATTCGCAAACGTCAGTTTGGGCTGGGATCAGTGGGGGTCTTTAAGTAATTAAAAAAAAATCCTTTTCTCCGCTGACAGTCTACCAAAAGATGTCAAACCAAATTCGTCTGTTACAAAGCACTGGGACCTCCCTTCCAAGGACACGGGACACAACCATAGACACCGCTGCAAAAAGCTCTCCAAAAGCACCTGGCCCGACAGAACGAATTAGAACCCTCGAAAAGGTCCCCTCACACACAGCGGAAATGAAGGTGGCATTTATTTAGGGGTAGACAGCAACGAGCCAAAGAAAGTTGCCCTAGCCGGACTTGGGCCTTTCTCTATCCAAGTTCAGAATCAAGGCAAATACATTTGTGGGGGTCCCTTCTGGAGACACTCCAGCCGCCTCCGGAGGCCACTGTCATTCAAAGGGAATACCCTCCAGCTTCGCATCCGTTCCTTTTGCCCCCGAATAAAGACAGAGGAGGCTGTTGGGCTGACCTAGCTCCGTGGGGCAGCAAAAATGCCTTGTTCGGGCCACCCATCATTGGGCCTGCCTTCATCTGCGATGTCAGCACCAATGTATTATTTTTTATTTTTACAACGCATCCTGGGCGGGTGTATGCATTGCGGGGGTGGGGGTTGAACAGAGGAGAGGAGAGGTTGGTAGTGAAGCCTAGAACCCTCCTTCCTTTCCCCTCCTGCGAGGGCTGCTGTGCAGGGAGTGTCGGCCACATTTGGCGCACTGTCCCAGGCCCGGGGCGAAGGTGGCCAGGGGAAATGGGGCTTAGGAATTGCTAAGCAAACGGCACCATTGGTGGTCTACTAGCGTCAGCAGAGGTAGGAATGTCTTTTTTTTTTTTTTTTTAAAGGGGCGTGTGATTTTGTTCTTTTTTGGAGGTGGGAGTCCGTTCGTTCGTTCGTGCGCTACGGGGGGGGGGGGGGGGGGGGGGGGGGGGGGGGGGGGGGCGTTGCTGCACTGCCTGAGTCCCCGGAGGGAGGGTGCGAGGATGTCTAGAATGGTACAGTAATTATTCCTGGGACATAAGAGGGCAATTAGAAGGGACGGGGTGGGCGGCACCTCGAGTTGTGGCAGTGGCAGCAGGGAAGGTCGCGAGGGGCTTACCCGGGCGGGCGGGCGCTGTCCTGCCGCAGGTGAGGGAGGGCGCGGGCTGGAGGGAGGGAGGGCGCGCGCGAGGCAGGCGGTAGGCTGGCGCGAGGAAAGGGGGAGGGGAGGAGGGGGAGGAGGGCGCGCGCGCGCACACCTGTCCTGGACAGCGGCGCGAGCCGAGCGGCGCCTCACTCGGGCTCTGCCGGCTGAGGAGGAAGGAGGGCGGGCTGGCAGGCGGGGGCGGGACGCCGAGGGGAGGAGGAGGAGGCGGCTCGGATGGCTGGCCCGACTCTCGCTCGTTCTCCCTCCCGCGGGCAAGTCCGGCTCACACCCTGCTTCTCCCGCTCACTCACAGCCCCCTTGACTCTCCCTCCTCCTCCTCCTTCCCCTGCGGGATCCGCTCGCCGCCGCCGCAGACGGCAAGTCGTGGCAGCCAGACGTCGGCGCGTAACCCGGCGCTCCGTGCGTGACTCCGAGCGACGTCAGCGCGCGCTCCGCGCTACCCACCATCTCTCCCCCATCCTCCCCCCGTGGCTCGCGCCCTCCGCCCTCGCGTCCCTCCGTTTCAGTTGCCGCGGCGGCGGGCGCCGGGCGCGCTCCCTCCGCCCTCCTCTTGCGCGTGCGCGCGCCTTCTGCGCCGTTGGCGCGTCAACAGCCCGCGGCCCAGGCCTTGAGGCGCGTCTGAGGAAGGGGCTGCCTGTGGCCTCTTTGCGCGCACTTCCTCCACTCACCGCCTGTGGCGCCCCTAGGAGGACTTATCCCGCGTTGGGCTTTGAAGGCTGGAGCTAGGCTCTGGCGGGTCTAGAACCCTGTAGGGCCTGCATCAGCTCCAACTTAGGGCCCTAAGCGTCGTTAACCGCGCAGCTACCACCCTGTCCCTCTCTCCCTATGCCCTCGTTCCGCCCGCATCTCTCAGGAGGCAATAAGCCTTTTATCTCCCGGGAGGGTCTCACCTTGGTCTTCAGAAGCCTGCGGTGAGGGCTAGAAGGGCAGAATTAGCATAAAGAAGAAAGAGGCGAGACCACGTTCAGGCTTTAGCCCCAGGAATCCTTGACAGGAAGCGTGGGGTTGCTGCCCAGCCTCCCACGCAGTGTAGGTGAAACTGGGCCCCTTTGAGGGGCTGTGACTAAGGACAAAACCCTGATAAATATTATTTATGCGTCCTTGGACTGAGAGGGAGAAAGTGTAAGAGACGAGTTAATTTTCATAAACTGCTACGCAGGGGCGAAATGCAGAATTATAAAATGTCCTTTAAGAGTTTTCTTGAAATCTTACCAAGTTTGACAAGATGTTTGGTACAGGGTAACTTTTTCCGATACTTTGTATGCTGTCACCTCTCCATCCTGCAACACGGCATACATGGAAGATGGATCAATTAAAAAATGATCAATTAAAAATTACCTGCAAAACAAATAATAAAGTGCCTTCACCATCTTTATCACTATTTAAATAGATGTCATTGTATAGTTGAGAAAAATTTAGTCACTCTCCTTATTTAGCTGAGCATATTTTATTTTCAAGTTACCTTGCAATACACAGTAAATACCCTTTTATTAGGCAATATTAGACTTAAACTCACTTATTATAGGACTGGGCCTTTTTTAAGGAATTGCATCTAGTTAAGCCTTTGAATCAAGTAGGAGTGAGATGAAATTAACCCCATTTTATAGAGGAGAAAATTGAGTTACAAAAACGTAAGTTCAGAGTTGCAAGGAGTCTGTGACCCATAAAGGGATCTATTATTACCTACTTTATCCACTAAACCAGAAACCCCTCTATTGTTTACTTGTGAGTATCTTTGGATGCCTCTCTCCCCCTTCCCATGTATTGTAGTCAGTGCCGAATGTCTGAGAGAAACAGATTTCGGAGGCATTCCTGGAGAACCCAAATCACACAGGACTCTACAAGGTTTGAGGTTGGAATTCCCTGCCATAGAAAATTACAGCTGTGCAATAAGTTATTGTGAAGCAAATCAGATTCTCTACTAACAACAAAGTGTGTATTAATCCCTAATTAGAGGTGATAAAACTTTTGAGGCAGGTTTAAGAATGATGGGTCATTTCTTTTCAATTGCTTCTTTATTCACCTCATCCTTAGGTGGCAGCACTACTATATAAATATCTTTTAAAACTACAGTCTTCTGCAACTGGATATCCTGAAGAGTGTTTTATCCTAAATACATCCAACTCTATTGTGGAGATTAGAAATATGAAATCATACCTGAGAATTAGAATACTTAGTAGAATACTTAGGAGGTTCTAGAGGAGGAAGAACAGAAAGGGTTTCAGAGAAATTAGTACATGTAGTTACTGAAGGAAAAGATTTGAAAGTTTTTAAAAAGCTTTTTCTGTTTTCTTTTTAAGGTATATGAGGCGCAAGTAGCACCTTTACTCTAAACCTGATCTCCTATTGAACGAGCACAAAATAACCTTCCAAAACAAACTATAGTTCTCATTATTGATTTTTTAAGTAAGCTCTGCTCCCAAGGTGGAGCTTGAACTCATGACCCCTAATTCAAGAATTGCATGCTCTACCAAATGAGCCATCCAGGCACTCCTAACTCTAATTTTATAATTGTAATAATTTTATAATTCGTCATTAAACTGCATCAAGCTTATGAGGATCCCAAATAGCACCTTACTGTTGACCCTTGTGAAAGAGAAGAATTCTTGGCTCCTTTCCCCGCTTCCTAAATTGTTCATATACAAACTAAACCACCGTTCCTCAAACTCAGAGAAGTGATAATACAAACTAAACTAAACTATCTGTAAAGTGACAGCAATTTACAGATATTCTATATCTTAATATCTGCCACAGTGTTTGAGGGTAACAAATTGTGATGTACAGGAGCTATTTGAATCAGTATTATCTAAGTAGAACTTCATTATAATTCATTTTGTATTGTTACAGTAGCTTTCCCTGTACCCCTTTATCCAAGCAACCAAACAAAATTGAATTTACATGTATTTCAAAATAGACTATGTTAGATTTACAGTATAAACAAACCTACCGAAGAATATACCTGTATGATCATCAGGAGTGGGAAAGCAATTATTTCTGGGTAGAGGATCAAGTGTTGTTAAAGTCTTTCTTGATGGCAGCTTCCATCTTTCTCAGGTCAAACTTGGAGAAGGAATCTCAAGCAAATTGGTAGGGCTCAAACTCAGCAGTATTATGTTAAGATTTTTAAGCTCTCTGGTGCCAGCAAATCATGCAGCCTGGGGCCCTTTGCTCCAAACTTCTGCCAACTCCATTTTGGCAGTAAAGTGTTCTGTTGAACAAAGTTTGCACGTGTTTGGGGTGTGAAGTGGTTCCTCGGGCATTTATCTGGTTTTATTCCAGTTTGGGGACTTGAAGACAAGAGTCAGAAGCATGAGACTTGTTTGGTTCATATATGCCCTGAAACAGACTATGTTAGTGATCTGGAATTTTCACGTAAACAAGGACAGCTTTTTATTTGTTGATATAAGTTTTATTGACGTGGACCATTTAGATTACTCCTTAAACGTTAACATGGTATTGAACCATTCTCAAAAGCAGGTAAGCAGAACCCTCACTGTTGAGGGTACAGAGCTGTGGCAAATCACTCCTCATCTTCCTACCTACAATACCACCAAATACCACTTGAGAGCAAAAAGTCCAGTAATTATTTAAACTTGATCTCACTGTCATATATTGTTATGAGCCTCTGATCTTTTTTGGTATTGGTTGTCTGGTTTCATCTTTTTTACCTACTTCTTCCTATCTTGGAGTCATTGATTAACAACACTTGGCCCAGGTATGTGTGCTAATTTGTCTTTGGGAGGGGGGCTCCTCTTCCTGTGGGAAACATATACATTCTCAATTTCCATTATTTTTTAAGCAATCTTAATGGAAAGTCCTTGAATAATCTGAGATAACAGAGTTTGAAAGCCATTAAAACTGCTGTTGAGATATTCTTTTGTTTTTGTTTCTTCTCAGTTTAAGAGTAATGGAAGGAATGGGGCACCTGGGTGGCTCAGTTGGTTAGGCATCCAATTTTGTCCAACTTTGGCTCTGGACGTGGGTTTGAGTTGTGTTGGCAGCTCAGAGCCTGGAGCCTGCTTCAGATTCTGTGTCTCGCTTCCCTCTCTGCCCCTCCCCGACTTGTGCTCTGTCTCTGTCTCTCAAATAAAAACATCAAAAAAAAATTTTTTTTAAAGAATAATGGAAAGAAAAAAGTGTGAAAGTAAAAGTTACAGATGTTGAAATTATTGTATTTTAACCACGATCAATGGAATGTCAATTTGTAATATACAGCATAGTAACTTGAAAATGGTAGTTATTTTTGATACCTTTGCCACTGTGTGGCCTAGATTCCTATGTGTACCTTTCACTTTCCTTTCCTTCTGTTAAAAAGTAATTCCAAGTCAGAACTGACATATGGATGAGATGAAGAGACAATGAAGAGGAAATCTGGGCCTTTCCAAAGAATGGATCTGTCTGCACTGAAAGTACTACTGAACTTTGTTGCATATTTTATGGTGACCCCAAAACTCCTTTGTTGGCTTACTTTAAAATATAAATTCATTGCAGTTTTACTACCTGGAGCAAGATTAAATGCATGCATATGTAAGTGGGTGTTGTACATGCAACCAGATTGCCCTGCCCTTTGAAGCTAGTTTAGACCATTTTTATAACCGAATATAGTAGCATTTTCCAATTAGATGAAGATCAGTTGGTTTCTCTCAATGGTGAGTAAAATATGTCAGAGGAAAAATCAAGAGAATCTTCCATGTGAAAGTCCAAAGTAAGTTCTTTCCTTAATATTTTGTATTTTTATTTTGTAATTCTTTAATATTTAGTCTTTTTAAACTTTAAGTATACTTTTTCTTCTTGTCTACTTAAACACTCAAAATTAGTTATGAAATGTAAGCATAATGATTGGTTTTTAGTTCTTAGAGAGTAAATAAATATTTACTTGATAAGCATGTGTATAGGGAAGAAATGTTTATTTAAATTACTCTTCTAGAATTCCATATATATATATATATATTACGTAAACATATTACAGCTGATGTTTAGGTGGCACTTAAATTTTTTTTTTTTTTGCTTTGAATTTCCTTTTGGAAAGAAAGTATTACCTGCTATATCAGGACTAGTTCTTAGAATCCATCACTGTTTATCAGCCTTATTTTCTTAAATCATTTATTGAACAATATCCATCAATTACCTATTCGCCAGACATTGTTCCACGTGCTTGAACATACCAAGTTCCTGTTCCCATAGAGTTTCCAGTTTAGTAAGACCGATAATAAACAAATATATAATATAATGCTGGATAGTGGTAGGTGCTTACAAGAAAAAGAAAGTAGTAAAGGGGCAAGAGTTCGCTGTGTGATTGTGTGCGCGCATGCCTCTCATGTGATATTTCAAATAGAGTGATCAAGGAATCCTCTCTGAGGAAGTAACATCTGATCAGAGACCTGAAGTAGTCAGTCATGAGAACATTGGGGAGATGTTCTAGGCATCATGAAAAATTTATGCCACATAAAGTCACACAGCTATAATCCAGGTAACATCCATGTGGTAACTATGTATACATCTTTTTTTTTTTTTTTCCCTTAAGAGAGAAAAATTCATTAGATTTTTCTGGCTATATACATTAGGCTTTCAGTAAAGTTTTTCATTTCATATCATTATTCTATACTTCCCATGCTTATTATTCCCTTACTTAATACAAAAAGATTTATGGTAGACAAAGCTTCACAATTCCTTATCTGCAAATTCAAAATCCAAAACACTTTTTTCTTATTTTTTGGTGTAAAAACTGATCTGAACTGACATGACTCTATTTAAAGTCTTCATTATTCCATTTGGTGCGACTATTGATGCATTTCATTGTGGAAATATGTGTTTTATTGGAGGCTGCTGCCCAGGACAACACAGGTTAAGTAAAATGTAGATAGCATAATATGTTATATTCCTAAATATATAAAAAAAATTCAGAAACATATTTGTCCCCAAAGATTTTGGATAATGGATTGTATATCTGAACCAGATTTCTCCTTGATTCTCTGATTAAATATTGCTATTGATGTGAATCTTTATATATTTTTTATTCCAAGTATCACATTTATGTAGTGCTCTTATTATGTATCTAAAACTATGTAAATGCTCCATATATTAGCTCATAAAACCCTCACGATGGCCTTATGAGTGAGTTTTATTTTCCTCATTTCACAAATGAGAAAACTGAGGTGCAGACAGATTAAGGAACCTGGGAAAATCACACAGCTACTACACGACAGAGCTAAGAGTTGAACCTAGACAATTTTTCTTCCTAGCTTGCATTCTTTGCCAATAAACTAACTCTCTGTCTCCCTATTCCTTTCTTCCTCTCCTCTGCTTTGGAGAAGTTTTAAATATCAGCCCTTTCCAAGACCATGGGTTTTTATTTATGCTCTGAAATATCAGACGCCAAAACTTTACATTTTCTTTACAAATATCCTTCAATGCTTGTTTTTGTTTTATTTATTTATTTTTATTTTAATTTTTTAAAAATGTTTATTCATTTTTGAGAGAGACAGAGAGAGAGAGAGAGAGAGAGTGAGTGAGTAGCGAAAGGACAGAGAGAGCGGGAGACACAGAATCCAAAGTAGGTTCCAAGTTCTGAGCTGTCTGCACGGAGCCTGATGTGGGACTCAAACTCACAAGACCTTGAGATCATGACCTGAGCTGCCTGAGGTGAAGTTGGATGCTTAACTGACTGAGCCACCCAGGCACCCCTCATTTTATTTTATTTGCTTCTGGTTTAATTTCAGCCATTTCTATTCTCAGTTGAAATTGTAGATTTACTTTCCTCATTCTCAGTCAGGGTTTCATGTTAACCTTATCTTTCACCATCTTTTTCTTCACTGAATATCCTTGCATAATTATGAAGCACTTCCCTTATAATTGTGGCCTTGTCAGATGTCCGATCACATTTAAAAATTTGCATCTCGCTTACTAACAAGTACCATCTGCTAAATAAAGCTCTGTAGGTTCCTTGCACTCAATGAATTACATAACTTGCTTCAGATAACTTTATTCCAGACATATTAAAGTCTCATTTTTTTGAGTTGGAACTGATTTTGTTTTCATTATTTTGTCCTCAGGTAAGAATCCTCCATAAGCAATTAGAAACTGAGGTCGCTTTTGTATTGATCCATTGATTGATTGCTATCTAAAAGCAAGACTGAGTGTATTTCATGAAGTTGGGCAAAGACTATTACAACTGTCTAACATGGGTAGGGTCAGTTCGAGTAAGTATATTATATTGAGCTTTCTTTCCAAGTATCTATTCTTGATTGTCCTAGAAATCTATTGTGAGACACTCAATAAAGCATTATCTTTTGTGTAATGTTGATAGACTTGTTCTGAGCCAAACATAATTTCTCAGGAGCCACTCAACAGCTCATGTGTGCTAACTTTAGGGGTGCTGTTCATGGCTACCAGAGCTAAAATGGAATTAAACCCATCAATTTTGTCTCATTAGCATACTGTTGAATGAAACAAGCCAACAAGTCCGTTCTTAAATTGCCAAGAAGCAAAAAAGAGACTGAATAAATATATATTTGCGTTGAGATTGGTTATAAAGAACATTAGTTTATTATATGAAAAATTGAGGCCTTTGCCAAGGATTATCTTGTGAACCTTTCTGCCTCTATCTCCTGAGCAATCAAGAAGATAAAATTTTCTCCAGAGACCATGTTCTGGAGACACAGCTTTTCTCCACTGGTTCCTCTGCATTATTCTACATTCGTAGTATCCAATCAATACAAGACCTTTGAGGCACACCATTAATATTTACCAAATTGTAACAATGTCTTGGGGGTAAAAATTTCATTTTATAATTTTATAATTTACCTCAACTGTATATAAACAAACTTTAATGAATTCATGTGATGAATAACTCTTTTAGGTCTTCTGTTTTTTCTAACCTTTAGTTAGGAGATCCCTCCTCTATTCAGTATGGCAGTTAAGAACATGGTCTGAGTAATCTAATCTTCCAGATTTAAAACTCTGCTTTCAAATTCCTAACCATGTGATTTTGGGCAAATTACTTAAGTGAGGATAATACCAATAGCCACATAGATATATTATGAGGATTAAATTAGTTAATTCATAAAAAGTATCTAGAAGAGGATCTGGCACATGGTAAATGCTCCATAAATGTGAACTCCCACCCCCACACCCCAGTGGCACTAACTTTTCCTGCTGTCTCTTAAGACATAAGCCAAGGTCTCAGTCTCTCTCTCTCTCTCTCTCTCTCTCTGTTTCTCTCTGCCCCTCCTCAACTCACGCTGTCTCTGTCTCTCAAATGGGTGATGGGATGAGAAGGGCACTTATTGGGAGGAGCACTGGGTATTGTATGTAAGCCAAGTTGACAATAAATTATATTTAAAAACTAAATAAATACACTTAAAAAGAAAAAAAAAGAAAATTTTGTTGAATAAATAAATAAATAAATCCATTTAGCCTTTGTATTTTTTGCTTATTTTATCCTGGTTCTTCTTTTCTGAACCTCCAGTTTTCCTGAAAGTTCTCTTGTTCCTTTTATCTCTGGAGATTTTAAGTTCGCCTCGTAATGCTGAGATCCCATCCTGGATCATCACAATTTTCAGACTGAGAGGCAAGAGGTTCATTTTGCCACACAATCCATTCATATGTTAGAAAGAAAATTTCCATTTAATTCACCTAGATTTAATTTCACTTATAATCTCTTGGCTCCAGAAAGGCTGATTATTCTCTTTAAAATCTATCCGTACCTTTGAGAGGGGGTCTATTTTGCAGAACTCTTTGTCTCATTCCTTATTTAAAGATAAGGCTATACCACCCTCAGTTTCTTTACATGCACTGTAAGCACCGCTCAGAGCGCCTGGCTGGCTCAGTCAGTGGAATATGTGTCTCTTGATCTCTGGGTTGTGAGTTCAAGTCCCACATTGGGTGTAGAGATTACTTTAAAAAAAGTTTTTCAATCTTTTTTTTTTTTAAATATTTTTATTTATTTCTAGGAGAGAGAGAGAGAGACAGCGTGAGCAGGGGAGGGTCAGAGAGAGAGGGAGATACAGACTCTGAAATAGGCTCCAGGCTCTGAACTGGCAGTCAGCACAGAGCCCGACGCAGGGCTTGAACCCACGAACCACGAGATCATGACCTAAGCGAAAGTCGGACGCTTAACCGACTAAGCCACCCAGGCACCCCAAAAGTTTTTCAATCTTAAAAAGATTAAGCATCAGCTCTCTGTCACTTGGAGTGAGGATGAACTAGATCAATCTCTTAACATTTTTCTTTTTAATACATACAAAAGGCCTATGTAACACATGTATTAGCTCTAAGCTTGATAATATAATGAACTACTCAGTCCAAGAACTAGAACATTTCCCAGTAACTTGCAACTACCTCTGCCTGGACTCCTCCTCTATCTCTTCCCCTGTCCTCAGGCGTACCCAGGCTCCTGAGTTTTGTGCTTATCTTTCAATTGTTGTTTTCTTTTTAAAATTCAGTCTTATATTAAAAAATTAGTTTTTTAACAAGTTTATTTTAAGACAGAGAGAGGGAGGGGGAGAGAACCCTAAGGAGGTTCTTCACTGTCACTGCATAGCCCAATGTGGGGCTTGAACTCACAAACTATGAGATCACGACCTGAGCCGAAGTCTGATGCTTAACCGATGGAGCCACCCAGGCACCCCTAAAAAAATTAGTTTTATGACAAATGTATCTATGGTAAAATAATATGTTGTTTGACTTGTATGTCTGGGACTTGCCCTTTCTACTCAATGCTATGTTGTCAAAATTCATTCATATTGCTGTATATGATGATTGTTGATTTTCATTCTATTGTATGAATATATAAAAATTTATTATCCTGTTGATAAATAGTTGGGTCTTTTCTAGCCCTTCAAAAACTTACAAACATTGTTGCCATAAACTCTTTTATGTATGCCTCCTGGTCACACAGGCAAAGTGTTTCTCTTGATTGTATTCCTAGGAGGATTGGTGGGTTGGAGAGTATACAAATATTCAACTTTGTGAGGTAATGAATGCCAAAGAGTTTTGGCACAGTTTATAAGGATTCTACGTATTCCCAATATTTGGTATTGTTACCTATAATTTTGGCCAGTCTAGTGGGATTAAAATGGTACATTTCTGCTTTTTTTTTTTTTTTTTAAAGGATGGAAGGAGTCATCGTTACTTAAAGTTTTTTAAACTTCCTCTTCCTTTCTACATTAAGAGCTTGCAGCCTCATTTGACATTACTGTGCCTGGGAGTTCCTTTTAGAGAAAGCATTTATTTGTGTGATAGTTTCTTCCAAGAATATAAAAACTGAGACAGGATGGAGGCTGGATAGTTTGCATGTTGCTTTTAAGTTGATCTTGCATACACAAGCTAAAATTTCTTGTTAATGCTGCACAGAAATGGACTTACATTCATTAATATTGGTCCATCACCGGTTAGTCTGATCTTGAGTTTACACCTATCTACGAAACTGTTGTTTTTTTTTTTTTTTTTCTAGGAGAGAGAGAGAGAGAGAGAGAGACAGCGTGAGCAGGGGAGGGTCAGAGAGAGAGGGAGTGACAGACTCCGAAACAGGCTCCAGGCTCTGAGCTGGCAGTCGGCACAGAGCCTGACGCGGGGCTCGAACCCACGAACCGCGAGATTATGACCCAAGCGAAAGTCGGACGTTTAACCGACTAAGCCACCCAGGCGCCCCCGAAACTGTTTTAAATAAAATTGTTTTTCAATCTGTCGACTTGGAATATTTCCACTGAATCAAGTTTAGTAAAGATATCTTCATGTATTACTTTGTATTTTAATTGTACCAAAGAGATCCAGCTCCAAAGAGATCCAGCCTACCTTCTTTGGATGGGGTTACATTTACATGGTGCAACACAAATGAATCTCTCAAAGAAGTCTCAAAACTCCAAATGATCAACCGTCTTGCTACTGTTACCCACTGAACTGACCCACACACATTAGCCAGGAAAAGAAGTCCAGACAGATGGTGCTGCTTCACTGTGCCCTAAAATGTGTGTTTTTAAATTGAAAAAGTCATCTTGTATATAAACAGTTTTCATCAATAACTAAAAACACATGGAGATGAAAAAAGAGAATTCAAGACAAATGGCAGTGTATGTATATTTTAAAGAAGAACTTTTATAGCTCCTTCTGTTTATTGTCTTTAAAAACAAATACTGGTTTGTCATTTGTCTATTTTTTCTTGCCTTTGAATGAAAGGTTTTTGAAGGAAGGAACCATGTATTTGTTTCATGTGTCTTATGTTTCTTTATTGTGTTGTTAAATATAGTGTCGTATCCCAAAGGGGAACTCACAATATTAATTGAGTGCAAATTCCCTGTTGTACCATGAATATTTGTTGACTAACAAAATGATGGAGTGAATATTCATGATCAAACCATAAGAAAGCTGCAGTTACTTTCTTTTCTATGGTACAGTAGCTATTGTTGGAAATAGTCATTCATCAGGATGAATACATTTATGCCAGGTGAGTGTTTTTCAACTTGATTTATAGAGCTAACATGGTATATAGTCCAGTTGCTATCAGCCATTGGTTTCTTTCAATGTTCTCTTTTAAAACCAAGTGTTAAGCCTCATTCCCATAATGCCAGATACTCACTTTCTATATTGACCCAGGGACATCAGGTGCTGCTGAGATAAGACTGACTCCTGCCAAACCTCCCTTGAAGTTAGGGCTTTTTCTTTGTATTATGCAGTGTACGTGAGCTTTTTGTTGTTTGCCTTGGTTCTTTTGTACACAGTGATCTGTAAGATGGGGCATATCTAGAGGTTAAGCCTTTACTCCTCACAAGGATTGCAGCGAACATCCTTACTGTGGTAGGCAGCCCCCAAATGGCCCTCGGTGATTCATGACTTCCGGTCTTCGCAGCCTTGTGTGTTCCTCTGCCACATTGTATGTGGATTCGTCTGATAACCAACAAATGCGGCAGAAGTAGTGTATGTCACTGGTAAGATTAGGTTATAAAATACTGGAAGGACCCAGGGACCACAGTCCAAATGAGAACCTCAGCCAGTTCTGTAAGGCACTTCTTCTGTGGCTAGGAAGTGCCAACCCAGATCCTGAGCCAAAAAGGCCCCAGTCTTTCTGGGACCTAGAAAAGTAAGAGACAGAAAAACCTGTATATGTAAATAGAAACAAGTAGTGATTTTGCTAAGAGATAGTGGGGGAAAAAAGAGAGCACCTAATAAAAAGAAATGAAATACAGAGGCTACCACATGGTTGAACCTTAAAAACATGCTAAGTGAAGAAGTTAGTCACAAAAGACCACATATTGTATGATTCTATTTATATGTGATGTCCAGAAAGGCAAATCTGTAGAGACAGAAAATAGACTGGTAGTTGCCTAGAGCTGCATGGGTGGGGGTGGGGGGAGCTTGTGGTGTGATAGCTTAGTTCACAGGTTTTTTTTTTTTTTTAAAGTAATAAAAAATGTTTTAACATTGATGTGGTAATAACTGCAAAGCTCTGTTAATATTTGAAAGCCACTGAATTGTACTTTGAATGGGTCAATTGTACGGTACATGGATTATATCTCAATAAAGCTGCTTTTAAAAAAGACTGCAATCTCTATCTTGAACTTTCTGTCTCTTCTTTCAGTCGTTCTGGAGGAAGCCAGGTGCCATGTCTTGAGGACACTTAGACAAGCCACTCATGGAAAGGCTTATGTGACGAGGAAACTTGTGAATGATGTTTGCTAGTCTGATAGGTTAAGAGTGATAGCTTATTGAAGCTTTAATTTGTAGTTTCCTACTGTGAATTATATTAGGCATATTTAGTATGTTTAAAGGCATTTGTAGGAGGATAGCAAGAAATATAAACATGAACTCCATATTTAATGACATTAGGAGACATCTTTAACCCCAAGGTGGAGTACATGAAGGCTAAAAGTGGATGGGGAAATGATAAATGACTTACCAAGTCAGAGAATGGTAAAACCTAGGTACTGCGGAGGAAGAAGACATCAGTAATAAGCACACAGATTTGCCCCACAGAATTTGAGAAAGCCACAGGAATTGGAAGGGTGAAGAATATATGCAGGTGTACCTAGAAGATATTGTGGGTTTGATTCCAGACTGCTGCAATAAAGCTTTGTTAACTAGCGCATATAAAAGTTATGTTTATACTATACCGTGTACAATAGCAATACGTCTAAAATAAATAATACATACATTAATTTAAAAATACTTGATTGCTGAAAAATGCTAACCATCATCTGGGCAATCAGTGAGTCATAACCACTGATTACAGATCACCATAAAAATATAATAATAATGAAAAAATTTGAAATATTCCAAGAATTACCAAAATGTGACACAGAGACATGAAGTGAGCAAATGTAGTTGGAAAACTGGTGTTGATGGCTAAATGCAGCGATGCCAACAACGTTTGATTTGTTAAAAAAAAAAAAAAAAGCAATATCTGTGAAGCACAATAAAGCCAAGTACAATAAAATGAGGTATGTTTGTACAAGGCTCCAAGAGAACCTAGATACTCACCCCCTCCCCCATTCCCACCCTGGGTGGTCAGATACTTTCTTCTCCCTCACCAGGCAGGAGAAGGAAGGCATCCTCTCTGCAAGAACTGGATTACAAATGCTCTGGACTTTGCCTTAACAGGCTCTGAGAGCTGAGCATGGAAACAAGGGTATGGTATGAAGATATAAAAGTCTGTATCCTAAACAGGACACTGCTCTTTTCTCTACCAGCCCCAGAAAAGTCACAGCCAGACTATTCCTATCTCCAGGTAGGAAATAGGAGGTCTTCCTCTGGAAAACCAGACTGATATGGAGAATGTATATGCATGGAGGATCCCTAATTAAAAAAAAAAAAGAAAAAGCCAGCTTCATAGTATAATAGAATTCATAACCCATCCAGGATATAACCACTTCTCCCCACCTTCACTTAACTACCATCCTGGTGCTTGCTACTATCACTCCTTACTGGGACCATTGCAACATTCTTATCTGCTCACGTGCTTTCCTACCTTTACCCCTAGAGCTCATTTTCATCCTAGTAGTCAGAAGAAATCTTTTTATAATGGAAGTCAGATTGTGTCACTTTTCTATTAAAACCTTTTAGTGGTCTCCTGCACAGGTCTCAATCAGAATAAAAACCAAAGTTCTTACCGTGGCCTACAGGTCACTCATCATCTGTCTTCTCTGCCCTCTGCCTCTCTAAACTTGTGTTCTTCTAGTCTCCATTTTGCTTGCTTTATGCCTGGCATGTTGGCATCCCTGAAAATTCTAGGCTTTCTCCCGTTTCATGGTCTTTGTATTTGCTGTTTCCTCCACCCAGAACACTCTTCCCACAGATATTCTTTTGGCTAGTGCCCTCACTTCCTTTAAGTCTTGCTCAAAAGTAATCTTAAAAGAGAGGCCTTCCCTGGTGACCCTATATGAAATAGCATCCTTTTTATCATCATCTTCCCTAGCCTGCTTTATTTGCTTCATAGCATATAATTACAGATATTATATGTTTATTTGCCTAATTATTTATTGTTTATCTACCTTGACTAAAAGGTAAGCTGTTGTGGGCAAAGACTTTTTCCATTTGTGCTCACTGCCATATCTTTAAGCACCTAGTATAGCACCTGGTGGTACACAGTAAGTGCATAATGAAACTTTGTTGGCTGAATGAATGAATCAATAAATCACCCAAAATGATGATAATATACTTTTTCTCTTTTGATTTGTTAATATGCTTAGTTATCGCAATAAATTCCCTGATGTTGAACTATTCTTGCATTCCTGATGTGGTCTTATTTAGTCTGGTGTTTAATTTTTAATTTAAAAAATTTTTTAATTTAATTTAATTTATTTTTTTATTTCTAGGAGAGAGAGAGCGTGAGCAGGGGAGGGTCAGAGAGAGAGGGAGATACAGACTCTGAAACAGGCTCCAGGCTCTGAGCTGGCAGTCAGCACAGAGCCCGACGCAGGACTCGAACCCACGAACCGCGTGATCATGACCTAAGCGAAAGTCGGACGCTTAACCGACTAAGCCACCCAGGCGCCCCTGGTATTTAATTTTTTAAAGATACTGCTGAATCTTATTTGCTAGTATTTTAGTTAATATTTTCTCAGTAGCTTTTAAAAATTGTGGCAGCATTGTCAGATTTTGTTCTTATATTTACTTTGGGTTGAAACAAATGAACATTATTTTCCCCCTCAAGGCAGCCTAGATTTATTTTGTTAGCAGAAGACAGAAGAGTTTGTCCTAATTTATAGAACCAGGATTATTTCAGCCCACATTTTTCTGCACTGTCTGAAGCTGAGGTTCCTCTCAACTTAAGTCAAATTTCCTGATCGTGTCCATCAAAGATAGTGAAAACTTCTCTGAACTTTATCTTCCTCAGAAGATTCTGGCCTTCCCATTTGCTTGGTTAGAAATAGTCTTTCTAACAGATCTTAAATATAGAGAGCAAACTGGGGTGCCTGGGTGGCTCAGTCAGTTAAGCCTCTGACTCTTGATTTTGCCTCAGGTCATGATCTCATGGTTCATGGGATCAAGTCCCATGTAGGGCTCTGCACTAACAGCATAGAGCCTGTTTGGGAGTCTCCCTGTCTCTCTAAATAAATAAATAAGCTTAAAAAAAAATAGAGAGAGAGAACAAATTGAAGGTTACCAGAGGGGAGCTGGGTGGGGGATGGGTAAAATAGGTGAGGGGGATTAAGGAGTGCACTTGTGATGAGCGCTGAGTAATGTATAGAATGGTTGAATCACTATGTTGTACACCTGAAGCTAATATAACACTGTATGTTAATTATACTGGAAAAAAATGTTTTTAATTTAAAAAGGAAATAGTCTTCCTAGGAACTTAGGTTTCCTTTCATTACAATCTCTCTTTGGGATGAAATTTCTGGCAACAGGGGCTCTGGTCGGAGGCTTGATCATTTCTTAAACAGAGTGTTGATGATAAATTAACTTTTAATTGATAACTCAAGATAATGAGTAGGAATTTCAGTTCCATGTGCTGACACCGTGCTAACCTCATTGGCTGTCGCAGCAGGTATGTATACTTGCCGTGACCGGGAGGATATCTAGACTTGTTGTGCTTGTTTTCTTATTATGGCAGCATTCTCAGTTTTGCTCTTCTCAACTCTTCTCTCAGAAATTAGCATGTTTATTTGTTCCTTATCATCTTCCATGGGTTTTAAAAAATTAACACACTTGTTAAAATTATGCCTACGACAAAAGTCAATAGGGCTTGAGCCTGAGGGAATCCCTTATGGCAAAATGAAACACATTAAAAAGCTTTGACATTTTTTTGGCTGTTCAGTTTTTTCCTTCATATTTATCCTTCTGTTCTAGATTACTGTGCTATTAGATAAGAAAGGCAGAGGTATCTGGGTGGCTCAGTCAGTTGAGCATCGGACTCTCAATTTCAGCTCAGGTGTTGATCTCATGGTCATGGGATGGAGCCCCCTGTAGGGCTCCCTACTGATGGCACAGAGCCTGCTGAGGGATTCTCTCCCTCTCCCTCTCTCTCTGCTCCTCCCCTGCTCACTCACTCTCATTTCCTCTCTCTCTCAAAATAAATAAATAAACATTAAAAATATTGTTCCAGATAATTATAGTAGCAGTTTAACAGATTATTAAGGAAAAAAAAAGAATCTTCCTATTATTAAAGTTGCTGCGCTCTGGTGTTCCTACAGTGCTTTATTCACATTTTTATTATTGCACTTACAACGGTGGATTACAGTTTATTTTTTAAAATAACTGTCTTCTTTTCTAAACTGTGAACAATTAGAGCACAGCATCTGAATCTTATTCCTTCTTATAATCCTGGAACACATAGTAGGCATCCAGCTAATGTGTAGAAAAAATGAATGACAGTTGATTTTGAGATTATAAAATACTATTTTTTCTCCCTGCTAAAAAGGATATAACTCCTTAATCATTTGTCCTTGAATATATTTTAACTCAGTTTTCCTTCTAATCCATCTATAGTAGAAGCAGTGGGTAATCTGGCTGATTATTTTAGGCTACAGATAACTGTAGTTTGGTGGGTAACTATGCTTTGTTAGTAAGAGTAATTTGATCCACTTTTGAGCAAGTAAATAACATGGTGGTAATAAAGAGATAGTACTCAGCTCTGTCAATGATAAGCAAGATAATTAGGGGGCCTTTGCATCAATCTGAGTATGAGGGCATGAGAGTCTAATGAAAAGTAAGAGAAGTAATAGAGAAGAAAAGAGGAAACATATTCTCTACTTATTATTACTTTGATTTTGTTTTCTGCTTTTACAGTAATACTTTGATTTTCAACAAGCATTCCAAAATGATTGTATCGGGAAAAGAAGAGTCTTTTCAACAAATGGTGCTGGAGCAACTGAATATTGGCATGCAAAAACCCAAAGTTGGATCCCTACCTCACTCCATAGGCAGAATTAATTCAAAACTGGTCAAAGATAAGGATGATTACATTTAATAAGAGCTAAACTCTTTTTTAAAGTTTATTTATATATTTTGAGAGAGAGACAGAAAGAGAGAGTGAGAATCTCAGTGCAGAGGCCAAAATGGGGCTCAAACCCATGAACTCTGAGATCATGACCTGAGCTGAAATCAAGAGTCAGACACTTAAATGACTGAACCACCGAGACACCCTGCATGTGACATTTCACAGGAAGAAATTATAAGGCTTGGTGACAGGTTGGTCAGAAACTTGATCTGATCAATTCAAACAAGAGTTGAATTGGGGGTGCCTGGTAGCTCCGTCGGTTAAGCACCTAACTCTTGGTTTTGGCTTAGGTCATTATCTCATGTAGTGAGATCTGGTCCCCGGTGAGGCTTATGCTGGGCATGGAGCCCACTTGGAATTCTCTTTTTCTCCCTCTCTCTTTGCCCCTCCCCTGCTCTAGCACATGCTCTCGCTCTCACTCTCTCTTTCTCAAAAACAACCAACCAACCAAAAAAACCAAAACCAAAACCAAAACAAAAGTAGTTGATTTGGGCATCAATTCCTACTAAGCAAATTTACAAAACTCTGAATTATAAACCAGGGTGCCATGGCATTAAATTATACAGAAGTATATCTGCTTGGAAATAGAAATTCATTGTCCAGAACACCCTTTTCCTTGGTTAAAAATTACCCAATAACCAGAAAGTTGCTTCAAGGACTGGATATTTTATTTATTTTTATTTTTATTTTTTTTAATGTTTTTTATTTATTTCTAAGAGAGAGAGAGAGAGAGAGAGACAGCGTAAGCAGGGGAGGGTCAGAGAGAGAGGGAGTCACAGACTGAAACAGGCTCCAGGCTCTGAGCTGGCAGTCAGCACAGAGCCCGACACGGGGCTCGAACCCACGAACCGGGAGATCATGACCTAAGCGAAAGTCGGACGCTTAACCGACTAAGCCACCCAGGCGCCCCAAGGACTGGATATTTTAAAATAAGGTTAAATGAACTAAGGGCAAAAAAAATTTTTTTGAGCTGTGAAGGATTGAGTCCACTTCTCTGAACTCTCTACCTGTCACACAGATTGCAAGGCTCACACCCTCTTGGTTCTCTTAGTGCTGGAGGCATGTTGGTGCATCTTACTTATCCGCTCTACTTTTTAAACAACTCTGTAATGAGCTTGCCCTTATTATTTATGATATCAGTTTTCATCATTTTGAGCTCCATCTTATTTTGCAATAGTAGCCTCTGGTCCACTGGTTTGTTTCTTTAACTGAAATTTTGTGCAGGCTTCGTACCAGACTTGCTCTTTTCCTTTCCTGAGTTCTTTCAGCTTCCAAAGGGGCTGAGGGAGGATAAGTAGCCACAGTTCTTCTTCCTTTTCTCCTTTGTAATCAGTTCTTCATCCACTTCATCTCAAATGGAGAAATCAGCTAAGTGGAACCATCAGGCTTCCCACCTTCTAAGTGGTGACTTGCAGAAGGAAAAGGAGTTTTAGCTTCTAGGGGCTCTTGGCCCAAATTTCTACAAGAATGGAAGTGGAAGGGGGTGGTTATTTCAGTCATGACTGATTTCTCCAAGGCTAAACCCATAAATATTAAATGCCAATTTTGTGGTGGTAAATGCCACCAAATTGGAATGCTTTTAAAACTACACATAACCCTGGCAAATATAATTTCAGCTCCTTCTCACACTGTGGTATCCTTTTACTTACACCATACTTTGACAGAGAAAGAATGGAACAAGCTTCATTTTGATTCATGAATGTTGTTTTTATTCTAAATGCCCCATGTGAGGGGAATGCAAATGGACACAAGATATATGCAAATTCACTTGCACACCCAGAGAAGGCAAATGAGGCTTAGTTCTTAGATTCCTTGATCAGGCTCCCTGGGTGAGAAGGCTAAGGAAAGAGGTGTCTGTAACTGAATTACAGAGAACGTCATGTTTGAGAAGGGAGAGGAGAGATGTTGGCTGCCATACAGCTCCCAGCATTCCAGAACCTGCATATAAAAGTGAGTGCAGCTGCCAAGGCAAGGGAAGGAGCTCAATGAAAGACCAGCCTTCACTGGCATGAGGGCTCCCAGGGCACAGAACACACACAGCAGGATAAAATGGAGTCTCCCACTTTTCTGCTTTAGGTCTTGACCTCAAATCCCTGCATGAACTCTTAAACCACTATCTCTTCCTGCTCCTTTCTCTCTTTTACGACCCAGGCAGGACTAGGGTGTGGTGAATGAAGCACAAAATTTAAGGGGAGCCTAAGGTGCCTGAATGGCTTAGTCAGTTAAGCATCTGACTCCTGATTTTGGCTCAGGTTAGGGTCTCATGGTTCATGGGATCGAGCCCCATGTCTGCCTCTGCACTGTTAGCTTGTGATTCTCTTTCCCCCTCTCTCTCTGCCCCTTCTGTGTCGCTCTTGCTTGTGTGTGCCCTCTGTCTCTCTCAAACATAAATAAATAAACATTTAAAAAAGCTAAGGGGAGCCAAAAATCCCAGCAACCAAAATAAATGTTTTAAAATAATGCTTAAAAAATGACAATTAGTAAAAAAAAAAAGTCCATGATAAATAAAATGTCAACATTTGAAGTAAAGACAGAATTCTACACAATTCTTTAGTCACTTCACCCTGAACCTGACCCTGGTTCCAATAAAACTTTATTTGCAAAGCTAGTGGCTGGTTTTAGTTAGTTTTCCAATTTGATTTTTTAAACTATTGCATTAAAATATTATTTGATTTCTGAGTTTTGGGGGGCACCTCTTAAATTTGGTGCCCATTGGGAGTGTGTCACATTACCCTCTCTCTGGTTCTGTTTCAACCTCTCCTTTTTTCTTTTTTAACCTTATAATGATTCTGCTTAAGAACAAGCTCCCTTCTGAAGTTGGCTTAATATGAGAACTGGAAAGATCCAGGAAGTACTGTTTTTCTTTTTATATATTTTTTAAAAGTTTATTTATTTTTGTGATAGGGAGAGACTACAGAGAGAGAGGGAGACAGCGCAGAGCCAGACGTGGGGTTTGATCCCACAACCCTGGGATCATGACCTGAGCCAAAATCAAGAGTCAGACACACAACTAACTGACTGAGTCACCAAAGGGCCCCAGAGGCACTGGGTTTTGCAGAGAGCTTTTCTCATTCTATCCTTTCTGACTTCTTTCTCTGAGATCACTTCCCTAGCAGAACATTCTTAATTGTCCTTTACCTTTCTTTTCCAGGCAGTGGTTCCTAAATGTCTTGATCCCAGCCC
Source organism: Hyaena hyaena (assembly GCF_003009895.1). Classification (NCBI taxonomy): domain Eukaryota; kingdom Metazoa; phylum Chordata; class Mammalia; order Carnivora; family Hyaenidae; genus Hyaena; species Hyaena hyaena. The sequence goes on along the minus strand of NW_024081061.1, from coordinate 962,608 downwards.
AGTTCTGCCACCTATTGTCTCCAAAAGCCTCTCAATTCCTGTACTGATTTTAGACAGCTAGAAGAGAGAGTAAGTTCCTCTGCCTGTGACAGTCTGTTAGTCCTGATTCGTGTCCATGCACAGGGTGGGCTAAGGTGGCCAAGGAAAAATGGACATTGTGTATATGCCATGACAGAGACATGTACACCCGAGGTACCTAACTCCTGTGCTGTGTTTATAAAAAAGAGTTTATTCATGTTCTTCACTTTGGGTCACCTTAGCATTTATGTTCTGTTCCAGGTCTGTGTTACAGTGAAGTAACATCCTAAGTATTTTTAAATTATGTACATTCAACTCTATGTAACAGAAGAGAGGAGAGAGGATTTGAATCCTGAAGGGCACTCTCAGCTCTTCCCCTGACTCAGGAGACATCCCAGGGAGATGTGAATCTGCTGTGTCCTTATAAAACCATGTCTATAGAACTGTACTTTAGGAGCAAGTTTCAGGAATCTTGGAGTAGTCTCTCTACTTGAGTTTTTCCCTTAATGTTGATTTAGAATCCTGCCTCCCTTATTCCATCGTGTGGTAATGAAGGATTGCTGCTATTGTGTTTTGCAAGCGTGTTTTCCAGTTGCTTAATGCATTTGAATTCTCTTCGTTCAACTAAATTGTCCTTCTTTGAAAGAAAATGTGAGGTCATAGCTATCGCATAATGTTGTACTTAACCTTTTCTCCTCAGTGCTGGTGGAGAGGGCTAGTTAGGACCATTGTGCTCCAGAAGTAAATTGCCTAGGTTCAAGTTCTAGCTCTGTCAGTTAGTAGCTGAGTGGCCTTGGATAAGTCATTGAGCATCATTTTTTTTCCCTCAACCATAGGATGCGGATAATAATAATACTGACCACACAGGGTTATTAGGAGGATTATAAAATAGTGCATGTAATGTGTTTACTTCGTCCCTGGTATTTAGTAGCTATTCAGTAAATATTAGCTATGATTACAATAGGTCCCGGGTTGCATGGCTGCACGGTAAGCCTGTAGTTTAAAGAGTTGCCACTAAAAATAATGACTTCTAACTACAATGATAAGATGTGGTTGGACTTCATTCTAACAGACATCTGGTTAGCAGCATGTGATTCCAGTTAGGTATGAGAGGTTTGTTTGTTTGTTTTCATAATAATGTGTTTGGCAGATTTACAGATCTGAACCATTCCTAACTTTTTTTAAAAGTTTATTTGTTTATTTTTTGAGAGAAAGAGAGGGAATAAGCAGGGGAGGGGCAGGGAGAGAGGGAGAGAGAATTCCAAGCAGGCTCTGCACCCTCAGCACACAGCCTGATTCAGGGCTCGAACTCATACACTGTGAGACCACGACCCAAGCCAAGATCAAGAACTCAACCAACTGTGCAATCCAGGTATCCCAACCTGTCCTAACTTCTAAGGACCACAAAGAAAATATGATATACTTAAAGCATAACGTTAAGAAATAGATTTCAATAAAGTTTGGGTCCCTTTTTAATTTCCACTAACAGTTATCAGTTCCTTCTCTTTTTTTTTTAGGTTTTTTAATTTATTTAAGTAACCCCTAGAGCTAACGTGGGGGCTTGAACTTATAACCCCAAGATCAAGAGCTACATACTCTTCTGACTGAGCCAGTCTTACGCCTTTGTTCTTATTTCTAGTTAATGGGAAATAATCCTCCTCCCACCCTTTTTAAGCTTGCTTTGCATGTTTAAAACACCAGCTCTGGCACTGGTACTCGGAAGTTTTAGGAGGTTGGCAAAACTGAGAAGAGCAGTTTTTTCCTCTTCTCATTTCTCTCATTCTCTTCTCTGGTCAGTGCTCATCCTAAGATTTCTTAGAGGGAAAGTCTCATCACCCTTGCAATTTTATTTCTCTAACCTCTTGGCAAAAACTAGCAGGGAAGGGCACCTGGGTGGCTCAGTCAGTTGAGCGTCGGACTTTGGCTCAGGTCATGATCTCACAGTTTGTAGGTTCAAGTCCCGTTTCGAGGCTCTGTGCTGACAGCTAGCTTAGAGCCTGGAGCCTGTTTCAGATTCTGTGTCTCCCTCTCTCTCTGACCCTCCCCTGCTCACGCTGTGTGTGTGTGTGTGTGTCTCAGAAATAAATAAAAAGATTAAAAAATTTTTAAAGAAATCTAGCAGGAAAAGATAAAAAGAGAATCATGACATCATGCACATTGCCTTTCATAATCATGGGTTTCCCTGGTAGTTGGCTTTGCAACCTGAAGCCAAAAATTCCCCTAGCTTCTATGACCTATCACTCCTTCCTTCCTCTCTTTCTTTCTTTCTTTCTTTTTTTTTTTTGGTGTTGATTTATTTATTTTGAGAGAGAGAGAGCATGAGAGTGAGCAAGGGAGGGGTAGAGAGAGAGGGAGAGAGAATCCAAAATGGCCACTGTGTTGTCAATGCAGAGCCCTATTTGGGCCTTGATCCCAGACTTGTGAGATCATGACCTGAGACAAAATGAAGAGTCAGATGCTTAACTGACTGAGCCACCCAGGCGCCCCTTTATCACTCTTTTCTAATCATGGCTTGAATCGTTAAAATTGGTTTCTCTAGACCAGATGTTGGCAGACTGTGGCCTATAGGCCTGTCACCTGTTTTTGAAAATAAAGTTTTATTGGAACAGAGCCATGCTCATTTGTTTACCTGTGGTGTGTGGCTGCTTTCCTGCTACAATGGCAGAGTTGGGTCATTACAATGAAGATTACATGACCCACAAACCTAAGATATTCACTGTCTGGCCCTTTAAAAAATTTTTTATGGATCAACTGCTCTAGAGGATCGAAAGCTTTCAGCTTTGTATCTATCACTGAATCACAAATAAGCCTCTAATTTAGTAGCTTAAAACAATGTATTTATTGTTGCGTAGTTTTTGCAGGTCAAGAATTGGGAACAGTTAACTGGGTCGTGCTGACTCAGGGTCTCTCCTGAAGCTGTAGTCAAAACATTGCCTAGGGCTCCAGTTATTTGAAGGCTGGACCTGAGCTGAGGGATCCACTTCTTTTTTTTTTTTTTTGAGGGATCCACTTCTAAGATGGTTCCCTCATGTACTATTAGTAGAAGGCATTATTTCCTTGCTACCGGTTGGCAGGAAGTTCAGTTCCTCGCCACACGGACCTCTCCATGGGACTGCTTGAATATCCTCACAACATAGCAACTGACTTTCCCTCAGCAAGTTATCTGAACTAGAGCAAAGAGAAGGCTGTAACGTCATTTATGATCTAATCGCAGAAGCCACACACTCTTATTTGTGCCATACTCTATTGGTTAGAAGGAAGTCACCAAGTTTTGGTCCACACTCAAAGAGAGGAGAATTAAGCTTCACCTTTAAGGGAAAGTATATCAGAAAATTTATGGACATATTTTAAAACCACCTAACTTAATTCCCACCTGTTTTTAAGGCTTTTTATTTTGTTTGTTTTTAAGACCTACAACAGGAGTAGACAAACTTTCTCTGTAAAGGGACAGTTAGTACATATTTTTAGCTCCCTGGGCCGTAAGTACTCAACTGTTGCAAGTACTCAACTCTGTATCAGGAAAGTAGCCATATACAATTGGTAAGTGAATGGGCACGGCTGAATTCCAGCAAAATTTTATGAACAAAAATAGACAAGGAAAAAAATAGGCAAAGAGTTGGATTATGGCCCATATGCTGTAGTTTGATGACCCCTCATCTAGAAGATTCTTTTTAAAATTTGTTATTTATTATTTATTTTTTAAAAAGTAGTCTCCACACCCAACACAGGGTTTGAACTCACGTGCTCTGCCAACTGAGCCAGCGAGGTGCCTCCAGAAGATTATTTTTCAAGAACACAAATCAAAGAGTTGAGTCACACAGAAGACACAAAAGTTAAGGACAGAGATATGTGCATCTTTGACCCTTCCCAACCAGGTCATATGTTCCTCCAGGATAAGATATACTTTATACTTCTTTTTATTCCCCTTCAGCATTTAATAAGGTTCTGGGCATGCAGTTGCTACTTCGTTATTAATTGTTTATTATTTAATGAGTTGATAACATGTTATCATATGACTATGGTATAATATTGAGCCAATGGTTTCTAGTCTTTATTAGTTCAAATGAGATACAACAAGCGTATCTATCTATCTATATTCTAGGACAGATTTAAAGAAGTATAATAGTCAAAGATTATGTGTACTTTTTTTGTTTTTGTTTTTTGTTTTATTTATTTATTTTGAGACAGAGAGAGTGTGAGCAGGGGAGGGGCAGAGGGAGAAGGGAACAGAGGATCTGAAGAAGTAGGCTCTGCCCTGACTGCCTGACGTGGGCTCCATGTGAGGCTCGAACTCACAAACCATGAGATCATAACCTGAGCCAAAGTTCAATGACCAACGAACTGAGCCACCCAAGTGCCCCATGTGTACTCTTAATTTGACAAAAATAATTTTCTTTTTTATATAGTTTTTTAAAATGTTTATTTATTTCCGAGAGAGAGACAGAGACAGAGTGTGAGTGGGGGAGGGGCAGAGAGACAACAGAGACAGAATTTGAAGCAGGCTCCAGGCTATGAGCTGTCAGCACAGAGCCTGACACAGGGTTCAAACTCACAAACCACGAGATCATGACCTGAACTGAAGTAGGATGCTTAACCGATTGAGTCACCCAGGTGCCCCGGCAAAAATAAGTCTCAAAATAAAGTTACTTTATTTCATATAGTATATGTATAATATTTCAGGATTAAAAAAAAAAAGATATAGGGGCACCTGGGTGGCTCAATTGGTTGAGTGTCAACTCTTAGTTTCAGCTCAGGTCATGATCTAGTGGTTCATGGGATTGATTCCTGAGTTGGACTCTGGGCTGACAGCACAGAACCTGTTTGGGATTCTCTCCCTCCCCTTCTCTCTGACCCTCCCCTGCTCTCTGTCTCTCAAAATAAATACTCTAAAAAAAAAGACATATAAAGTGACTTGAACTTCATTTACAGACTTATAGTTGCTGTATGATTTTTATAGAGCCCTGTATGCTCTTCCTGTGCAAAGTAGTACAGTTGAATGCTGATGGCCAATGTATCTATTGTTAAGGTGCAGTCTCTAAGATCACAGAACAGGAAGAAACTAAGTCTCCTGCTACTATGCTTTCAGAAACTTAACTGAGATGTTTCACAGAGCTTTGAGATTTCCTAGAGGATTATACAGAAAGCACCACTAGCACTGCCCTTGCTACATCACAAGTCCCCATCCACAGAGTCCCTGTGAAAACAAATATATTCAGGAGATAGTATATCTCCTTACCTCACCATCGTGTCAGTGCATCTTATGGAGAGTGTCAAAGGATTAGCTTTGCACCAGTGCATCAAGAAAGGGCAACATTTTAAAGACTCATTCTTGATTAAAAGAATTATTGTGGGGGCATTTGGGTGGCTCTGTGGTTTAAGTGTAGGATTTTGGCTCAGCTCATGATCTCATGGTGCATGGGTTTGAACCCTGCATTGGGCTCTGTGCTGATGGCTCAGAGCCTAGAGCCAGCTTTGGATTCTGTGTCTCCCTCTCTCTCTCTGCCCCTCCCTCCACTGTGCAAGTGTGCGCTCTCTCTCTCTCTCAAAAATAAATAAGTAAACATTTTAAAAAAGAATTGGGGAAGAAAGGGACAAAAATGTATTGGGTACTTAGTATCAGGTTCTTTCCTCATGCTTCCTGTTAAACTAGATATTATCACCTCTCTTTCACAGATGAGGAAACATGTTCAGGATTTATTGACTTCCTGGTCAAAAAGCTACTAAAAGGCAGACAGAATTGATCTGAACTGGGGGTCTTCCTAACTCCAAAGCTCTTTCTCCTGTATTATGCCGTCTCCCAATGTGCTCAGAATGCACTGATATTCTCAGGATAGAGACATAGAATACTTCAGGACACTGATTTCCCTAGACTGGCTTACGTGACACTAGTGAATTTCAGGAAGGTTTTAGCCATTGCTGTTTTGCTCTGTCCAAGAAGAAAGAAGTAGGAGCTGTCCATCAGAAAGCAGACTTTCTAGCAGGTGGAAAGGAAGCCTGCAGAAGAGCTGGATGGGATAACAAAAATAATGACTTGACCTAGAGTTGAGAGAAATGGGGTGATTTAATTTAGTCACATTCTCTAGTCATTATGCCAATTCGAGGAAATGAAAAAAGGAGAAAGAAAGACAAGGCAAATGAAAGGAGAGCCTTGATGATTAGGGGGATACCCAAGAATGAAACTTGTTGCTATTTATGGTTCCAATGAGGCAAAACCAAAACCGGAACTTCTTTGCTGTGCCCTCTTTATGATTTGACTTTAGAGGGGAAATTTATTTAATTATGTTTTAGTTTCTCTACCCACTAATAAATATTAGAAAAAAATCTTTGTGAATCTAATAATTAGTTTTCTCTCTGTCCCAGCAGATTGCTCCTGGATTGTATTTCTTCCTAATACATGATATCATTTATATGAACATAGATATTATAATGAAAAAGCTAGAGTAAAATTTCACTCATTTGGGTGGTCGTGGTTCAGATTTATAATAAAGAATCACTATCACTGGCTGGGCTAAAATTTATGTCACTGGGAATATAAATTTTTAAAAAGACAAGGAATGAATAGACACTTCTCCAAAGGAGACATCCAGATGGCTGACGGACATATGAAAAAATGCTCAACATCACTCATCATCAGGGAAATACAAATCAAAACCACACTGAGATACCACATCACACCTGTCAGAACGGCTAACATTAACAACTCAGGCAACAACAGATGCTGGCGAGGATGCGGAGAAAGAGGATCTCTTTTGTGCTGCTGGTGAGAATGCAAACTGGTGCAGCCACTCTGGAAAACAGTATGGAGGTTCCTCAAAAAATTAAAGATAGAATTATCCTATAACCTAGCAATTGCACTACTAGGTATTTACCCAAGGGATTCAGGTGTGCTGTTTTGAAGGGGCACATGCATTCCGATGTTTATAGCAGTGCTATCGACAATAGCTCGAGTATGGAAAGAGCCCAAATGTCCATCAATGGATACATGAATAAAGAAGATGTGGTATGTATATACAATGGAGTATTACTCAGCAATCAAAAATAATGAAATGTTGCCATTTACAACCACTGGATGGAACTAGAGGGTATTGTGCTAAGCGAAATTAGTCAGAGAAAGACAACTATCCTATGACTTCACTCATTTGAGGAATTTAATATACAAAACAGATGAACATAAGAGAATGGAAGCAAAAATGACATAAACAGGGAGGGGGCAAAACATAAGCGACCGTTAAATATGGAGAACAAACAGAGGGTTACTGGAGGGGTTGTGGGAGGGGGGATGGGCTAAATGGGTAAGGGGCATTAAAGAATCTACTCTTGAAATCACTGTTGCACTATATGCTAACTTGGATGTAAATTTTTAAAAAAGAATGAGTGTTTAAAAAGACAAGGAAGTCACTGAGAAAACAAATGGAAATATTCAATTCATGTAAGGGAATTAGTTACCGGTGAGTAATTTAACACCTATTTCATATTTTTCGCTTCAGTCTGAATTCAGAACAATAAAAAAGTTAATTCTATCCAGTAAATAAACTCTTATTTACATGACATTAAATAACAACTGAATTCATCCCTAAGGGAATACTATACAACCTTCGATCAGCTTTTTGGGAAGGTTGAAAGAGGTTGAAAAGTAATTTTTAGAAGGAAAAGATTATGTCAAAAGGCAGTAGAGGAGAATTAGGGTCTAGAAAATATTCTTGGATTTGACACGTAAGAGGTTTTCTGGTGACATCCAGAGGTTAGTTTGGGTAGTGTGGTGTGAATGGAAGCAAAGTTTCAGGGATTTAAGGAATGACAAAGTAGTAAGGAAATGGAAGTTTCCAGAGAACAGTCATTCTAAATATCTGTCAGAGAAATAAAGAGAAAACAGTAACAATGGAGGAAGGGCAAAAAGTGCAAGCGCAGATTTTTTGCAAAAAAATTGGGAGGCTTCTGTGTGATTGAAGGCAGTGAAGGAAGACCATATGTAAAGTGATGGGAAGGAATAGAATTAAAAGTCTGGGTAGAAAAGGAAAAATGTAATAAATTAGACTTTGCAAAATAAAAACAAATGCTGCTCTTTAGAAGGCAGTCTGAGAAGAACAGACAAGCTCCCCACTGGGAAGAACCACTTGCAAAACACATATCTGGTGCCTGGCTGGCTAAGCCAGTAGAGCATGTGACTCTTGATCACCAGGTTGTGAGTTCAAGTCTCACATTGGGTGTAGAGATTCCTTAAAAATAAAATCTTTTAAAAAATCCCACATATCTGATAAAGGATTGGTAACCTGAGTATGTAAAAGACTCTAAACTCAATAATAAGAATAGAAACAATCCAAGAAAGAAAAAATAGGCAAAATATTTGAACAGACTTTTTACAAAAGAAGATAGACAGATGGCAGATAAGTTCATAAAAAGATGCTCGACATTACTAGGCATTAGGAAAATGCAAAACATTTTTTAACGTTTGTTTATTTTTCAGAGAGAAAGGTGAATTTTACTATATATAAATTATACCTCAACCAACCTAAAAAAAATTTTAAGGGCTGGATAGAGAATCTTTCCTTGAGAGAGTAGGAAGACCTGAGCAGGTATGGGTTTTTTTTTCTTGCTTTAAAATTTTGCATACATGGGGGCGCCTGGGTGGCTTAGTCGGTTAAGCGTCCGACTTTCGCTTAGGTCATTATCTCGCGGTTCGTGGGTTCGAGCTCCGCATCGGGCTCTGTGCTGACTGCCAGCTCAGAGCCTGGAGCCTGTTTCAGTCTGTGACTCCCTCTCTCTCTGACCCTCCCCTGCTCACGCTGTCTCTCTCTCTCTCTCTCCTAGAAATAAATAAAAAAATATTAAAAAAAAGTTTTAAAAAAATTTTTGCATACATGTTTCTTCTGCTGAGAGATTTTCCTTCCTACCTCGTGTCCTGAAAAACTCCTTATTCTCCTTGAGGTTTCAGAAAGGCGTAACTTCCCCTTGGAAACTTTTCCCTGACTCCACAGACTAAGTTAATTTGTCCTGCTATGTACTCCAATAGCGCTTTTAACTAATCCCTCTGGCAGGGTGGATCAGACTCTATCGCAAATGCTTATTGCATGGTCTTTCTCCCCCTTTATACTGTAAGCCTCATAAGGGCATGAATAGCATCCATCGTAATTAATTACCAGTTAACTATTGTAACCTTGCATTTAGCACGGAGCCAGGAAGAATGTTTGTTGATGAATGGGGACAAATCGAAGGTTCCGAATGGCTCAATGAGAAATTGAATATTAAATTGATAAAAGATGAAAAAAATGCATAAGTTATTCCCCAAACTGCATCACTGGTCCTGACCTCTTTCCTATGTTCCACCAGCATAATGCTGACTGTCACTGTGACATCTTCACATTGACGTCTTACTGTTACTTTAGTCTTTTTTTTTTTTTTTAATAGTTTATTGTCAAGTTGGTTTCCATATAACACCCAGTGCTCATCCCCACAGGTGCACTGTTACTTTAGTCTTAACATTTTTAAGCAGAAGTAATTTTTCCCCTTTCTTAATTTCATTCAAATGGAATTTCTTTTCCCAATTATTCTATTTCTGAAAGCTGTATCTCCACTCTTACAGACTTTCAAAGGACAACTTTAGAATTGCACTTAAGTTTTCCTTCTATTTGCTTTCTTATCTAATTTGATATAAAAATGTGTAATTTCTTCTTTTAAAATGTTTCTCATTCTCACTGGCTTTTCATTCCTAGTGATGTTCTTATACAGCCCAATCTGAGCAAAGAGGCATGTACCAAACAAGGAAACACATATTCAAATGTGTAATTATGACTTGTGATAAGAACATGGAGGAATAAACAGAGTGCTTTTATGGAATTATGGGACGGGGAGGGCCTCATCTCTCTGGGTGGCAAAAGAAAATGTCTTTGAGAAGATCATTTAAGATCATTACATTTAAGCTGAGAAGAAGAGAGAGCCAGGCATCGGAAGAATAGAAAGAACACAATACTGAACTGAAGGAAAATAAAGTGCCTAGGATTTGAGGTGGGAAAGAAATTGGTGTACTTTCATAGCCAGTTCCCAGAGCCAGAAGATGGTTGTGGCTGGACGGTGAGCACTGGGGAAGAGTGGCATGGGGGACACTTGAGATGCAGGGAGGGACCAGATCATGCTGGGTACTGTAGGCTATGGCAGAGGACTTGGATGTTATTCTTTTGAATGTAAGGCTACTGAAGGATTTTAATCAAGGGAATGATGTAATGCAAAAAAAGTCATTCTAAGCAAGAAAATCGCTAAACATGAGAGCATCTCTAAATAAGCATTGACTGTAAACAAGATTAACAGTGATGTTAAAGTCTAACTTGAGAAGATGTTGAAACTAAAATACTAGATAACGACAGTGAACAAGATGGGAGGGAGGTTGATTGGAGATAAAGCTTCCTAATGCTCTTGATTATTTAGAAAGAGAGTAGATAAACTGACTTTAGACTTTCTAATATACATGTTAAAAATGTAAGGATAACCACTAAAAGGATGAAAACATACTATGAAGACTGTAAAACACTGAATGTAAAGAGAAAGAATAAATTAAAACCAGATCAATCCAATAAAAGAAAGGGTAGAAGGGGGAAGGAATCAAAGAAATAGCAGTGTTAAAAAATGTATCAGAATTGTTGAAATAAGTCCAAACATGTCAGTAATTTCAATAAATAAATAGATTAAACATGGTGATTAAAAATCAGAACTGCTGACACTAGATAATAGTAAAAAAAAAAATCAAGCTATATGCTGTCTACCTTAGATGTAGCTAAAACATAAAGGCATAGAAAGGTTGAAAGCAAATGAATGGGAAACTATGTGATGGGTAAATATTACCCAACAAGATGTTAGCAGAGTAAGATTAAAGCCAGACCAAATACCCTTTAAGGTAAAAAGTATTGTTAAGAATAAAGATTCTAAAAAATAAAAAGAATAATGATAATGAAAATAAAGGAATAATTTACCAAAAAGATACAGCAATTCTGAGATTATATGTAACTATATTTTCAATAGATATAAAGCAAAAATGTCATTGACAGAATTGCAAGAAATTAACAAATCTTTAACTACATTGTGAATTTTTTTAAAAAAATTTAATGTTTTATTTATTTCTGAGAGAGAGAGAGAGAGAGGGGCAGCGTGATCAGGGGAGGGTCAGAGAGAGAGGGAGACACAGAGTCTGAAGCAGGCTCCAGGGTCTGGGCTGTCAGCACAGACCCCGATGCGGGGCTCGAACCCATGAACCGTGAGATCATGACCTGAGCTGAAGTCTGACGCTTAACCAACTGAGTCACCCAGACGCCTCAAGGGAAATTATTTTTTAACCACATTTCTTACAGAAACAAAAAAATGGAGAAAATATTAATAAGGATATAGGAGATATGAGTAACACAATTAACAAACTTGATTTAATGGATATAGCTAGAGTCATTCACCTAAAAGACAGTACATGTTCTCCTTAAGTACACATAGAAAATTTATAAAATTTTACTGCAAAGCCAGTCTTAAGAAATACATAAGAACTGACATCATAATATAACAGAAGTAGAGATCAACAACAAAAAACTCCTTGTTACAATAGAAAGGCTTTTAGTTTCTGCCATCAGCAGTTAGGTGAATGGTGGTGCTGTATTGTTATTTACTGAGAGGGGAAGGTCTGAAGGAGGAAAAGGTTTTTAAACTGGATGGAAATGGAGTTAGAGGAGTGATGAGTAAGTTCAGGGATGTCTGGCCAACCTGATGAGGTATTGGGACAGATGTACTTCAGCTGATTCACCAGCCATAGATGTAATGTGTGGGCTGTGACCACGCTTCTTTTCAAAGAACAGCCCTCTTTCTATTCGGGGATTTTGCAAATTTTAGTTTGAAAATCACCTATTTACATTAATATTGCCAATTAATTGGTTATGCTGCCACCTTGTGGTACACTTTAGGATAGCAAGGATGTCTTTTTATTAGATGAACTCCAGTACACTGTTTTTATTTATTTAAAAAAAGTTTTTTAAATGTTTTATTTATTTCTGAGAGAGAGGGAGAGCGCATGGGCAGGGGAGGGTCAGAAAGGGAGAGAGATATTGAGTCTGAAGCAAGCTCCAGGCTCTGAGCTAGCTGTCAGCACAGAGCCTGAGGCGGGGCTCAAACCCACGATCGGTAAGATCATGACCCGAGCCGAAGTCGGACGCTTAACCGACTGAGCCACCCAGGCACCCCCAGTACAGTTTTTAAATGGAAGAAAGCAAGGATCAGAAAACCATTGGTGTCATTGTTTGGAATACCACCATTCCTGTGTCTACATTATGAATTCTTTTCCATGTTCCAAAATATTAACATTGCCTTTATATTAAACTGTTAATACTGCAAAAGGTTAAATTCTCCCGAACATAAAAAAGCTTAATGCACAAAAATTATACAAATAACTAATATCTGTTGAATGCTTACTATGTGCTAGGGATAATTGTAGTTTCTTTATATGAAGCTCTCCTTTTATTTTATTTTTATTTTTTATCAATTATTATTTTTTTAAGTTTTATTTATTTGTTTGTTTGTTTGCATGCACACCCAAGTGTGAGCAAGTGGGGAAGGGACAGAGAGAAGAAGAGAGAGAGAATCACAAGAATCTGTCAGCGCAGAGCCCTACACGGGGCTCGAAATCACAAATGGTGAGATCATGACCTGAGATGAAACCAGGAGTCAAAGGATATAGGAGATATAGGAGGCAGGCACCTCCTGATCATCTCATTTTATACTTACAACAACCCTGAATATGATTATGCCTACTGGAGGAAATCAGGGCATAGAAAGAGAAGTAATTGACTCAAGCCTATATAGCCAGTAAATAACAGAGTTGAGATTTCAAATATGCATAATATGATTCTATAACTCTTAAGCTTAAGCGTTGTAAACATTGTTTAAATGAGGAAAAATTTTAAATAATCTAAATATTTAACAGTAAGGAAATGGCCACAAACTCTAGAGTGCAATTGTATAGAGCGTTCACAGACATTTAAAATGAGATTCAGAGATTATTAATAATATGAGAAACTATAATATGAAAAAATCCAGCCAATGTTATTTGTAGAGTATTATTTATAAACAATATGCGACACTGTAGCATGTTTTGGTATTTTTTAAGTTTTAAAAACTTACTTGGAAACAACATCAAACTTCTGGAACATAACAAATATAGAGTACAAGGAATACTTGTATACCCTTTACAATGATTCACCTATCGTTATCTTCTACCCCATTTGCTTTATTATTTGTTCTTTCCCTCACTCTCTACACACACACACACACACACACACACACACACACACACACACTTTTCTTTCTGAATCACTTGAGGTAAGTTACATGCTTTATAGTTTTTTACCTCTAAATACTTTATTATGGATTTCTGAAGAGTAGGGCTTTGCTCTATACTTATTACTTTCATAAATGCACATGAGTACAATACTTTTTATCTAACTTGCTGCCCATATTCCAATTTTTTTAGTTGATCTAATAATGTCACTAATAGGTTTTTCTCCTTTCAGTACAAGTTCAATTTTAGGGTCAGGTGGAGCATTTAGTTGTCATGTCTCCTAAACCTGGAAGCTTGCCCAGACATTGGTTTTTCTGATATTGACATTTTCTTGAGGGTGTAATTCCTCCACACCCCCACCGTTTTAGAAAGTAGAACACTTTTTGTTTCCTATTTGTCTGATGTTTCCTCATAATCATATTGGGTTTATACACTTTTAGCAGGACTACCGCCTGGATGATGCCATGACGTTCCCTGGGGATTACATTTGACGGGCATGGTATCCCATGTATGTGATGCTAATTTTGATCACCCAGTCAAAGAGCTGCTTGGTGTCCCCACTGTATAATTATCCTTTCTGTTCCTTTCTCACAACTACTAAGAAGTGGGGGGAGGGGGGAAGAGGTGAGCGTTTAAGATCATGCAAATATCCTATTCTTCATTCTTCACCAAAATTTTCCTTTAGATTTAGCACCTGTTGATGGCTCTGACTTTATCCAGTCTTTACCAGGAAGGTTGCAAAATGGTGCTTTTCCAGTTTGCATCCTTCGCACAAATACCAGTTGTTCCCACAGGACTGAGTTAGGATTTTGACAGAGCCTGTGCTCTCTTTGCTGTGGTGGGCTCCTTACTCCATAAAAATTTGTTTACGTTATATTTTATGACTGTATTTGCATAAAGATGAATATGATCCAGGCTGGATTTATTATTACTACATTTATTTTTCTTCTGATTTCTTTTAAAATAAATAAAAATTAAAACCCTTTCATGGGCCTTGACTAGTATCCCAGGCTTTGGGGTACACGGCTGGCTCAGTCTGTAGAGCATGCGACTCTTGATCTCCGGGTCATGAGTTCAAATCCCATGTTGAGTATGGAGCCAACATGAAAAAAAAAAGTATTGTGGGCTTTAGACACTGCATAATGGATACTTGGCTCTGGGCTCTCAGCATTCTGTTGTTGTTTTTTTAAATTTAAAGACACTTTTTTTTTTAGTGTTTGCTTATTTTTGGGAGACAGAGACAGAGTGTAAGCTGGGAAGGGGTAGAGAGAGAAGAAGACACAGAATCTGAAGCAGGCTCCAGGCTCTGAGCTGTCAGCACAGAGCCCCACGTGGGGCTCAAACCCATGGGGTTTGAACCCAAGAACCCAAGAACTCATGACCTGAGTCCGAGTCAGATGCTTAACCAACTGAACCACCCAGGAGCCCCTCTTAGCATTCTGTTCTAAGCAAGATACTTCACTTCTCCCCCATTTGTCTGTCTAGCAACTATTAATGATGTGGACTTCTAGATTGCTATTTTCTAATAGTTTATAATTTGTTACTATTTTTACCTAGTTTTGTGCTTAAATTGTCCCACATTTGGCGAGTGGGAACCTTCCCAAGTTAGCCTCCACGTACATGCCAAGCTCATGTCACCTCTTATTTTCTGACATAATAACATTTTTGGGCTCCAAATGTACCTACCATGCCCTAGCCTTGAAATTAGCCATTTTGTAAAGAAGCCCAGATTCTTGAGTGGGGAATGGTATTGGAAACCAAGATCTGGGCACTGGGCATGTTCATTGCTGTTGGGTTGTATTTGCTTCTTGGAACTATGAATAGCCTGAGCTGGGAGGTACAGGCATGTAAATATACATACACATATACATGGGCACATACATAAACACACACATACACATACATCTTCATATTTTAGAAATCCTGAGTTCACACCAGTTTCCTTAATTTCAGCCCATCTCTGCAGGGTTCTTTCCTGCCTTCCCCCATTCCATACTTTCATGCCCCTTTTTCTACAATGAGAAACTTGGCTCCTAACAGTAGCAACACACTCACTTGCTCAAACCTACATTGCATCTAAAATAGTTTCAGGCTGTTTTGCTCATACCATGACAACGAACAGCTCTACTAAAAAGTTCAGGGTTTGTTTGCACTTTTCTCTCTCTACCTCCTTCAAAACTGAGGATATATTATGTTCATGAGTTCTTTGGATTAGTTCATTCTGTTGTATTTTTTTCCCCATTCAATGTGGTCATAGAAGTCATTTGAAATAAATGACATTTATTACATTCATTTGTTTCAGTTGGCTTTGGTTTTAGTTCTGTCTTCCTTTCTTATTGGTTTAATTGATTTTTGAATATGTAAAATATTAACATGCTTTCAAAAGTCAAAACTGTACAAAAAGTTACATTCAGATTCCCTTCAGTGTCCCTTCCATTCATTCTCCCCACCCCTTACTCCTTGTGGGAAACACACTTCAAATACACTTGTGGTTTCTAGTTTTTCTTTTTGTAATGATAATGCATATTTTCTTATTTTCCCTTTGTTCTTATACAAAAGGTAGCATATTAAATATGCTCTTTTGCACATTGCTCTTTTAATTTACTATGTCTTGTAAATCATTCCATATCTGTTGACAGAGATCATCCTTGTTCTTTTTCATAGCTGCATAGTACTCCAAGGTATGACCATACCTATCGTTTTGAAATAACCTTCTTGGTTTAGATATTTAGATCCTTTCCAATATTTTGAAATTACAAAAAATGCTGCAATGTTCACTTGTATTTTTATGTTATTGTTCATGGATAGTTTTATATTACTGGAGTTGCACTTCAGGATTAATTTCTAAAGTGGGATTGCTGTGTTGAACAGAAAATTTGTACATAGTTTTGCCACATTCCCTCCAGCAATCTATGAGAGCATCTGTTTTCCTCCATCTTTACCAACAGAATATCTTGTCAGGCTTTTGATTTTTTTGCCAATCTAGTGAGTGTGAAATACTTTAATAATTTATATTTCTCTTATGATGAATGAAGTTGAATATCGTTTTGTATGTTTAAAAACCATACTTTGTGTGTTTATTTGTGAATTATCCATTCATGCCTCATGCTTATTTTTCTATGGGGTAATCTTTTCTCCATTTTAAGGAGGTTTTTAAGAAATAAACTTAAAATACTAACCCTTTACCTGTGATACATATTGTGAATATTATATCCCATTGTGTAATTTGTCTTTTGGCTTTGCTTATGATATATTGTCACATAAAGCATTTTTGTTTTTATATGGTTAAATTTATCAGTCTTTTATTTTTCTTGCCTCTAGGTTTTAAATTATAGTTACAAAGCCTGTCCCTCCACAGAGGTTAAAGAGGAATTCACCCAAATTTTCTTCTAGAACTTGTATAGTATTTACTTATTTGTTTATTTATTTATTTATTTATTTGCAATTAAAGCTCTCATTCACTTAGAGTTTTTTTTTTTTTCATGGTATGAAGAATGTGTCTAATTTTACTTTTTTTTTTTTCCAAATGGCTCTCATACTAAAAAAACACTTAGAAGATAATTCTTTGACACATGAATAGTTGATTTTGTTTTTATGTTCTCTTTTTTCCTCTATTTTCAAAATCTTCCTTAAACTTTCTCTCTCTCTTTTTTTTTTTAACACAGGAGGAAAATTTTTGAAAAGAAATAGAAGGTTGTAACAAGAACATTGGCATTCTGGAGGTCATGAGTCCCATTAATATTGCTTTTGTCCTCAGAACACAAATAGTGCGTACAGTTTTTATGGCATAGCTCAGGAATTCATTTACACTTTCTTGTCTTACTTCTGTTTAATGAATGTGTGACTATTCTTTCCTCGGTTTAGACTGTGAATTTCTTGAGGTCAAAACTATTGATTAAATTAACGATCCTCATATATCCCATAAGTGCACATATGTTTGCTAAGTAAAGTTTTCTGATTTTTACCTGACTATACATGGTAACTATTTTTACATATCCTTGAACATTTCAGTGTATCTTACAGAGCCAGATAAATAGTCGTATACTTATTAGTTGATTCAGATGTTCCAACTTAGACCAGAGAAAGTAGTAGTAGATTTACTGTATTTCTTTTTCTCTTTTGCCTAGGCTCCAAATGATTTGTATGTACGTACAAGACTACAATATAAATATATTGTAGTCTTAGTAGAAAAGTTCACGTATATTAACACACTTTCACAGAGGAGAGAACACAGAAATTTAGAAAGTGGAGGACGTAGTTTTTAAAAATTATTATTTGAGAGAGAGAGCATGAGAGGGGTAGGGGGGAGAGGGGGAGAGAGGGAGAACATCTCAAGCAGGCTGCACACTCAGCACAGAGGCTGATGTAGGGCTCAATCCCATGACCCTGGGATCATGACCTGAGCTAAAATCAAGAGTCAGACACCCAGCTGATTAAGCCACCCAGGTGCCCCAGAGGACACTGTTTTTAATGTTTAAAAATTTTGAGCCCTATCTTGCTCAAAAAGAAATGTAAAAGTTTATTTGTTACACTTTTCTTTATGTAAGAGTGCACTCTATAAACACTTTATGTAGGTAATTTTTTTTTAGTTAGCTGTATCATAACCTCAATGCTGGCCAGTTTGTGATAGATAAGAAAATGCATACAGATATTAGGATATAAAAGCTCAAATACATACACATCTCCCATCACCAAGACTGACTGGACTGTTTGTTCCTCTTCTGCAAATCTAACTTAAATTTTTTGTTTTGTTTCTACTTTTTGTCCAAGGATTTTGTTGCTATTTCTTCAAATGTGACATTAAGTGTAAAAAAATTTTAGGGAGGAGGACACACAGTGTGATTTATCCAGGAACAGCCACCCTTTAAGAATGCCACTTTGTGGAGGTCTTTGTCTGATACACTTTCTCTTTGTCCTCTTGCTGAGTTCCTGTCTATCCTTTAGACACCCTCCTCCTCATCACCTCCTTTGTGATCTGTTTCTTGAGTTAATTCATCCTCTGTACTGATGCCTAAGAAATACCAACAATTTGAGTTTGATCAGAGGAGGAAGAGCCAAAGAGGAGACCTTACATGAAATGGTGTGGATAGAAACCCAGCAGGAGTGGGTTGGGGGAATAGTAGATGAAAGGCAAAGATAAGTCCCATAGACAACTGATTCAGGAAGTTTTGTTATGAATGGAAACAAGAAAAGGGGACAGTGGGGGAAGGGAATACAGAGCCAAAGAAGCTCTTTTAAAAAACAGATGATATTAATGCACGTTTGTCTTCTCATGGGAATGAAGCAAAAGATAGGGAGAAATTGATGATGTAGCAGAAGGAAAAGATAATCAAGCGAAGTCCTTTGAAAGGCAAGAAAGGAGGGAATCTGGAACACACTGGCTGTATTGGCTTTTGATAGGAACAGGTAAATAGTTGTTCCAGCATGAGAGAGGAAAGGCAGAGTGTATAAGTCCAGGTATGGAAAGGTTGGTTTATTTCGTAGTGGGAAGAAGGGGGAATGCTTGTCAGTTTTTCTCCTACCACAACACAGTTGAGGTCATCAAAACAAAATAGATGTCTACCATTACCCAAAAGGCGCATAAAGAAGGTAAGCTAAATAGTCTCTAGATAGTCTTGCCTAAGATACTGTTTCAGTCTTTCCTGCCTTTTAACAGGCTACTTCCAAACTTAGGGGCTTAAAACAACAATTTATTATTTCTCATAATTCTGTGAATTGACTAGGGGGTTATTGTGCTTCCTGTGGTGTTGGCTGAGGTGCTGGAGATGGTAGAATGTCCCAAATGGCCTCACTCTCATGGCCAGCAGTTGGCGCTGGGTGCTAGCTGGGGCTGTCAGCCAAGGCCCTGCTTTGCCTGCACGTGGGCCTTGCCACACAGATGTTTGGGCTTCCTCACAGCATGGTGGTCTTAAGGGGCTTCTATATTGGGGTAGTTTCAGCTTTGGGGGCCACATTTTGAAACTTACCCATAAAATCTATGCCTGGGAAGAAGTGATATCCATCCATCTTTTTGTCTTGCCAATTAAAACCATCTGATAAGAATTCTTAACAGCAACAACAGCAACTGTGATTTTTCATAGATCCAGAATGTAAGCAAAGCTTCATTACTCCTTTGGGGGCTTGCATTTCTTTTTCCAGGTAAAAAACTGCCACCTGTCACCAAGATTTCTCTTAGTTTTCTGTGCACATGGCAGATTTATCCCGAATGCAAAATTTTTAAAGTTCCATTTTCCCCCAACTAGTTACAGCATTGTTTTGATGACTTGTCATATACAAAAAAAGGGGAGCATTGAAAGAATGATTGTGCACAGCGGAAATGAAGAGCTCTTGCCTCTGAGTCCATGAACAGAAACACAGTCAAAGAAAAGAAAGAAGGAAATAATCGGTTACACTCAACCGTTGTGTTCCTGAGAGAACGGGGAGAAGGAGAGCTGAAAAGGTTGTATGTTCATGAGTAAGATATGTTCATAGATACAAAAAAAAAAAGTAGCTTCTGGGAAGAGCCATTTGTCCCCTGTAGTTTTCCATTTCAATAAGAAACTGAATTGTAAGCATTATAATTCATTTTAAAAGATGTTCTGGGGATGCCCGGGCAGCTCAGTCATTTGAGCATCTGACTTTGGCTCAGGTCATGATCTCACCGTTCATGAGTTCTAGCCCTGCATCAAGCTCTGTGCTGACAGCTAGAGCCTGGAGCCTGCTTCAGATTCTGTGTCTCCCCCTTTCTCTCTCTCTGCCCCTCCTTGTTCACATTCTGTCTGTCTCTCTCTCAAAAATAAAAAAATTAAAAAAAGTTTTTTTTTTTTCCTTTCTGTTCATGATTTTTTTTTATTTTATTTTATTTATTTATTTTTTTTACAAATAGTTTATTGTCAAATTAGTTTCTACATAACACTCAGTGCTCATCCCCAAAGTGCCCTCCTCCATGCCCATCCCCCCCTCCCCCCCACATCCATCAGTCCTCAGTTTTTGTCAGCATTCAAGAGTCTCTCATGGTTTGCCTCTCTCCCTTTCCCCCACCATTTCCGCCCTTCTTCTCCCGCTTGTTCCTCCGTCAAGTTCCTCCTAATCCTCCTATACGTGCAAACATATGGTATTTGTCCTTCTCTGCCTGACTTATTTCGCTCAGCATAACACCCTCAAGGTCCATCCATGTTGCTACACATGGCCAGATTTCATTGTTTCTCATTGCCATGTAGTATTCCATGGTATAGATAAACCACATCTTCTTGATCCATTCATCTGTTGATGGACACTTAGGCTCTTAAAAAAAGTTTTTTTAAGGCATTCTGTTTTCCCCTGGACTTATATCAGAAAATTACAAACTAAAAAATACCTGAAACTGATTATAAAGTTCCGCTGAAAAAAATGTCATTTTGGTGAGGAAGTGGTTGGTAGTGGAGATAGTCTATGTGATACTATCAACATTGTATTCCGCTGTACCCTCGTGTCTACTGGAAATCAGGGTTCCAAGTTGGAAAGCTTGATCTCTCCAATAGTTTCTGTATTTTATAGTGCTTTTCCTACTTTTTAAAAAAATGTTTTATTTATTTTTTGAGAGAGGGAAAGAGAGCATGAATAGGGGAGGGGCAGAGAGAGAGGAACAGAGGATCTGAAGTGGGCTCTGCACTGACAGGCTGACAGCAGGGCTTGAACTCACAAACCCCAAGATCACAACCTGTGGCAAAGTCAGAGGCTCAACTAACTGTCATCCAGGCGCCCCGCACCTTCCTGACCTTTGCCTGCAAAATCCCCTTTCTGAGCCCTGCGAATTTCTTTCATATTTGAGGCGCCTTGCAGGGCACGTACACTATAGGAATCTTCTATGTTTTCACTGCTTAATATAGTAACCTCTAGTCATATATAGTGATTGAGCACTTGCAATGTGGCTGGTGCACATGAGCAACAGAATTTAAATTTTATCTCGTTTTAATTGCTTATCGTCCATTTTTAAATAGCCACATATGGGTCATGGCTACCACAGTGGACAGGACAGCCTGATGTCTCACTCGTAGTTCATAAAATTCTGATCACCTCCTTTCCTCTTGAATCTGAAAAATTGGGCTGCAATATCATAATTCACTACAGGACATTGCCCTATCATAGGGTGGGTTTTTTTTTTTTTTTGTAGTAATTTGATTGATGCCTTTATCCCTCGTTGGATCACAGATTCCTAAGGGCAAAGGCTACGTTTGTTTTTTTCTCACTTTATGTTATGCTTAGCACCTAGTCCAGTATTTGGGACATAATAGATATTCAATAAATAAATTAGTACATGAATGAATTTACCTTTGGTATAAATGAGGCCTTCACTATCTACTGTGGGTGTAGATGTAGGTGGGTGGGTGGGTATAAGTGAGAGAGAGAGAGAGAGGTTTCCAGAGAAGGATCTAAAGATGTGGACAGGAGACGAAGGCCAGGTTATTAAAGAGAATTAGAGTTGGCTACAATACTTTGGAATAAAAAAAATTGGCTTTATTAATAATAAGACTCTTCTTACGCATTCAGTATGTGCCAAGCAATATCCAAAGTACTTTACATGAAGTATCTTATATAATCCTCATAAGATGACCCTGCGGAATAAGTACTATTATTATCCCCATTTATGGATGGCATGGAGGAAAGGAGGAGTCACTTACCAAGGTCATACAGCTAGTAAATAGTAGAGCAAGCATTTAAATCCAAGCAATCTGACTTCAGAGCCTATCTTCTTAACCACAATGCTGTATTGCTTTCTGTTTGATTGTGTCCATATGGCGACAGAAGCTTAGTGACCTCAAATGTCTGCATCAAGCTTTTGTCTAAATTTAAGCCTCAGTAAGCCAGTGTCTCCTGGAGGTTTAGGCCTCTTTCCAGTGGTGCAGGTGGAAAGAGGTGGGGCTGGTAGAACCGAGGACAATAGGATATGAGAATTCACACAGGATTTCTTTTCTAAGAAGTCAAACAAATATTTTTACTTTGAGGATTTTTTTTTGCCTTGTACTTAAAAAAGAAGAAGGAACACCTTTTCTTTAATAAAACAAAGCACAAAATAAGGAACCTCTACTCCCAATCTCTGTTCTAGTTAGAGAGATCAGTGAAGCTCGTAAGGGTTACTATAGTCTGATTGCGAATTCTAGTTTTGTCTAGCTTTCCCTTCTCTCCTCCCCTCATCTCTATCCTACATTGAGTGCTCCATAGATATTCCTATTTAGTTGCCTCTTTAATTGTCTCATGTAAGGATATCTCATCTTCCTGTTCTTATTACCTATTGTGTGCCACCCCCCAATCCTCTCCCCTCAGATTCACTCTCTACTCTGCCCAGTCCTGTTCTGAACCCTGGAGCACCAGCGTCTCTTGGATATCACCTCTGGCTTCCAATTGGTTCAGCAGAAGCTTGTCACGGGGGTAGGAAGAAGAGGAAGTGATTGGGGACTTCCCCCTCATTTCCCCCTCCTTTTCCCCCTCCTTTGGTGCCATGTTCCTTTCTTATGTTAATTTGTTTTAGAGAGAGAGAGTGGGGGAGGGGCAGAGAGAGAGACACAGAATCCAAAGTAGGCTCCAGGCTCTGAGCTGTCAGCACAGAGCCTGACATGGGGCTCGAACTCAGAACCTCGAGATCATGACCTGAGCTGAAGTCAGATGCTTAACCGACTGAGCTACCCAGGTGCCCCTGGCGCCATGTTCTTGTAGTAGCTCCTGACAACGTCTCCTACACTGCTCCAGCCTCACTGGGATCCTGTACGCCCTTCCTCACCTTGCCCCTGCATGTCTAGAGAAGGGAAGATTTTAACAAACTGTTGGCAGTCCCTGGGTGCCTTTAACTACCTGTTGTTTCTTTTAACTCTGCCCACAGCCTTGTAAATAGTCCCTTTAGTAAATTATTTTAAGTAAGCTATTTCAAGTAGAATATTATTTCCTGGTTGGTATCCTGCTTGATATATTTCACCCGTGGTAAAGGTTCAAATTTATTAAAGGCATGGAAGAAGCCAGAGGACTTGCAAATAGGTATAAGATTAAAAAGGCTTCAGGTAGATTGTCCCACAGATTGGATTGAGAGATTTTATCACTCTGTTTCCAACATTGTTCAGGGGAGAGAGCCTTTGAATGTGACAGACATGTGTACCCTATTATATGTATCTGTGATAGCTCATCAGGCTTTTTTACAGCTCCATGAAATGACCTCAAGATCATTCATTACCTTGGGACTGATCATCAAGCAACCTTGTGATTACTACCTGGGTTTCCTAGGTAACTTGATCCAGAGAATGGGGTACCTTACAGGGTAGACACCAACGTTCCAGACCCTGAAAAAGTATAGTCTTCTCTTCTACTAATCAAGTTGATATTTTTATTTTTTTGTTATTATTTTTTAATGAATAAACATTTTTTTAATTAAAAAATTTTTTTTAATTTCTGAGAGAGAGAGAGAGAGACAGCGTGAGCAGGGGAGAGTCAGAGAGAGAGGGAGACACAGAATCTGAAACAGGCTCCAGGCTCTGAGCTGGCAGTCAGCACAGGGCCCGACGCAGGGCTTGAACCCACAAACCGTGAGATCATGACCTGAGCCAAAGTCGGACGCTTAACCGACTGAGCCACCCAGGCGCCCCTCAAATTGATATTTTTAAACAAAGAAAGTACCATTTTTCCATCTTTCCCTTTCCACAGGCATGCTACCTTTTGTCTCTCTGGCTTACATTTGTCAAATATGTATCTTCTGTTGGCGGTGCTGTTTTGTTTGCTTTATGATAAAATTAAGGTTTCTGTTACTCAAACCTATAAGCTAATCTGGGTCTCTAACACTGTATCTACTTTCCATCTTCATTCTGGTTACAATAGAAGGATCACTTTTCCTGTGAAAGAGTAGCCCCCTCTCTCTGTGCTCTGATGTCCATCTTCTCTTTTCTTCTGAAGGATTTCCCCCTTTAGTTATGCCCTTTAGCCCACAACAATTTCTTTCTTTCTTACTGGAACATTCCCATCAAGTGCAAGCATCATCTAGCATCTCCTGTTTTGGTTAAAAACATTCCCTTGACTCCACATCCCCCTCCAGCTGATGCTTCATTTCTCTGCTTGTCTGCATAGCAAAACTTTTTGAAAAACTTGTTTATACTGGCTGTCATTGCTTCCTTACCTTTCACTGACTCCATCCTGGCTTCCTTCCAGGAAGCCATCACTCCACTGAAAAAACTTTAGTCAAGGTCATGAGTGAACTCCATGTTGGCGAATTCTATTGCTCTTTCTCATTCTCAGCCTCTTATAAACATTGGACACAGTTGACCAGTCTCTCTTTAAAACACTTTCTTCTCTTGGCTTCGATGGCACTACTCCCTCAGTCTCCTTTCCTGACTCCTCCTCCTCCATTCAGCCTCTAAATGTTGGGTTGCTCCAGGGCTAAGATCTAGACTTGAGCCGCCCACCTGCAGCTAGTGTGAAATAAGATTTGCCATAAGCATAAAATGTGCTCTGAATTTCAAAGACTTAGCGTGGAAAAAAAAAAAAAAGAATATAAAATATCTCATTAAAATTTTGTGTGAGTATATATTGAAATAATATTTTGGACATATTTAGCTATTAAAATTCATTTTATCTTTTTCTTTTTACTTTTTAAATAAGGCTATTAGAACATTTAAAATTACAGGGGCGCCTGGGTGGCTCAGCCGGTTGAGCGTCGGACTTTGGCTCACGTCATGATCTCACGGTTTGTGAGTTTGAGCCTCGTGTCGGGCTCTGCGCTGATAGCTCAGAACCTGGAGCCTTCTTTGGATTGTGTCTCCCTCTCTTTCTGCCCCTCCCCCACTCACGCTCTGTCTGTCTCTCTCTCAAAAGTAAACATTAAATTTTTTAAAAAATTCAAAAAATATATATTTATGTAATTTTCACATATATTTAATTTCATGTATAAATATTTAGTTAGTTTATTCATTATTTTGAGAGAGAGAGAGAGCATGTGCAAGCAGGAGAGGGGCAGAGAGAGCGGGAGAGAGAGAATCCCAAGCAGTCTCCGCACTGTCAGCGCAGAGCCCCATGTGGGGCTCCATTCCACAAATTATGAGATCATGACCTGAGCTGAAATCAAGAGTCGGAGGCTTAACCAACTGAGCCACCTGCGTGCCCCTCACATATATTTCTATTGGACAGTATAGTTCTAGATCATTTCCCAATCAGATTTCTCATTTCATCATTTTATCCTGTTCCATAACTTTACATAACATCCCTATGTTGACTACCAAATTTAGACCTCTAACTCTGACCTCTCATGTAAAGTCCAGACTTAACTATCCAGCTGGTCCTTGAACTTCTGTTTGAACATCTAACAGGTATCTTGCTGTTATCACGTCAAAACTAGAATTTTCTTTTTTCTTCCTGCCCCATTATGTTACTTGCTAAGTTTCCCATCCCGATCTGTCCAGTTTCTCAAGCCAAAATGTGAGTCCTCCTCGATCACTTTATTTTCTGTACTCACTTCACCTAATCTTCCAGCAAGTCTTGCTGGCTCTACCTTCAAATTACATTTGGAATTCCACCCATTTTTCATTTCTTCTGCGACTACCCCATCTAAGCCACTGTCATCTCCTACCCACACTACTCTAACAGCTTCTGAACTGCTCTCTTTGCTTTCACTCTTGTAACCATTACAGTCTCTGCCCCATATTTGAGAGTGATGTCTTTTGTACATAAACCAGACCATGTCATTCCTCATATACTTATACCCTCCAGTGACTTCTCATTGTACTTAGAATAAAATCCACACCTACAACACCATACAAGGCTCAGCCTAAGTCTGGTCCCTACTTACCTCCCTAACTTCATCCCATGCCACGCTATTCCCCTTGATATAACAGTTTCTGGGGTGCCTGGGTGGCTCAGTCGGTGGAGCTTCTGACTCTTGATTTTGGGCTCCAGTCATAATCTCAGGGTTGTTGGATTGAGCCCCATGTGGGACTCTGCACTGACAGCAGGGAGCCTACTTGGGATTCTCTCTCTCACTTTCTCTCTCTCTCTCTCTGCCCCTTCCACACTCGTGTGCACATGCTCTCTCTCTTTCAAAATAAATAAATAAACATTAAAAATTTTAAAACAATTTCCAGCCTCACTGGCCTTCCTTCCCTACTTTGATGATGTCAAGTTTGTTATCGCCTCAGGCGCTTTGTATGGTGCTCTTCCCTCTGCCTCAAATGCTCTGCTCCCAGAGTTTGTACGGGAACTCCTCTTCCTACTGAAGATTTCAGCTCAAATCCTGCCTCTTTAGAGATGCCATCCCTGCAAGTGGCAGTCTGTCCAAGTCACTTCCAATCTAGTCATACTCACACACTCTTTCTTCCTCTTTTCTTTCTCTTGCTAAAATGTTTTGTGTCATTTCCTTTTTAGTGTCTGTCTCTCTTTAGTCTCCTCAGGAGCAGGGACCGCGTGTGTCTTATTTGTATCTGCATTCTCATTGTCTTGTATAAAGTGTGGCTTAGAGTAGGCACTGAAAATAGTTTTGAGTGATAAATGGCAAAATAGGTATTAATCATATGGATTTTTTAAAAGAAGGAATGACTGAAACATTGGGGGAATAAATAGCATTATTGTGGAATGAATAATGTGGAATGTTTTAGAAACTAAGGCACAACTTAAGGAGATAATGCATTAGGCCTTCATAGATATTAACCCCTCTGTGGAATTGAACTTGTTATGTTCAGCAGACATTGAGGACGTAGCATTTGCACGGCAAACTCTCTCTGTCCTCAGAACTGGAGGAGCTGAGAGAACAGTGGGTCAATGAGCCTGAGAAACCAAGAGGAGGGGGACATCACATTGGCCACAGGGAGAGGTGGTGGTGGAGGGAGTAGAGGGGTGGTCAAGGGCAAGTGTTAGCTCCTGACTTTAATTTGGCCTAGATTTTAGCTCGAGCTAAAAGGAACCATGACAATTATTTCTTTAGCATCTGGGTCGGTATGCATAGTAAGTTTTCAATAATAAGATAATAATAAGTGCTCTCTGGTCGAATCAATAAATTACTTATGAATCGGAAAGAAAATTCAGGAAAGGTAAAGTCTTAACATTTCTGACCTTGGACGCGATGGAAGTATCTAGGAACAAATGAAACACAATGCACATGAATTGGAAATTATGAGGTAGATACAAGGTTGAATTGGACACTCAAAGGTACACTAGCCTGAGGATTTGGGAATAAGAATATTTTCTTCTTCTCGTCCTGCTTCACGCCCCCAGAGTTGAATCAACCTCAGAGTTCCTGTTGACCTCAGGAGAGGATTCCAAATACACAAATCAAGAAAACAGAGGGAGGAAAATCTTTGAATGTTAACGAGCAAAAACATCCAGCTTGGGGGTATCTCCTTTTTCCCCAGTCCCAATTAGATATGCTCTGACATGTAAAGGAAAACTAATGATGGTGCGAAGCAGGGACATAGTGTCTGAAGGTGATAACGCGAACCCGATAATCTATGCCCAGATTGTGCCTCTGCTGTGCTCCATTTTAGGGAGCTTCTGGATTTGAATCTAAAAGTGATATCTGGAAAAGAGATAATAATTTGTGCTCACATAGCACTTTTCATCTAAAGGTCTCCAAGCACTTTACAAAGAAATAAGTATTATTATCCCAGATGGAAGGACTCCGTCAAGAGGGGGTGCTGCCCTTTCCAGCAAATTGGAGAGTAGAAACCCTTGGGCCTCTGACACAGCCCTAGGCTATAAATTATTGAACTGTGTCCTCCCTTCATTGGGAGCTGGGACTATCCATGCTGTGAGTTTTCATAAATAATGAAACAAACAAACAAACACCAGGCTCTACTCTTAAGAATTTTAGCATGCGTTCAAAACAGAGGAGAATGGGTGGTTTCAAAACCACCGAATTTGGGGTAAAGTCTAGCTACTTAAAATAAGAAAAGGGGTTATTCTAATAATAGCTAACATGTGCCAGGCATTATTTTAAGTAGGCGACGGAGATTATTATATTTAAGGTTCACAACTATCGTAATGAGGCAGAACCTATTATCACTTTACCCACTTTACAGCTGAGGCCATAGAGACAGAGTGAAGTTAAGTAACTCAGCCAAAAAATCTGCTAAGCAAGCGGTGATGCTGGAATTCAGACGTAGACGGTCTGAGCCCATTGCCTACACTCTTAGCCAGTTAGTTACTCTGTGCCAGATACTGTGAAGCATTTTGCATGAATTATC
This sequence comes from Hyaena hyaena, assembly GCF_003009895.1. Classification (NCBI taxonomy): domain Eukaryota; kingdom Metazoa; phylum Chordata; class Mammalia; order Carnivora; family Hyaenidae; genus Hyaena; species Hyaena hyaena. The sequence continues at coordinate 934,126 of NW_024081061.1, read as the reverse complement.
TCATTGAATCCTCACAAAGTCCCTAAGAGGTAGATCCATCATTATCCCAGTATTAGTGGGGGAGGAGACCAAGGCTTAGAAAGGTGAAGTGACCTGTTGGAGCTCACATTCTATCAGGGGCAGAGCCACGATTTTGAACCCTGGACAAAACAGCACAAAGCAGGCAAGGCGTTGTGGTCTTGGTGCTGTTTCCGCCACTAACTAAGCTGTGTGACCTCGAGCACACCAGATCATCTCTGTGGCCTCTGTCTACCTCTGAGAAAAGAAGACATCGGGCTACATTGATGCTAGCGCTAATATTCTCAGATTCTCAGTATCTGTTTTCTATTTAGTCCCTTGTTTGAAAATCCTTGGAGGAAAAGAAATTAACCACACAGAACCTGAGAGTGACTCTGGAAGCCAAATTTAGAAAACAGATCTCAAAAGGAGAAAAAAGAAGTTTACAAAATGTCTTTATTTAGAAAATGAGACTGCCCTGCAGTGTTTGGCTGGATTTGTGAGACTCAGCGACCACATAAAAGCCAGACACATCTCCACAAGCCAGTTCTCTTGGTCGTAGTGACTCGTGTAACCTGGTTCAGTGGCCATTTCTGGCCACTGAATCGGCTAAAGCTGGAAGAAGCCCATCTTGTGTAGGAGGGATCTGGGAGAAGAAGCCAAGCTTTTCATGTGGGTGTTCTATCTCGAATTCAGAATGTCTATACCATTCTGTCTACTTCTGTTTTTATTCTCAGTGATTATTATATAGTGACACAGCCCACTGCTACCATGAACCAGTTTTTTTCACAACCTGGTGGGGAGCCATGGTGTAGTCAACAGGTCTGGCTTTCCATTTCTCCGGGTTGTTCTGTTCAAAAATGTGAGCTTGATCCACTAGAAACACAATGATCTTACAGACATATATCCATACACTCCCATGTTCATTGCAGTGTTGTTCACAATAGCCAAGGTTCAGAAACAACCTAGATGTCCACCAAAGAATGAGTGGATAAAGATGGGATATATCACTCTTTAGAAAATTATTATTATTCAGCCTTGCAAAACAAGACAATTCTGCTATTTTCCCCAATAGGGGTGAGCCGGGAGGGCATTATATTAAGCGAAATGAGCCAGACACAGAAAGACAAATACTGCATGGTGTCATTTATGTGTGGAATCTTAAAACACAACAAAACAAAAGAATAAAATAAAATAAAATGAAAGTCAGACTCACAGAAACAGAATGGAACGGTTTTTGCCAGGAGCTGGGGAGTGGGCGAAGGTGGGGAGATTGGCAAAAGAGTTTATGCTTTCAGTTATAAAATGAATAAACTCTTAGGATCTAAAACACACAGGGTGACTATAGTTGGTAACACTGTAGTGTATAATTAAAATTTGCTAATAGAGTAGAATTTAAGTGTTTTTACCCAGAAAATAAATATGTGAGATGTCAATTAACTCAATTATAGGAACCCTTTTACAACACACACACACAATTATTGGCTTTTACACTTTATAGTACAGTTTTGTCCATGATACTTCAATAAAGCTGAAGAGATAAAAATAAAGGGGAAAGAGGCACCTGGGTGGCTCAGTCGGTTAAGCGTCCGACTTCGGCTCAGGTCATGATCTCACGTTTCGTGGGTTCGAGCCCCGTGTCGGGCTCTGTACTGACAGCTCAGAGTCTGGAGCCTGTTTCAGTTTCTGTGTCTCCCTCTCTCTCTGACCCTCCCCTGCTCACGCTGTCTGTATCTCTCAGAAATAAATAAAACATAAAAAAAAAAATTAAGGGGAAAAAATAAAACAAATAAAAAAGCCTCCCAAAAGTGTGAGCTTGAGTTTGTGATAAGTCCTGGCCCTATTAGTAGTCTTTGTGATCTTAGGAAAGACACTTAAATTCTCGCAGTGTCTCAATTTTCTTCATCTTTTTGTAAAATGTTGCCTCTCTTTGTACAATGTACCCTTTGATCTCCAGTGGTACACATTTCAGATAGTCTGCCACTGGTAGAAGTAGCTGGGAGAGAGTAGGGACCTCTCCGAGGACAACTGGGTAAGGCAGAGAGATGTGGCAGTGGTATGCACAAAGGAAACATTCTAGCAACGTCAAACCTGAATAGGAATTCTAACTCTGTCATTGGAGCAAGTTATTAATCCTCTGCAAGTCTCTTCAGCTTGTAAAATGCAAAATTGTTGAGGTATGGAAGTATAAACATGAAGCTCCTGACATACAATAGACCATTAATAAATCACCTATTATTTTTTATTATCAATTTATGATGAATAGTTAGTAGGTTCAGAATATCAAGATTTATTTTCTTTTTTGCCTATTAAATTTTTAAATGTATAATTATCTGTTTTGAGAGAGAGAGAGAAAGCAGGGGAGGGGCAGAGAGACAGGGAGAGAGGGAGAATCCCAAGCAGGCTCTACGCTGTCAGCACAGAGACTGACAGAGGGCTTGAACTCACCAATAGTGAGATCATGATCTGAGCTGAAATCAAGAGTTAAAGGCTCAACCACTTGAGCCACCCAGGTGCCCAATTAAGATTTATTTTCTAAAAGATGCATACTATTTCATTTTGATCCCCAGGAAAGAGCCAGCTGAGTGTGCCCTTCTAGGAAACCAAATACCCTCTTTTTCTATACTAAAGGCTTGAGGCTAATTCTGGAAGCTTATCCTCATATACGTTACACCTTGAGGAAACCTGGACAGGTATTTCTCTTCCCCTTCGAAGTCTCTGTCTATGTCCCCATTTTCTGTGGCCACAGGAATTCTAGTAGTCTGCTGGGATCTCAAAACTTACCTTTTGTCCTGAAGAGGGTAAAATTGTAATGCAATAATTCCCAGCCCTTTTTAGCATAAGACTTTCATTTTAAGTCCAAAACATTTTTTTCAAGGAATCCCACATAATAAAAGTCCTATTTGAAGTAGCTTTAAAAAAATTTTTTTTAATGTTTATTTATTTTAGAGGGGGGGGGGCACGAGCAGGGAGGGGCAGAGAGAGGAGACACAGAATAGGAAGCAGCCTCCATGCTCTGAGCTGTCAGCACAGAGTTCTATGTGGGGCTTTAATTCACATACAGTGAGATCATGACCTGAGCTAAAGTCAGATCCTTAACTGATTGAGCCACCCAGGCATCCCTGAAGTAGCTTTTGATTGAGAATACATGCGATAAAAAATAGAAACAGTATTAAATTAGAGGATCCTCTGAAATATTTTTTTCAAATAGGTAACATGGGAGACTGATATAACATTCATACAGTACAAAAGGGCATAGTACTTTCACTCTTCAGTCACTCAGTGTCTTTCCCAGAGCCCACTGTTGTTTCAATTTCTGCTGTGTCCTTTCAAAGGTAATCTATGCTTTACAAATACTTACATATTTATCCTTTAAGACAAGACAAAATGATAGCATATCTTTCCACTGTTCTTCATACTTAGCAATGTCTTTTTATACTTTATTTTTAATGTTTGTTTATTTTTGACAGAGAGAGAGAGAGAGAGAGAGAGAGAGAGAGACAGAGCACATGCAGGGGAAGGGCAAAGAGAGAGGAAGACACGGAATCTGAAGTAGGTTCCAGGCTCTGAGCTGTCAGCACAGAGCCTGACATGGGGCTCAAACTCAAGAACCACAAGATCATGACCTGACCCAAAGTCATATGTTCAACCAACTGAGCCACTTAGGCACCCCATGTCTTGTTATACTTTAAAATGGGTCTGTGAAAAAAGGAGAGAGGATGTGTGTTTTTATTCATCACAGTGGCATCTACTGTTGAAAAGTTGAATGTATCTATTAATATACAGAAAGTCCAAGTGTACATTAACTACACATCACTTAGAGATTCTCAGCTCTAAGTTGGGAACCACTGGTATAAGAAAGTTAACAGTAATATTCAACATTAATTTCAGCCCTTGCTCTGTATCAGGCATTGTTTTAAGCACTTTATACATATTTATACATATATGCACATATAATCCACATCCTTCAAATTCTTCTTTTCTCAGCTTAAGTGTTATCTCTTCAGAGAAGTTTTCTATTATCCAACTATACTTGCCCTCTCCCCTTTCTATTATTCCTTATCATTTCATCCTGTTTATTTCCTTCAGGAGACAAAGCTCTACAAGTAATTAGTTACCTGTTTGTCTACCTGTTTACTGTTGCCTTTCCCAACAGTACAGCCTTTAAGAGCAAGGAAGTGTCAGTTTGGCTCCCTATAGTACATCCAGTGGCCAGTAGTGTGCCTCAGTGCTTGGCACAGAGGAGCCATGCAACTGGATATTTATTAAGTATATGGTGAGCAAAAACCCAGCTTTATGGGGTAAACCCTAGGATGATCTCCATTCTACAGATGAAGAAACTAAGGCCTAGAGAGAAAAATAGGCTCATCCCAAAGTTAGTAAATTACAAAATTGGTTTGAAGCCCAGCTCTCCTTGACCCCAGAGCACAAGATCTTTACCACTACTCTTGTCTCAGAAACGGAAGACTCCACACAGTCCTGGCCGTGGGTGATCTTGAGTAAGTCCCTTTGCCTCCCTGGGATTGTGTGTTCCATTGAAAAATGGGAGGGTGAAGTTAGCAATATTCCTTACAGTGATGTTCTGTGATGTGGGAGGTTGCAAACTATGAAAATGTAAAGGGGAACATTGAAGGGGCCAACAAGAGTGGCCTGATGCCTTTAAGAGAGCTGACTTTTGATTCTTTTCTTCCTTCCCTCCTTTCTTCACCGAAGATTTGCCGATCTTTATTCTATGCCAGGCACTGTGTTATAGTGCTCCAAAGACTAGAAGGACATAGTCCCTGCCGTTATGGTGCCTGGTCTGATGGGTCTAAGGCAGACCCACCAACAGCTGCTTTTAGTACAGGTCAGTCCCGTGACAGTAATATGTATGAAGCACATGGCTACATGAAGGAAGTGATTAATTCCATCATATGGTGCTGGGGACGGAGGTAGATGTGTAGAAAGGAAGGATGAGGTATAACACTGAGCAGGGCCTTAGGGAAAGAATAGTACTCCAGATGGGCAAGATTCAGGTGAGGCTTCTGGACACAAGAGACATTATATGCCAAAGCACGGCAACAAGCAGTTCGTTGTGCTGAGGATTCCTAGGGTGGTGGGTTGGCTCCCAGGGTATGGAGCTGGTGAGGTAGAGGGAGCTCATGAAGAGTCATGCTGAAGAGTCCGTGGACTTGACTCCCCAGAGCAGTGGCATGGACAACTCATATTTACATTTTATTTTTAGAAGGATGACTCTGACAGTGGTAGGTTGGGAGGAGGGAGATGAGGCAAATGGCGCAGAGACTAGTTAGGAGGTGTTGCGGTGGTCCAGGTGAGAAATGGCGAGCACCTGGACCTCAGGCAGTCACAAGGGGGCTGGAGAGGATACACTGGAGATTTTTTAAAAGTTAGAGCAGAAGAAGTGGTGATTGGTTGGATGAGGGGAAAGTAAGATGAGACTAAGGGACTTATTTGAAGGGATCAGGTAGCCAAATATAAAATACTGACATTAACAATTATAGCACATTTGGAGTGGGGTGGGGGAAAATTGCTGTTGGCTTTGGATACATTAGGTTTGAGGTGTCTCTTAAACAGCTAGCAGGAAAGGTTTAGCTCCATCCTTCCTTTCCAGAATAGCAGTCCAAGCCTAAGCCAGACATCCCTGGGCTGGTTTCCTGCGGGGCCCAGGCAGGGATAAAATTCTCCAAGACCTGAGTGGAATTCCTGAGTTCCACATCCTTCAAGGATGTAAGAATAAGCTGGGTATTGAAAACTCCCTAGATCCTTTTTCATAGGAGGAAACTGGATCGTGGATTTGCTTTTTAAAATGAGATGCCAGCTCCAGTGGATCAAACTCTTCTGCCTCTTGCAAGCACCAGACTTTTAAAAAGAAACCTTTTCCTATGGAGCAGCCTTTGGCCCTGATAGGCTCTGGCTCTCAAGCTGGCTCCCAAGAAGCTCCCTGCTTCCCTTAGGGAACAGCTTTTTAAAAGAAGGTGAGGCTGTCCAGCGTGTAGCCCGGCCCTGTCTAGCCGCTGCAGAAAGCCCAGAGTCTTGGAGACGGGACCCCCTCCCAGCCACCACTCTGGTGGCATTAGGCGTCCTCGATGCCGAGGCAAGACTCCACGTAGCCCTAACTCTTTCCAAAAACGATGGGACTGGAATCCTTCCCCATCCCAATTCAAATCTCTAGAGCTCACTAGGCGTTGGCAGGGCCGAACACGTGGGCTCGATTAGGGGCCGGCCTCTAGGGTCCTCTCAAGGAAGGGGACAACTCAGGAGGTGGAGGGCTGGCCCGCCACACCTAGCGTGGAAATCTCCCTGGCTTCTCCAGCCGATGGCCAAAAGGCAGGGACACACCCTGTGTCCCACTCCCCTGTTCACAGGACGGTGCCAGAATCCCTTATCTCTACTCCGTGCTCCTGTCACACACTGCCCCACTGTCCTGCCCATAAATCCCCAGAACGGAGATAGCACGATTCCTCCCGCGCCGCTGCGGGCCCCGAAGCCGGGCGCTAAAGCAGTGCAGTCCCAAGCTTCCCCTGCAGAAGCCGCGCTCCTCGCTCGGTCCGGGGGTAGAGGGGGCGCGAGAGAGCAAGTGGGCGGGCGTCCTATTCTCCGCATCCTCCTCCAGGTCCTGGCGCGCAGGGTGGGAGCGCCGCGCGGCTCCGCGCTGCGCATCGCGGCCCGCTTGCCGCCTGCCCCCTGCCCTAGCCGGGCCGCCTCCCCGGGCTGCCGGTGGAGGGCTACAAGGCGCTAACGTAACGCTGTTTCCGGTTTTCTAGCGGGCTCTGTTTCCCCTCCCAAGGCGGCGGCGGCGGAGCGGCGGAGCCCCCCAAATGGCCTGGCCAGATGCGGCAGGTTTGCTGCTCAGCGCTGCCGCCGCCGCCACTGGAGAAGGCTCGGTGCAGCAGCTACAGCGACAGCAGCAGCAGCAGCAGCAGCAGCAGCAGCAGCGAGAGCAGCGGCAGCGGCAGCAGCGGCAGCGGCAGCAGCAGCGGCAGCGAGAGGAGCAGCAGCAGCAGCAGCAGCAGCAGCGAGAGCAGCAGCAGGAGCAGCAGCAGCAGCAACAGCAGCATCTCCCGTCCCGCTGCGCCCCCAGAGCCGCGGCCGCCGCAACAGCCGCAGCCCCGCAGCCCCGCAGCCCGGAGAGCCGCCGCCCGCTCTCGAGCCGCAGCCGCCGGCGGCATGAGGCGCGACCCGGCCCCCGGCTTCTCCATGCTGCTCTTCGGTGTGTCGCTCGCCTGCTACTCGCCTAGCCTCAAGTCGGTGCAGGACCAGGCGTATAAGGCACCCGTGGTGGTGGAGGGCAAGGTACAGGGGTTGGCCCCGGCCGGCGGCTCCAGCTCCAACAGCACCCGAGAGCCGCCCGCCTCGGGTCGGGTGGCGCTGGTGAAGGTGCTGGACAAGTGGCCGCTCCGGAGCGGGGGGCTGCAGCGCGAGCAGGTGATCAGCGTGGGCTCCTGTGCGCCGCTCGAAAGGAACCAGCGCTACATCTTTTTCCTGGAGCCCACGGAGCAGCCCTTAGTATTTAAGACGGCCTTTGCCCCCATCGACACCAACGGCAAAAACCTCAAGAAAGAGGTGGGCAAGATCCTGTGCACTGACTGCGGTGAGTCGCCCCCACCCTCTGCTGGAGAAAGGGGGGAGGGGAGAGGTGGTGGAGAATGGGGGGTGGGGCGGAGAGGTGCTGCAGGTGCCCAGGCCTGGCAGCGCCGGGCTGCTGGGGGGGTGGGGCCGCCCCTGGGCAGGGCGCCTGGTACCGGTGGGTGAGGGGGTTGAGGTTGGGGAGAAGGAAGATTGGGCTCAAAGTGTGCCAGGGGCGAGGGGCGGGGGAAGGCGCTGGCCTGTGCCAGCAGCGATCTGCGGCTGATGTATGGCAAGTGGAGCTGGAAAGCTGCCATCATAGCCCAGTAGCGGCAGGAAAAACGGAGAAGTCCCGGCGGTGCTGGCCCGAGGCTCAGTGAGTCAGGAGTGACTCTCGGCGGCCTTGCCCGCTCTGCTCCCATGGGCCTTGCTCAGGCTGGCGAGGGTCTGCAGGAGCCGCTGGGCAGACTCCCAGCTTGCGAAGGCCTCCGCTTACAAGTTCTCCTAGGGAATGATGGCCCCCGCCCCCTCCTTCCTCTCCTGGGCTCCGGGTTCTGCTCATCCACACCGCTGGCGCAGACAGAGTTGGACTTTTTCTGCTACTGTTTTCCGTCCTCCATGTGGCTCGTGTGTTTTCTCCATTGCGATTGCCTGTCTTTGCTAAACAGTTAGCAAAGCTTTCTCTTAACCTCCAGGACCAGCGAGCAGACTCCTCTTTTGGCTGTTTCTGGGAGATTTCACTAGGTCTGTTGATGGTGATGACAATGAAATAGAGTAACTTACTTCTGCTGAATGCTGTAAGTTCAAGCTCTGACATCTTACTGGCAGGATGTGTTGACTGCATCTCTCATCTTCATGATTTTGGGCGCTGCACGGGAACGCAGGTGATTGGAAACACAACACTGAAATCTCTAGGTCTCTGTAGCCGGGAGTGGAGGTCTCCCATGACAAAAATACAAGCAATATCAGTTTAAGGGCTTTTGTTTCTTATCCCTGCACCCAGTACTTACTTCTCATTAAGATATTTCAAACCAAATCGGCCCTATACTGGAGTATTTGGTGTTAGCTTATCTTGTGCTAATTCATATTGAGGTTTCATTTTGTCCCAACTAAGGCTGCATTTGGTGCTTGCTGTGTGACTCGGAGCTGTGTAATCACTGAATTGTGACAGATGTCCTGGACTGTCATCGAAGTTGGCATGTTTACCAGTTTACCAATTGGTTCTAGATAGGCTTTGAGAAGCAAAGAATGTGTAACAGCTCATAGGAAGTTTTGCTGCCCTCATCTTTCTAGATCAATGCCTTTGACTTTTGGAAGCTTTCCTTCTCTTACCCCTGCCCCCACCCCTGTCCTTCAGGAGACAAATTTTAATTTAGTATTGGCGGTATATCTTGGCATTATGTTGAGCTTTAATCTCTTTAATCAGAAGAATCTTGAATTATCTTAATAAGGAGGAAAAAACTTTGGTGGTAACAGCAGTTTCTCTCTCTGACATTGTTCTACGAATATTGTTGACTGCTCTTTAATGTCTTAAATGTTTTATGATGACAAATTGAGGCCAGTTAAGAATTTCTAATTTTTTATTCTGTTAAGTATTTTGTCTGAGATCCTGTGAGGAGCTGTGGCACTATATTATGCACTGGGAAATAGATGGTAAAAACATTTATTGAACCTTGTCCAAGGACAGCTTCTGTTTTGGTTTTCGGTGAGTTGCTCCTCAATATGCACAGGGCACATCACCACATAATCCCTAGTCTGGTCCACTGAGACCCAATGGTCATTGTCAGATAATCCCTTGTCTTCCTCCTCCTCCTTTACCCCTTCCCTCCTGGCAATTATGCCTTGCTTGTTTTAGTGAGAGTTTCAAAGTTTAATAGTTGAATGTGTGATCAGGAAGGATTTGGAGGTCAGAAATGCCTGCTTTGAGGTTATAATCACCTCCTATTATTGAAATAGCATGGGCAGAATAGTGCTCAGAAGATCCTGCAATCCGTGCTAAAGAGAAGGCCCTCTCACACTGCAAATTATCAAGGAGCAAGACTGAGTATGGAAGTAAACACTTCAGAAATACAAATATTTTTGCTTTGCATTGATAACATATAGATCTGGGTCAGTTCCGGTGGGGGGCTTTATATAAGGGGATTAGAAATCAAAGAACGTTATTTGTAAGAGGAAACTTGTGGAACTGGTGATTGTGTGACCGAAGAGCATAAACTACATCTTCTTTTTTTTGACGACGGGGTTAAAGAAAGCAGAAAGCGTGCACTGGTGATGGTGTATTAAATGAGGAAACAAAATCATCCTAACTAACCACAACACCTTCCTTGTGCTCAGCAGGAAATAACTAACAAATTCATTTTCTGTTTTCTGTCTCTAAAGAAAGCCCTCTGGGCCACAGGGTCATTGGGAACATTTTCTCCTTGGAGCAGATCTGCCCATTGCAAAATAGGGAAACTGGCACTCAGAAACTGTCATGATGGCGGTTATATTGAGCAACTGTGGTTGAATTGTTACTTTGTTTAGGCAGTTTCAGCTCGGAATGTGTCTGGATTCAGAGAGGTATGGTTCCTGGGGAGATCATCTACAAAGGTGTGTTTTGGTGGGCCAGGACTTTGGGATAATATACCATATAGAGTCATACTGAGCTTAAAAGTTAGCAAATGTCTCAGTAGCATCAGTGAGGGGTCATACTGGACCCTTTCTAGAAGATCCTCATAATGGCTAATTTCACCGCCAACTGTATAATATCGATTTGAAGCATGTGAAATCTGGCTGGGATAGCAGTATGTGTCAGAGGGGTATTTTTATAGATCTCATGTGTATCATTCATCCAAAATTACTACCTCTGGAAGATTGCATACATGGAGGTGTTTTCTGTGCCTTCTGTGGAAGGGAGAAGAAAAGAATTAGAAAGGAGTCTTAAAGATTAGCAACTCTGTACAAGGCATCCTGTTCTGCAAACAGTCCTGCATTTTTAACGATGGTTGCATATATTTGGGTATAATCACTGTTATCACTGAATTGCTGTTTCCTTGTTGAATAGACACAGCTGATAGTGTCACACACACACACGCACACACACACACAAAGATCATTCTTCCTTTGGGACTTTCTGACTTGCAATTTTTCTTCCAATGTATAGTGTTCTTTGCTGTTAAAGATGGAAAAGGTGAATTCCTGGGGCATTATGCATTCGTTCAGATAATTTTTAATTAATTTGACGACCAGAGTCACATGTTAGAGGAAGGTGGTTCACAAAATTCAGTAAAGCAAAAGTGACTGCATATTTTTAAAATGCTGTTTATTTAAAGAATCTTTTCTTCCCCAGCCAGCTGGAAACCCAGCTGTGCTGCAGCTTGAAGATGGGAAAGTGAAACTAGACTAGAAACTGACCATCCATAGTGGTGAGGACAAGGCTTGGTTATAGATTTAGCGGTAGCATTACTATCATAAAGTCATTCGTTCTTTCAGTGGCTGCTTTCCATAGCAGACTGCCCTTGGCGGTGGGAATCATACTTTATCTTCGAGGTCCTTCTCCACCTCTTCTGGTCCCGATGTTGGTACTGTGCTGGTTTATAGAGGGACCCTCCAAGGGTCTTTTGAATGAATGAAGTCAAGTGAAGTTACAAAAGCAAGCCTCCAGATTAATACTAAAACAATCTGAACTCTGATCTGTGACACCAAGTCTCAAAAGCTCAGTTTGATGATAGCCTTTACCTGTCGCTATGGGAACCTTTTTTCCAAAGGAGTAGTTATCAACTAGAGTACTTAACCACAATGTGCTTAATCACTGTGCTGATTAGTGTTAATGGGATTTAAACTGTGTTGAAAATAAAGGTCTTGCTGGAGAGGACCCTCTTTTTTTTTCTTTTTGGAGAGTAGATTACCACTCCCTCGCCCTTGTGTTTCAATGAAAATAAAACAACTAACAGTTTGAATTCACAAATATTTTGTGAGCTAGAGAGGGTGGCGTATTAACTAACTAGGTGACTAACTTCTTGATCCCAGTACTCTTTACTATCTTTACTATCCTATTATCTAGGACATTTTCATTTTATTTCCTAATAGTAAATGCATTGTTAGCTTTTTTGCCGTATAAAATTGTGCTTAGCTTTTTGGATATGTAAAATATTTATATGCCTCAATTCAGAAAGGACATAAAAACATATGGTGGATGGGGTGCCTGGTGTCTGACGTTTGATCTCAGCTCAGGTCTTGATCTCAGGATCGTGAGTTCAAGCCCCATGTCGGGCTTAAAAAAATAAAAAAGAAAACGAGGTGAAAAGTCTCTCCCTCAGCTACCTATTCCTAAGGCAATTGAAAAATGACATATTTTTGAAATGTGTATTTCTCTAAAAGTAAAATGTTTGTCAAAGAAGTCTTATGTTTTTCTCTTAAAAGATGGAGAATGTTAATTTTGCCAGTAAGTCAATATTATGGTAAATTCTTCCCAAGCAATAGGGGTGTGTGTGTGTGTGTGTGTGTGTGTGTGTGTGTGTGTGTCTGTAACCCTTGGATCAGGAATGAAAATACCAAATTGTTTTCCAGATACTTTGCTTTTAAGAAGTTTTCTGTGACAGTGAATTTTGTGATGAATCTTAACTGGGACACTCAAAGGAAAGATGCAAAGATTTGCCACTGAGCTTTAGAGCCATAGCTCTTCCGGTACAGCAATTCCCACTGTTTCACATTCTTGATAATCTCACAACAGAATCCATGTGAGAAATCACATGATTCCGTATGTGGAAAGAGAAAACTCCACAGTGCATGATTGCTTTGATTTTCATTTAGAGGCCAAGTCGAAGACTTCAGTTGTTGATGAAGAATTTGATTTTGACTGTATTCCTGTACAGCTGGTAAATTCTAGGACTAGCCACTTGAATACTATTTTGAAGTATGTTTTAAGATAACCAATTTGAATGTAGTGTTAAAATTTCAGAGGATCAGGGAATTGACACTCGAATACATAAGTCCAAAACAAATATGGAAATCTAACAGTGGAAGATTTTAACCCTCTAAATCCTGGTGGCTTACTGGCATTTGGCAATTTTGTGCATTGATTTGCAAAAGGAATGTTAGTATCAGTGAACTTTCCCCTGTGTAGTCTCTTCAACAACTTGTTCTGGGGTCTTTCTTTTCAAAATCTGAAGTGGTGGCAGTATAATTTGAACCAAACGTAAACATTTCTCCCCAGATTTGGAGTTTGGACCATTGTCTGTGAAATGGGGATTTTTATCTTACTTGTTTCTAGTGAATTAACCCTCCCCTCCTATTCATTTACTGGAATTAGCACATATAAATAAAGTCAGTTTATGAATTTCAAGAGATGATATAGGGAACACTGTAGAAATCTGGGGAAAGTGAATTGACTGTGAATGAGAAGTGCTAAATAATGACAAGTCTGTGAAATTAGACTCCTTTAAAAACAACAGTGCACACAGGTAAATCTTTGTGAACTAAAGCTCCATGTAAGGCTATAGCAACTGTAGGAAACCTGGAAGATGACTAAAAGGCATTAGGATGACATGAAAGAGGACATGCTGTACTCAGGCAAAGAGCTGGGAGCTTTTGCCAATCTGGGGTAAAAAGACAGAGATTCGTGTTGACTAAGAACATTTGCTGTTAATCAGCTGTGATGTTTTTCGGTAATTAGAAAACGAGGTTAAGTTAAGGAGCCTACTTTCTCTGGCGAGTTGCCTCTGGCCAAGTGTGGTATATGCGCTCCATTCTACAGTAACATTCCTTTCCCATTCTGTACTTGCAGTGAGAGTCAAGTCACCTCCCCAGGGACCTTCTCTGGGACAGAGACTGTTAGCTCCTCCCTCTGCCTCTGCTCTGGACCTGACTGTGCTGCTTGCCTCCTGGGGTGGCTTGGAGGTGGTTACTAGTCCATTTACCCTTGCAGATGTTTCCAGGGTGGCAGAGGCACAGATATCCTAGAGACTTCTGTATACAACGACACAGCCCTCCAAGATGTGACGTTCAGGCCTCCTATTACCCTTTTTTCAGAAACAGAATCTTTAGTGCCTCTCTTTTACCTTCATAGATTTCCTGCCTTGTGCTGATGACATTGGCTTCCCCCTCCTCTTTCCCTCCCTGATCTGTTTATTCAGACTGAGGATCTGTCTTTGTCCTTTAGGCTAGGATGTTTTACTTGGTCTTGATCTTGATATTGGCCCAACTAACAGAAGCCAAACTGATCTAACATTCCTTGGAACTGAGTGAGAGGGAAGTCACCACCTGGCTAAATACCTGGTTCAGCCCCCAGGAGAGTCAGGGTATCATGAATTCGGTTATGACAGAGATGCATTTTGGTATTACTGAAGTTGTATTGCTAAAAAGAGTTTTGTTTCAATTCCATCTTTCAAATGCTTGCTTCAGCAAATACATGTGCTCTGTGTAAAGAGCTAGGTCCTTTCTGGGTAGTTGTATCAGACACAGTCCCTGTCATCAAGGAGTTTACAGTCTACAAGTACAAAGATAGAGCAGCAGTTCAATCCAGAATATGATAAATGCCGTAAGATACACCAGCATAGTGATTTGGGGAGGAGGGCAAGCAGCTTAGAGGAAAAGATCATATTCAGATAAAGGATTAAAGACAGTTTCTTGGAGAAGTACTTTGAGATGGGATTCTAATAGCCAGGGATAGTTGAGGTAGAGGTGATTTAGAGAGAGAGAGAGAGAGAGAGAGAGAGAGATGAATTGATTGATTACATTGATTTCATGCAGAGAGAGCCATCATTCTCTTCAGCAGAGGGGCATATCTGTAGAATACAAATTAACCAGAATGAAAGGGAGAACTGGAAAAGGAGTCTGGAGAGGTGGATGAGGGTCACATTTTCACGTGTCTTGAATGTTAGGCTGATGAATTTATTTGTCATTATGGAAGTAGTTTTTGAAGGCTTACGTTAAGAGCAGTTCAGTCATGTTTTGTAGTTATCAGTGAAGGGTCTTGCACATATTTTGTTAAATTTATCCCTAAGTATTTCATGTTTTCTGGATGCTACTGTGAAGGGTAATTTTGTTTAATTTTGTTTTCCAGTTATTAATTGCTAGCATACAGGAAGATAATTTTTAAAATATTGACTTTGTGGGGTGCCTGGGTGGCTCAGTTGGTTGGGTGTCCATCTCTGACTCAGGTCATGATCTCACAGTTCGTGGGTTCGAGCCCCATGTCGGGCTCTGTGCTGACAGCTCAGAGCCTGGAACCTGCTTGTGATTCTCTCTTTCTCTCTCTCTCTCTCTCTCTCTCTCTCTCTCCCCCCTCCCCTGCTTGTGTGTGTGCTCTCTCTCAAGAATAAAATAAACATTAAAATAAAAAAAATAAATATAAACAAATAAAATATTGGCTTCATATCCTATGACCTAAATAAATTCACTTATTAGTCCCAGTGACTTTTTTTGGTAGATTTCTTAGGATTTTTCTCTTTGTCCATGACTATGTTGTCAGTGGGTAAAAAAAGAGTTTTCCTTTTTATGTTCTAACCTGTTTGCCTTTATTTCTTTTTCTTTCCTTATTCCATTGTCTAGCACTGCCAAGGACAACGTTGAATAAAAATAGTGAGAACGAAAATCCTTGTTCCAGTCATGGTGGAAAGCATTCAGACCTTCACCATGAAGTATGATGTTAGCTGAAAGTTTTTCATAGATGCCCTTCCTTAAAAGAAAAAAAAAGTCTACTAAGTACTGTGTAATGACTAATAATTTGGACTTTACAGCCAAATAGACCTGGGTTTGGAAACCATCTTCTACATTTTCTAACTGGGTGATATTGGGCAAATTTCTTTCTGTGTCTTAGTTTCCTATAAAATGGGGATAGTGATAGCACTTAATAGGATAGCTGTGAGTATGTAGAATGATTAACACAGCACTCAATAATAAATGTTAAAAAATATTAATTATTAACAAAATCTTATTAGATCAATGTGAACAGAAAGACTAATAAGTGAAAATTTTAAGTTCCAGAAGTAGACTGAAGGCAGGCAAGGGGGAAATTTTCACCAACTACTGTATTTTTAACCCAGATGTACCTATGTATCTCAACTCAAGAGTCACTGGGTTGGGTTGTTTGAGGAGATGAGGAGAGAAGGGACTATGTTTGTGGTCTCTCTGTAGGGAAGTTCATGCTGGTCCTATGGAGGTCCCAAGAAGGCTATCAGTCTTGATGTATCCATGGGTCTCTGTTGATCAATATTCTGAGAAGCCCACAGATAGATATTGCTTTTCTCTGTTTCACAAACAGAATGACTAGGACTAAGATCTATACTCTAAAGTGTCCCTTTCAAAATCTCAACATGCTTGTGGTGTCCAAGTTCTGGAATCCTGCCAGGTCTGTTCTATGACTATCACTGGTTTTGTCTGTTATTAGGAGGAGCTGCTGAAAGTCCCTGGCAAATGGCTAAAAGTGTCTCTTTTTTTCCCCAAAAAAGAACAGATCCCTGACTCATCCAGCTTTGATTTGGGGGCTTCCAGCATTGGGGATGCTTTCACACTATACTATTCATATTATCTCTTTCCTGGTTTCTGTACTGGGTTGGTGTGGATCTAGTGGCTGCCCAGATCAGAGGGGTATAGGTGTGGGCAGGTAACAGGGGCCAGTTTTGGAGTTTGGGGGGTTTAATTTTAATTTTCCTTAATTGATTAATGTGTGGAACCTGATGAAAGTATGAATCTTAGCTCCTTAAATGATTGTAGGACAATGATTCCTTGCTTTGGCTTCTTCCTCTAAATATCTGGTGGGTGTTATTAACCCTCAGATCTTGGGCTGACCACACATCCCCAACCTCAAGTATTCCTCATTATTTTTTTAGACATTTGATATTTATGACCAGTACCACACATATGACGCTTATCATGTAATGCCATGCATTGTTAATTACCTTTTGATGGGTCAGTATCTTCTTCACCTGATTGTAAGATCTTTGGGGGAAGTAAGTTAACATATGATAAATATTTGATTAATGACTATTGCCAAGAAAGATGAGAGTGAGTGGATCCTTTTTGCTTTCTCTACTGACCACTTTTACTCTAGACAATTTTCAAGGTTCCTCAAATGACACCTCAGACTAGACCAATCATAGAAAGTATCTTCAGACATTTTGGTAAAGGGTAGTATTTTGGTTCTCAGTTATGTTTCTGTTCAGTTTTTTTTTCCCCTTCGTAGTCCACAGCATCTTCATTTTCTTGCAGGTCATTCTTCTCTTTTCTTGAGTTTTAGAATTATGACTAGGTAGTTTTCCTCACACATGTTAACATTTTGGCTTGTGTTTCCTGTCTTTTGGTCAGTTGGAATTCTGCAAAAAAATTCTCCAGTTTCACTTGACATTTGAGTTTTTAGGATGTTCCCTATTTGGGTTTCTCACTGCAATGTCCAGTTGGACTCAGTTCCTTTGACATGTTCATGAATACTTTAAGAGGTAAGGGGTATGAGCAGGTGTCATCTGTAGTAAGCCAAGACCACAAACTAGGAGTCATTGTACCTCTGCCTAGTAGGCAGCTTGAGGGCTTCTGGAGGCTAGGACTGGTTCTTAGATCCCAGTTGTTTCCTGAAAGGGTGGGGAGGGGAAACTCAGTGTTTCTTCATGTCTCTCTTTCGCATGTTCATCCTTTTTTTTTTTTTTTAAGTTTATTTCTTTATTTTGAGAGAGAGAGAGAGCAAGCACGAGTGGGGGAGGAGCAGAGAGAGGGAGACAGAGAATCCCAAGCAGGCTTTGCACTGTCAGCACAGAGCCCGATGCGGGGCTCAAACTCACCAACCATGAGATCATGACCTGAACCGAAGTCAGACACTCAATCTACTGAGCCACCCAGGTGCCCCGTTGGCATGTTGATCCTTTACCACTTCCTTGAAATGAGGCATTTTCTTCCACGTCTGCTTGGCTGATGTATTGGGTGGAGGTTGGGGGTGGCTCTCAAGAGGGTTTTTCTCTTCTAGCTCAGAGTGCTTAAGGGTCACTAGTCATCACTTTGCACAGGGCCATGGCACGCAGCTTCCTCAAGTCAATCCCTTCCATTGGTACCTATGGCCATAAGTATAATCTCAGTACCTCACCACAGTTGCTTAGGCCAGTGATGAATATCACAGGCACTGCCCAACTGATGACTCTCTTTTGGAATAAGTTTGGTTTCAGAAAGGAGAGTTTATTTATAAGTCAGGATGGAACAGATAGATTAAGGAGGTCTGTCATGTCTCACTTCCTATCACGGAATGAGAAAAAGAATAGCAAGGCTGCTTCCAGTGCAACTTTCCCAGTATTGTCATTGGTTGATTGGATCTCAGGAGAAAAATAATAAAAAGAAGAGTTCTTAGAAAGAAAGAAACAAATCTCAGCTCACAACATGATCCAATTGTCACAGAGTGAAACTAAAGCCCACAAAGGAAGAGTTTCTTTCAAAGGTCACTGGAGCTTCCAAAGGCAGCCTGTGTGACTGCTTCCTCTTAGTTGGTTTCTTTTCTGTAGTCTGTTCATGTGGGTTCACTTTGAGAACCTCTTACCTGGGGCTCCACCTCTCCTACCTTACCCCTCAGTGCTCCTTACTTGGGTCTGCTGTCATACTTGCTTTTGCCATCATTGTAAGTATCACTCCTTAGCCCCCATTTCCAAGAACCAGAGAAGTTTCCAAAAATTTCTAGTCCAAACTTTCCAACGCTTCCTTGGACATTAGGTCTGAAGGACCCAATAGGAAGCTAATGAACAAGGCCTGGGATAGGGACCACTGAGGGTAGAACCACATATGACAGATCTGGTTGAGTTTCAGGTCCAGTTCTTTTGAACAAAACATGGGGTTTTTCCAAGAAAGCCTCTCCCATACTTCCAGGTGTCATTTGCAAAAGGGACTGCTTTCTCCAAAAAGGCTAGTGACATTCACGGGGCCTTCTAATAACATGTATGTTCAATTGTCTTGGCCAAGTACTGACAGTTGCCCTTGAAGATGGCACCCCGAGGGCTCTGCCCAAGTGCTTCAGGGCAATACTGAGAAGACCCTAGGATGTGGAGCCAGGTAGAGTCATGCTCTGGGCCAAGCAAAACATTATCACCTCTGAGAGAAACTTCTTGCTAATGGGAAAGACTCTAACTTGTAGGTTGAAGGAGGCAATGGATGGCCCCCAGATTGGGAGGGAGCTTCCTGTCTTTGTTTCTCATTATGCAAATTATCTGAGTAGGTTTCTGCTGTGCGTGGTATGCTCTCATCTAACTGAGAGGGCACATGGGAGCAGGAGCTGAGACTAGTTCCCTTGGGAATATTGTTTTCGCCTCTGCCAATTCCCCCCCAGCTTCTACTTTGTCCACACTGAACATGGGCTCCTTGATTCTTCTGTGTGATATCACAACCTCAGGGCCTCTGGTGAATGAGCCTGGGCCCAGAGCTTACTGTACAGAAGTAAAGGGTAAAGGCATTCGTTTAGATTCAGTCTGTGAAGGGATCAGTCACATCAAGTGGATAAAAGGTCCCAGTGGGTTTGATGGTCTTCACCGGGCCAGGCTCACAAACCTTATTTTTTTAAAGTAAGTACACAAGTTTCCTTTTCTCATCTCTGAAGTTAAGTAATAGCCTAGTCATTCCAGAGGAGGGGTGAATGTCGTCATTGTAAGAGCAAAGTAGAAAAGGGCAGTAATGATGCCCATTCCCATGTCTCAGAGGGTAAACACTACTGTCCCTTCCACAGTTTAAAGACCACTGTCTTTGGAAGAGTTTGTTACCGACAACTGTGAATTTGGGGAAGGAGTCATGACTGGATTGCTGTTGACCCATTCACCGTGAAAGACTGAAGCTGCTTTGTGGACTCTGACATGGGTTCCCCCAGTGATGCTGTACACATAGTGCTTGGTTCTTTCCCCTCTCATGTGCTTCTTGTGTCATTCCATCACTGGCTCTTCTTCTGACCGTCTTATAGGGATACAGTTCCTAAGGGGCTGTCCCTGGTTCTCTTCTCAATATATGTAGTCGGTTCTAAAGTTCAGCTATGTTAGAGTGCCTGGGTGGCTTGGTTGGTTAAGTGTCTGACTTCAGTTCTGGTCTTGATCTCACAGTTTATGAGTTCGAGCCCTGCATAGGGCTCTCTGTTGTCAGCACGGAGCCTGCTTCAGATCCTCTGTCTCCCTCTCTCTCTGTCTCTACCCCACTCACTTTTACACTCTCTCTTTCAAAAATAATAAATATTTAAAAAAATAAATAAAGTTTCAACTATCGCATAGCAGCTAAGACTACATGCTCTGGAGCCAACTTTGAAGGGTGAACCTTGGCTCTATGACATACTAGCTGTGTCACTTTGGGCAAATTCATTAACCTCTTCTTGCCCCAGGTTCCCCAACTATAAAATGGGGCTAATAATAACACCTACCACATGATCTTGGGGCAAGGTTTCAGTGAGTTACTCCACGTAAACTGCTTAGGAAATTGCCTACTTGGAGGAAAACTTCAACACCAGCTAGCTGCAATTACTGTTATTGACATGTCTGTTGTTAGTGGACAGAAAATGGTTTTGGATTTAGACTGATATTTATTAAAATCCCGGCTCTGTTCCTTACTAGCTGCGTGAACTTGAGGAAAGTCATTTAATTTTCCTGAGTCCCAGTTTCCACCTGCCTTTGGCACATTGTTTCAGGTATCTATTGCTGCGTAACAAATCACCCCAAAATGGAGTGGGCTTCAAACAGTGACAGTTCTTTGTCATTATTTCTCAAAGTCCTGGGGATTGACTGGGCTCAGCTAGGAGGTTAGCATCTTTCATGTGATTTTTGGTCACATGGTGGCTGAGCAGTCACAGTAGCTGAGACTGGGTCACTTCAAAGTTTCCTCTTGACATGTCTAGAAGTCATTGCTGGCTGTTCTCATCTGGGAACTTGGCTGAGGTTATGGGCCGGGGACCTTGTCTGGGAGCATCCCAAGAGAAGGCCAGGCCAAAGCTGTGTTGTCTTTTATGATCTGGCCTCAGAAGTCACTTCTACCACATTCTGTTTGCTCGAAGAGAGTGACTAAGCCCTGACCAGGTTCAAGGGGAGCAGAATTAGACTACTTCTTGGTGGAAGGATTGTCAAAGACGTTATGGATATGTTTTGAAACCATTATGGTCTGCTTTCTGGTCACAAACCATTTATGTGAAAAATATACTCATCCTCACCCCAAACCCTACTGCTTCAAAAAAATCTCATCTATTGTTACGGCACTGGGCCCAGGCTTAGGCTCAGGGGCCCGTATCTCATCCTCTCAATCAAGTGTGGGTGTAGGTGAAGCTTCTCTAAAGCAGTTCCTTAGATACCATCACTTGAGTGTTGTTCCTCCTGACTTGAAGAACTGAACTGTAGAACCAAGTTATCTGACTCTCCTCGAAGCCCGTGCTGCCATACAGTGCTGGGATAGATGCAGGGTAACTGCTATAGATGCCCCTTTTTAAAAACTGGTAACCCTTAAACATTTTGCAGTGACTTTAAGTTTTGAGATAATTTCAAACGTTCAAGAAAGTTGCAAAAATAGCACAAAGACTTTCCTTTGCCCCGCTTCCCCAAATTATACAACCATGCAAAATTATCAACATGAGGAAATGAATAATAGTATTGATGTAATACTATTTTTTTAAGTTTATTTATTTTGAGAGAGAGAGAGAGAGAGAGAAAGTGAGGGAGTAGAGGGGTAGAGAGAGCGAGAGAGAGGATCCCAAGCAGGCCCCAGGTTGTCAACATAGAGGCCGATGCAGGGCTCAAACCCACAAAATGTGAGATCATGACCTAAGTTGAAACCTAGAGTTGGATAGTTAACCAACCGAGCCACCCAGGTGCCCCTCGATGTAATACTATTAACTTACCTATAGACCACATTATGCCAGTTGCCTTACTAATAGCCGTTTCCTAATCTGGGATACAATCCAGAATCTCACATCACATTTAGCTGTCATGTCTCCCTGGCCTTCTATCTTAGATAGATGTTCCCATTTGGAAGGCGGGCAAAAGAAGACACTAGTCCACTCGCAGTTCTGAAATCCAGTCTTAACATAGGAGTAGGCTCAGTCCTGCTGTCTGGGGATGACTCTACTAATCTTGGTTCTACCCTATGGGCTCCTGGTTTTGCCCTCTAAATTATCCTTCCTTTTCCATAAAATATGGCCTGTGTTTGCAGCAAAGGACTTTTCTCAGTGTTCTTTCAGGTGATGGCCAGTCAGGTGCAGCCACAAGAGGAGACACAAGAGAGGCACAAAAAGCCGAAGGTTACTATACTCCCAGGTCCTAGAGAAGGGCTCATCACATGCCACGTAGGGTCACAGAAAAATGCCTGCTTTGGGGCAGGTAGCAGAAGACAGAAAAGGGCAGACAGTATTAGGCTGGAGACTTTTTTGGGATTTCCTTGAGAACAGAGAGCCAGGGTAAATTACTCAGGATTGGCTGGTTTGGGTAATTTTGGTGGACTCTAAGCTATAAGGGTGATCCCTGCCTGCCTGGTTCCTGGTCCAGGGATGATTAAGGGGCAGATAGAAGAGTAACTGAAATGGTTAATTTGCATATCAAAGGCATACTCTCTATTGAGTCCTTTGCTATCTCTAAGTAGTGGCTAGCCCTGACTGGTGCAGTCACTCCAGCCAGAAAGGGTTTTTTAAGATGTCAAAACATCATACTGTATAGAAAATAAAAACTATATGTGGTACACTCAGCCTACTGCCTACGTATAGATGTTTGTGGGTGCTTGGTCCCTGTTAGGCAGTGTTGTTGCTAGTACACTTCTTTTTAAAAATGTATGGTCTGCCTATGAATCTTATCGGGGTTCACTACATTAGACAAAAGCCACACCCTCAAATCTTACCAAGATAAGCTCTTCTCTCCCTTGAGCTCCCTGGGGACTGCTGTGGGACAACAGCCCTGGATTAGTGGAATCTCTTTTCTTGAATGGAAAGGATGTGGGAGGCATGTCCTTAAGACCATTAGAGGGCCTTTTGTCTGTCCTCAAAGATTCTTTGAGATGTCACTTTTGATCTTTCTGAGTTCCTAACAAAGGATACTATTCAAAATGCCTCAAACTGAGGCATTATCCCCTTCTCCATATCCTGTGCTGTAAAGGACACCCCCGTCTGAGCTAACTACATCGATCTAGTCGTCCAAGCCGTTAGGAACCTCAAAATTGTCTTTGGTTCCTTTCTTACCTTCATTCCCTGTGTCCAGTACACTGTCAAGTTGATGACAGTTTCTACTACTGCAGAGTTTCACCAAAACAATTCTTTTCCTTCATGACGCTCTAGCTGGGTATGTCACGTAGACTGTCACAGTAGCTGCTAAATGGAATTCCCCATTTTCAGAGTCTCTCTTCTATCATCTTTCCTGGAATTAGCTTTCTAAAGCAATTATGTCTGTCCAACCCAGAAGTCTTCATTAGCTTCTTATCGTTTATAGGATAAAGTGAAAACACCTTCGTATGGCATGCAGGGCCTTCCACAATTTGACCCAACCTGCCTTTAAGCCTGCAGCCCACTCTTCCACACTTACGTTTTGCTGGAGCCAGGATGCACTGTTTTGGAAAGTTGGGACACATCTTACATTTTTCTTCCTCAGTGCTTTTGTGCATTCTGTCTCCCTGGCTTGGTATGCTTTTCCTTTCTTTCTCAGTCAGTTGCTAGCCTCCTCATCCTTCAAAGTTCAGCTCATGGCCCACTTCTCCTCAAAGCTTTTTCTGATACCCCTCGGTCTGAATGAATCATGGCATCCTCCATGTTCCTGCAGCAGTTGTTAGCGCTTCTGTAATCTTAATGGTCTATTCTTTCATTTAGGATGGTCGGATAGGGAAGCAGGGTATGTGTGTATGATCCCTAGACTATGAGCTTCTTTTTTTAATGTTTATTTATTTTGAGAGCGAGCGAGCGAGAGAGTGTGAGCAGGGGAGTGTCAGAGAGAGAGAGAGGGAGACACAGAATCTGAAGCAGGCTCCAAGCTCAGAGCTGATAGGAGACAGCCTGATGCGGGACTTGAACGCACAGACCATAAGATCATGACCTGAGCAAAAGTCGGTTGCTTCACCAACTGAGCCACCCAGGTGACCCTAAACTATGAGCTCTTTGAGTGTAAGATGAAACTGCAGCAAAGGATGTATTCTACTTATTTGTGTGTGTGTGCCTTAGTTAAGTTAGATGGCTAACAACTGCCTGATGACTTAAAGAGAGAACAGATTTTACTATATAGTTACAACTGGCAGTTAGAATAAGCATCTGGCTCATGGAAGGAGATTGGCCTAGGTATGCAATATGTTGGCAGAGATTTACAAAAGTAGTAGCTTAAGGCAGCTAGTTCAGATGAGAATTGGGGGTTGGTTTAGTTACCCAGTGCTGTACTATTATGGCTGCTGCTGTTTATAATAATGAAACCAAACGTCTGATGTGTGGAATGGAGTCTGTGTTTTATTAGCCTCTATGGGAAACACCTTGATTATTCGGGATGCTTGTTACTAAGCACCTCAGATTAGTCAGGGCTAGGAGGATTTGGCTGTTTTGTATTCCATCCCTATCACCTTCATGGTATTCCGCATGTTATAGGATCTCAGTAAAAATTACTTGAGGGGAAAATGAGTGAAGAAATTATTTCTTCTCCTGTGTGACTCCAGGGTACCTACATGTGCCATTCCCAAAGATCATAGCCAAGCGAGCCAGTTCAAAATCAGCCAAAGTTAAGAGAAGGCATATTGACCACAAGGGATGTATTCAAGGTCCTCCTGATACTCAGAGCTTTCTGCTTTACCACAGAGGTGGGGGGGGGGGGGCATTACTGCTTTAGAATGTAGATAGAGCAACTGGTTGTGAGTGGCATAACTGCCATCGAATTCAGATGGTCAGAAGCGACAGGAGCTTCTTTTAGGTGGCCAGGAGGAGAACAAGGCTATGATCTTAGTCAAGGAGGAGGAAGACTATTCAGGCATTGTCAGGTTTGCGGTTGTTTTGCTTTTAAATGATGAGAGGCCTTCCTGGAAATCAGCCTTCCCGGGTCCAGTCTCAGCCCACTACTCTCTCTATGACCTTGTGCAGCCAGTCCTTACACCTGGGCTTTGTTCTGAGCTGACAAATGCTGGTTCCTTCTTCAGCTGTGAGAATTGAGGAGGCGAGGGTGTTTCAAGCCAACTAGGTGAGTGGCATGGCATCAAAAGAGATCCTGTAGGGGTTTATAGGTTTTCTTTGAAAATTTTAGCAAAATCCCAGGCTGAGGGACAATCTGGACTCTGGAGCACTGAATTTCATTCTTGAAGCTGCACTTCCCTGTATTCCTTTCTGAGTATCAAATCTGAGCAGCCTCCCTGCGTCTGTGATTGTGATAATTGGATGGGAGGGATTGGGGCAATTTAGGAAGATGATGGGGGCCTGACCTCTTTCTGCCTTTGAAATCCACAAAGGAAGGAAAATGGGTAAAATGATAAATAGTTGATCAAAAATGGAGTGTGCCCCTCCTAAATTAGGACAGCTGGCTCAGTGATAAAAATGTTTTACTGTTAATGGCCCTCAGGACCAGATGCTGTGAAAACAGAAGTTAAACTCTGACTTTGGACAGCTGTCTCCATGCAGGGAGGGCAGTGTAACCTCTTTTCTGCCCTTGTCCAGCTGTGGATTCCTCTCAGGAGGCCTCAAGAGTCTTGAGGTGGGGGGGACTTGTTGGGCCCATGTTTTTGGATTCCAGGGGAGGGGTGGATTCAGTTGACAGGTGCCTCAGGGCATGTGGGTTTTGCATCTGCTTGACCTTTGGCTTGTCCTTGGGGACCCTGCCTGCTTGTTTTTGGTAGGACTAGCTCAAGGTGACCTCCCTCCATTCCATAGGGCTGGCCTGCTCGGTCTGTCCATACCCCTGAGAAAGCGATTTTGCTACAGGACTGGGTGAACCATATGGCAGCCTAGATTACAGAGACTGTTGGCGTTTGTCAACAGAGAGCAGGCTTTTTGGCTATAGCAACTCCCCCAGGTAGGGTTGCCACACCATCTGTGAACACAGCGTATAAGATCAGCAGCTAGATGGGTATGAGGTCCCATTGTCATTCCCTCCCTGCCTCCCAAAGAAAGGGAGAGGCAAGCCTCTCACCAAATATTGGCTAATAGATGTATAGTTCAGCCTCTTTTTGGTTATTTTCTTTGAAGGATGCTAGAGAGGTCTAGTAGTCATGCGTCTCGCTCTTGAGAGGTTTACAGGCTAGTCGAGGCTATCCTATTCACATGAATCAGTAGCAGGTGACATAAAACAAAAGATATATAATAATTGCAAAAGGGGAAAATAGACTACAGAATTCAGGGATGGGGAAGATCCGTGGGGAGCTGAAATTTTCCAGAACTAGAGTTTTCCAGAGTTAGGACTGGAGGTTATTCTTGAATGAATAGGTTTTTGGGATTTAGGAGGATAAGGGAAAGGCTTCTGGGCCAAAAGAACAATATGAACAGAAGTAGAGACAAGCAAGATGTCTTTACAGAACCATGAGGAGATTAGTGTGGTTGGGGTAGAGATACGGTGGAGATAAGATTAGGAAAGCAGGGGCAGGACCAGATTAAAGACGGTCTCCAGAGACAGGGGAAGGAGCACGGACTTGGTTCTGGAGGTGATATGGCCCCATTGTAGGTATTGGTGCAGAGATATGATATGAAGAGAGGAATGTTTGCAAATACATTATATACACAATTCAGAGTGGACTGGAGTTGGGGAGAGATACATGTTCCAGAGATCAAGGAGGAAGTTATAAAGTTCTCAAAGCCACGAAAACCGAGGGAGAGGAAGGTAAACGATGCCGCTTCTTTCCAGAATCTGTAAGACTCGATCATGAGCTGGGTAGCAGCTGGGAAAGGGGTCGTGAAGCAGAGAAAGGGGTCAAAGTTTAATTTGGAAAGCTGGGAAAAATAATAGTGCCATTAGCAGAAATGGAGAAGTTGTGAGGAAATGTAATTTTAAGGAGGAAAATAATGAGTTTGGCAATGATTTTATTTACTTAACAAACACTTATGTAACACTTACTCTGAACTTGACACTGTACTAACCACTGTATAAGCGTTAACTCAGTTAGCTCTCATCATAACCATATAAAAGAAACACTTTATTATTACCCTCTTTATCACAAGGGAGAAAACCCAAGCGTGGAAAGGTGAAATAATTTGCCCAATGTCAAAGCTATCAGTGAATGGCAGAGCCCACATTCTGAACCCAGGCCATTACTCCCTTATTAATGGGAGACCCAAGGAGAAACTACAATGGACAGTAGGACATCAAAATATTTGTTCACTGCTGACTTTGTGCAGAACTCTTGACAGGAAATGTAAAAAATGGGCATGGCATGGATATACCATTAAGGAGCTGGTACATTGCTAGTGAGGGACTGGCAGATTGTCCAGTTGTGGTTAAGGGGCACTCAGTGTTGTGCTACGAGAGGCACATAAAGAAGAGGGGAGCAAATGGCTATCTGGTTACAGACATCAGAAAAGACTTGAAGAGGAAGGAGATGGGATTATAGATACACCTTGAAAGAGGAGTCAAGCTGGACTTTGATAGTTGGTAGCAGGGAAAGGTCATTCAAGACGGAGAGAACTTGAATGACATCATGGAAGAAAGAAAATTCAAAACATATTTTGGGACCAGCACAGGGCATGGGACCTAGCTCACTAAATGTTTGCCCTGGGATGGAAAGTGGTTTAGTGAGACTCACCGTAGAGTTGGACAGCAGTGAGAGAGGGCTGGCTCCCTGGAGAGAGGATCCCATTGGAGACATAGAATTGCAAGTTGAAGTGTACAAAGAGGAGGGGGTAGCTGATGCCATGAGGACGGAGGACTCCTGCGGGGAAGCCAAGAGCTGAGGCTGGAGATTTTTTGTTTTATGATGCAGATATGTAAGCTATTCTTCCTTTGGGATGAGCCCAAATATTTCCTGAAATGAGGCCTGTGGGCTTGAGGGCAATGGTTGTTCCTCTCCTAGATTGGAAGGCCATTTCTGACTCTCTGCCTTTTCTCTTCAGGGGCCTTCCAGCCACCTGCACTAAGTGAATGTCTCATCTTCACTGCTCCCTAAGTACACGTAGACCAGGCCCCTGGGCCCCTTCTGCCTGAACTGAAGAAGGAATTTGGAGATGATGCCACGTGCATGTTATGGGTGCAGAGGTGATATTTCAAGGAATCATGGATTTCCCATGTGGTATGAAATTTAGGTTACTGCTCTCTCTCATGCCATCAGCAGTGACTTCCAGAGGATAGGCAGAGCAAGGTGGCTTCTAGTATTGCCTAGCCCCGTAGGCCTTTAAGGATCACTCTAAGGAAAACAGTGTTGAGTAGAGACTGAACTTAGAAATATGGAGGTCAGGCATTGCTTAAAGACTTCTTCAGGGGACATGCTAGAATGATCCTAACCTCACACTTCATCTCATAATACAGACAGAACTGTCCTAGGAGAGAGATGTCACTTAAAACTCCAATTTGCCACTTACTAGCTCTGTGACCTTGGGACAACAGACTTTTGTGAGGCTGTTTCCTTAACTGGAAAATAGGGCTAATGATACTTTTCTTTCCTAACACAGATACATATACTGTCTGTGAAGGGGCTTTGAGATTGCAAAGTACTGTATCAGAATGTGCTGTTATTGTTAGTTACAACTACAAACCAGTTTGCTCAGTCTTAAAGATTGCTGTCCTGGGGCACCTGGGTGACTCAGTTAAACGTCTGAATCATGGTTTCTGCTCAGATCATGATCTCACGGCTCATGAGTTCGAGCCCTGCTTCCGGCTCTGCACTGACAACGTGGAGTCCGCTTGGGATTCTCTCTCTCTCCCTCTCTCTCTCTGTCCCTCCCCTGCTCACGCATACTGTCTCTTTCTGTCTCTCAAAATAAATAAATAAACTTAAAAGAAAAAAAGGTACTCCTGAGAGTACCTTTTGCATAACCTCTTCATAGTCCCTCTGCCAAGGACCTAAAGGGCGAGGCCACAGAGTGGGAGTTTGAGGCATGGCGTGGAGTTTTTCCTCAGGCAGACATGACCTATTCCATCAGCTCTGTGAAGCACATGCCCTGCTCTGTACACGAACATCTCTGAAATGTGCCCGTGCCGTACAGTTGATGGCACAGTAGATGTGATGAAATCAGCTTACTCTTTTCTTGGAAACAGGCAGGCCACATCTACAAACTCTTTCCTTTTTCTCTACGTGAAAAGCTATTTTATCTCAACCTTTGCTAGAGAAGATCTTGCGGAAATGCATGGGGGCATTTGGCTGCCTCAGCACTGGCGGAGCACTGTCTGCCCTTGAGCATCCTGCCGTGTGTCGCGGTTACCCTTTCTCACTGCACAGACCTCTGGAAGCCAAAGTTTCTCTTGAACATATACGTCTTGGTCTTGGGATGTATCCTGCTTCTTCATTAAAAAAACAAAATCTCGAATGACCATTTTGCCATCATTTCCTCCTTCCTCAAAAAGTGTAAGACAAGTGCGTTTTGATTAATGGATAGTTTATATTACCCTTGGTTTGACTGTACTGGGCTCTGGGCTGGTAGAAGGTGAGGAGGTGGGGCTCTCAGCTCTGTCCTGCAAACCCCTCAAGTGCCCAGACAACCCATGCGCCCTGCGCCCTCCAGGGAGCTTCTCTTCGGTCTGGACTCTGTTCTTGTTTTCTTTTACTTTTTGAAAGCTCCTCGGGTTCATCTGCAAATTCAGAGCCTCTTTCTTAGTACCAATTCTTACTGTTTTAATCTTTTATTGAAGATCTAGGTATGGACGACTTTTCACCTTTCCAAATGAACGACAGGCAGACTTGTGAGCCACTGCCCGTCTGGCCCTCTGCTGTGGGCTCAGGGAATGCAGATGAAGAACTTGCAGTTACAAATGTCAGTGCAAATGCTCGGGTAAAGATGGGTGAAAAAGAGGCATGAGCATTGGCCAAGCACGTACTTTTACAGACATTACTTCATTTGATTCTCACAGCAAGCGAGGAAGGTGGCCTTCTCTTCCAGATGTTGCATCTAGGAACCTGAGGCTCAGAACAATTAGGTGAGTTCCAAGCTGGCCACGCTAGTTAGAAGCCATGGAGCTAATTTGAAGCCCCGCTTTCTAGGCAGAGCCAGTGTGAAAACAAAGAGAACTGATAAGGGGATTACTTGCTCTTACTGATTACCTAGACATTGCCTCCTGGCTAAGGTGGAGATTCAAGAGATGACTGGACAGAACTCTTGAAGAGTTCTGTGGGTCGCCCCCCTCCCCCCTCTCCCCAATTCTGGGAAAGGGCTGGTGACCACAGCTCCTGGTTGGAGCTGTCCTGCACGGCTCAGCCTCTGATTGGCCCTCTGGCCTCTGCTTCCAGAGCCTCCCGATTCAGGTCAGACGCTGCTTGGTGCCCTAGAAATAACGGGGTTTCTAGCCCAGCGTGCCTCCCTGGAGCCCCTGGGCCTGCTAGGCCAGTGCATGCAGCACCTCTCTCCAAAGCTGTGTTTATTTCTATTATGTCATTTGCTTATTATAGGCGGTCTGCTAAGTGTCAGTTATCACTTCCCCGTAATTCCCTGCCTTTTCTTCTTGTCGTCCCCAGTGCTTTGGGGACTGTGGGCAACAGGGACCCAGGAGGCAGCATTCTAAATAGGTTTCTTGTACAGTTCTTCATTAGGAATTAAGCTTTTCTGTTGATTTTCCCTCGGGGATGAGCTTTTGTTACAAGCGCTGGCGCTGTGAGTGAGTATCCTTTCTGTGGTCCAGGGAAGGAAGGGGCGCCTCAAAGGATTGAAAAGAGAGCAAGCTGCAGGGGCAGGGCCTGGATGGGGAGGGGGTTGGCTTGGATCTACAGGGGGTCAAGTGCTGACTTTGATTTGACAGCTTCTGTGTTTTGGTCTTCCTCTTCCTGTGACCTTGGCAAGCAGTTGTCCTTTTAAATCTTTGTGTCCTTGTGCTGTTTGTGCACTTTGAACTAAAAGATGCTTACTGCACCCTGGTCCCAGAGTCACAGCCATAGTTACAAGACAGCGAGGTGGGGAAACTGCCCCCCATCCCACACTTGGGGGAACATCAGGTTTGATGCCCGGGCAGTGATGTGGGAGGCATTTCAGTCTGGACCGTAGAGTGTAAAACCAGAGCTGAGTCTGTCTGTTAAGCAGCGAGGCAGCCTCCGCCCTCTTCCAAAGTTACTGCGGGAAAGAGTGGGGCTATTTTCCTTCTGAACACACATGGCATCTGACCCCTCTGTCCCTATGCTGGTGCTTCATGGCTTCTATTCCATTGTTGTTTTCGGTCCTTTCCCAGACTGGACCTGGTTACACGTGGGCCATCTCCCCAGGATCCTGTGGTGTGTCCTGCAGACAGCTCGGCTGGAAGCAGCTCCCATTTGGCCTGGTTCTGACTCGACCCCAGGGCAGAGGAGGGAGGGTGTTTTGTACTAGGTGTCAAAATGGGACCCCCAGAAGTGGTTTCCTTCCTGGGGTCTACGTGGCTCAGCAGCAACACGTGGGCCTCTAGACTTGGGGGTTTTCTCTGGAAAGCGTTAGCAGGGCTGACTTTCTGGCTGTGTGTTTGGAAGGATGAATATAAACTGACTGGCATACTTAATTCGTCCTCACCTCTTCCCTCCTGATGGACTGAGGAGCGCTCACTCGTTGTCCGAGGCAAGTTCTGCCCTCCCCCCCTTCCTAGGACCCAGACACTGTCGGCTTTTCTTTCTCTCGACCGTCCTTCTCTGTCTTCATCTCTGCTGAGTCTGTTCTATCCACTTTTCAACATACTCATGTCTCTCCCATCTGCAGTTTTAGCCCCGCTTTCTGTTCTCTTTCCAGCCAGACTTCGTGGAAGAACAGTTTCTACACTTTGTCTCTGTTTCCCGACCTCTCCCGTCCCCCCGTTTGGCATCCTCCCCAATCCCCACTCCATCAGAGACGCTCTAAGTGAATTCCAAGTCCCTGAACCTGATGTCCACACTCATTCCCCATCTTGTCTCATCTCCCAGTGCTTTGATCAGATGAACTGACCCTGACTTCTTGAAACATGCCATCGGCTCAACTGCCATCAGGTCACCCTTAGTTTCCTCCTGCAGTTCTGGCCGTTCCCTCATTCTCTGGTGTTTAGCTCTTTCCTTTCTACCCAGTTTTTATTACTTTTCTTTTCTTTTCTTTTCTTTTCTTTTCCTGTTTAATGTTTTTTTGTTTGTTTGTCTATTTATTTAGAGAGGGAGAGTGAGAGCAGGGTAGGTGTAGAGAGAGAGGGAGAGAGAGAATCCCAGGCAGGTTCCACACTATCAGCACAGGGCCTGATGTGGGGCTCGAACTCACAAACCCATGAGATCATGACCTGAGCTGAAACCAAGAGTCGATGCTTAACTGACTGAGCCACCCAGACGCCCCCCTGTATCCAGGTTTTGAATGTGGGAGTTCCTTAGGTCTCCATTCTAGATTTTCTTTGTTTCTCATATTCTGTGTATGCAGTTTTCATGGCTTTGATGACTGTGTCACGGGGACCCTCAAATTCATGCGTTTAGTCGGAGAACTTTGAGCTCCAGGTGATATTCATCTTACTCATCTTCCCTCCTTGACATCTCACAGAACTCTCAAACTCAACATGTCCCAGCCTGAACTAATAATATCGCCCCCTTCCCAAACCTGGTCCTCTAACCATGTCCTCTAATTTAACCACTTGGATTGCACTTTGTTAATTTCTCCTTTCCTACCTGAACCCCCTCCCCCACCCACATCTTGTGACTTTTCCCTCGTAAATCTCTCTTGAATCTTTCTCTTCACTGACATCACCCATGTCAAATATGGACAGGCTTCTACCGGTTTTCCTGGAGTTACTTCATTTTGGGCCTTTTTATTATCGACCTGTGCCCCTTAGAATCATCATTCTTCACATAGTGGGCTTTTAAAAACACACATGAAGGGGCACCTGATTGGCTCAGTCAGTTAAACCCCTGATCTTGATTTTGGCTCAGGTCATGATTCCATGGTTGTTGAGTTCAAGCCCCATCTCGGGCTCACACTGACAGTACAGAGCCTGCTTGGGGTTCTCTCTCTCTCCCTCTCTCTCTGCCCCTCCCCCGTTTACGCTAGCACTCTCTCAAAATAAATAAACTTAGAAAAATTTTTTAAAACACACATCCAGTCAGATTTCACTCTGCCACCTTCACCCTGTTTCAGTCCATTTCTTTAACCTTAACATGTATTACAACCACATCCCTGCAGGGGCGCGTCTATGTGGACCTCATCAATGTCATCTCCACCCCGTGCTCTTCACCCTGCTCTGGGGTCACACTGGCCTTGACAAGACACGACTCCTGCCTCAGGGCATTTGTATGTGCCCTTTCCTGTCTCTGAAATGCCCTTCCTTCTGTCTTTTGCACTCTGCTCAGATGCTTCTTCCTTCAGGAAGGCTCTCTGAAACCCCAGACTAGGCGACCCGCGTGCTCCATCTGCTCACACAGTGCCACTAGCATCCAGCACTTACTCACGGTAACAACCAAAACATCATTTGACGGCCGGACGATGCTGGACCATGACTTCCTGAGAAGATTCGGACAGTCCTAGCACAGGGCCTGGCACACACGTGGTGCCAGGAATGTTTATTTTTATGGATGAATGCAGCTGAGCTGGGGGAGGACGGGGTTAAGATGAATTTGCAGGGAGGTGTATGCGGACAATATCCTCCCAAACTGTCAAGTTAGAGAAGTCCATGATAGTTCAGTCTTATAAGAAGCATGTCGTTAGCTGATCGGGTTCTGAATTTTAGTTTTAAAGTGAAGAGATGAAGGCCTAGAGAGTAAAGTCACTTGCTCAAGGTCAGAGAATGAGGTGGTGAGAGTTCAAAGTCCTCCTGCCTGACTTCCAGGTTGGCCCTGGCTCTCTTCTGCACCACCCGCTTCCTGTCTCTCATACAGGTGATGCCTCTATGACCTCCAGTTGCAAGCAGGGCTCTGGCGCCAGGAAGGGAATTGCTTCATCCCTGCTGTGAGTAAGGGTGACAGGTGGGAGCAGCCTATCCCATGGCTGCAACTTTAGGAGCCATTTCACTCCCCTCCCCCTGGTGGGTTAGCAATGAGTGATGGGCTTCAAGGGCCTCTGAGCCCATGCCAGCCTTACCTATTGAGATGTGGAGCCCTGAAAGGAGAAACACAAGGGATGCGTTTGTTGAAGTAACTTGATTTTCCAGTTTCTAGGTCATCAAAATTTGGGAACTGGAAGGCTGACATTGGAACTGAAGCTTATGGGAGCCTGGTTGGCATCTGTTACTTGTGGGCTCACTGTGCATCTGCCTGGGAACTCCGCCTGTGGGGTCTGATGGCGAAGCCTTAGTTAAAGCATGAGGGGAAGCGCTTCTCCAGCCAGGTGTCATTGAGACTTCCATCCTGAAAGATCTAGAAATAGAAAGCTCCAGGCTGGGAGTGGCTGTGGGAGGAAACAGGGTACTTGGAATATGAACCTTAGAATACTGGTACCACACATTTCCACTCTCCCCTCACTCATTTTCATGGTTTTTTCCCTTTTATGTAACCAACATTTATTGAATCTCCATTACTGTCTGTATATGGAGGACACAAAGATGAGTAAGTCACATCTCTGCCCGTGGGAAGTTTATAGCTTAGTGATAAACCATTAATTTATTCATTCTCTTGTTCCTAAAATATTTGGTAAGCATTTGTCATGCGCGAGGCATTATGCTGGATTTGTTCACTCACTCATCAATATTTGAACTCTTCCTATATACCAGGACTTCCTCCAGGTGTTTAGAATATTGAACAACAAAAATCTCCAACCTCATGGAATTTACTTTCTAGAGGGGGAGAGACCAATAATATAGAATATACATAATAAATAAGTAAATTAGGGGCACCTGGGTGGCTTGGTCAGTTAAGCAATTGACCCGTGACTTTGGCTCAGGTCATGATCTCACAGTTTGTGAGTTCGAGCCCCTGTTGTGCTCTGTGCTGATAGTGTGGAGCCCGCTTGGGATTCTGTCTCCCTTTCTCTCTGCTCCTCCCATGCTTGTTCTCTATCTCTCTCTCAAAATAAATAAAAATAAACTTAGTAAGTAAATTAAATAATATTTTTTAAATGGAAAAGGGTAAAGGGAGTGCAGGGGATGAGTTGCAATAATAAATGGAGTGGTTATGAGAGACTGAACTTGCAAAGTGACATTAGAGCCGAGACTTGAAGGAGGCGATGGAGTTCAACATACGGATTTCTTGGTGAAAGGAATTTCGGGCAGAGGAAATTCCACCCAAGGTGGAAGCATGCCTGGCTTGTTCAGCGAACAAGCGAAAAGGTCCTTACGCCTGTCGTGGAACGAGCTGAGGTTAGAGAAGCAGTGGGTGCCAGCTCGTGAGGGGCCGTGGAGGCTATTGTGAAGATTTGGCTTTTGAACACCAGATCCACTGGGGGGTTTTGAGTAGAGGAGCTATTTGATATAGCTCATATTTGAAAGGGATCACAGACTCTGCCATATTGAGAATAGACTTTCGAGAGCAAGGGCAAAAACAGAAACCAGTTAGGAAGACACTGCAAACATCGAGGTGAGAGTTGGTGGTGGCTTGGCGTGTTGTGGTAGAAAGGAAGGATGAGAAGAGGTTGGAAACTGATAGAGGAAGTGGAATCGGGAGGGTTTTAACTTTATTATTTTTTTTATTACGGTAAAATATACTATTTTAGCCATTAATAAGCATATAGTTCAGTGGCACTAAGTGCATTCACATTTTTGGGCAACTATCACCGCCATCCATCTCCAGAACTTCTTCATCTCCCCAAACTATTAGTAATTATTTTTTTATAAAAATTTTTTAATGTTGATTTATTTTGAGAGAGTGTGAGCGCGTGTGTGCAAATGGGGGAGGGGCAGAGAGAAAGGGAGACAGAATCCCAAGCAGGCTTCGGACTGTCATCACAGAGCCCAACGTAGGGCTCAGTCTCACAGATCATGAGATCATGCCCTGAGCCCGAACCAAAAGTCAAACACTTAAGCGACTGAGCCACCCAGGTGCCCCTGTTATTATTTCTTTTAAGATGAGAGAATTAACAGCATGTTTCTGTGTTGGCAGGAATGATCCAGGTGGCAAGAGGAAGTTAATGTGCAGTAGGGTGAGGGGAGATTGTTGGAATAATTTCCTAGAGTAGGGAGTGGTGAGATCTGGAGTACCATCAGAGGGGTTGGCTCTGGGACCATGGATAGTTCACCTTAGTAACAAAAAGGAAGGCAGAATTATGTGTATGGATGCTGACAGGTGCATTAATGTTGTTGTGTGGGCGCATTATAAGGGTCCACCTGTGATCACGGTCGTGAATTTAAAG
Source organism: Hyaena hyaena (assembly GCF_003009895.1). Taxonomy (NCBI): domain Eukaryota; kingdom Metazoa; phylum Chordata; class Mammalia; order Carnivora; family Hyaenidae; genus Hyaena; species Hyaena hyaena. Next base: position 898,341 of record NW_024081061.1, on the reverse strand, counting down.
TGAGACCAGTCTACGGGGCACCTGGTGGCTCAGTCGGTTGAGCGTCCGACTTTGGCTCAGGTCATGATCTCACAGCATGTGGGTTCAAACCCCGCATCAGGCTCTGTGCTGACTGCCAGCTCAGAGCCTGGAGCCTGCTTCGGATTCTGTGTCTCCCTCTCTCTCTGACCCTCCCCTGCTCACACTGCCTCTCTCTCTGTCTCTCAGAAATAAATTTAAAAAAATAAAGTGAGACCAGTCTACACAGTTGTGGGCTTTTCTCCAGCTGCATTCAACTGCATGGATGCAAATATGGTATTGGATTTTTTAAAAGTTTATTTATTTATTTTGAGAGAGAGAGAGAGAGAGAGAGAAGGAGGGGGCAGGCAGAAAGAGAGAAAGAGAGACAATCCCAAGCAGGCTCCACACTGTCAGTGCAGAGCACAACACAGGGCTTGAATTCATGGACCATAAGATCATGACCTGAGCCCAGATCAGGAGTTGGATACTTAACGAACTGAGCCACCCACATGCCCTACCAGGCTGGATTTAACTAAGATTATGGTTTAATACAGTGAGGAAAGGAAATTATTATAAAGATCAATCATGAAGGTAAGCTGGGAGAGAAGGGAAGGGTGGGTACCATATTCACTGTGAGGACCAGTGAGAAGATAGCATCAACAGACTGTAGATCCTGTTAGGATAAAAGAATTATTGGCGTCCAAATTCTAGAGCGACTGAGCTGGAAAGTGGTTAGACAGTAGGATGCATACAGTCAGCGTCATGGAGGGGCTGCAACTTCTGGTGATGACAAGGACTATGGTAGGTGAGTGAGTCCAGTGACCAGAGAAGAGTAGAACACAAGATCACTGGAAGAATTCAAGGAACTGAGAAGCCAAGATACTGGAAGGACCACTTGATCAGTGTAATGAAATTTCTAAAAGTTAAGACAGGATTAGTATAACTACACATATGAACAGTAAACATGTGTCCTGCCCTCGAACAACTTGCAGTCCAGCCCAGGAGGTAAGCAAGTCAAAGGCACTGACAGCATAAGGTGATAAATGCTGTGATTAGAACAATACAAGGAAGGGCAGCACAAATGCAGGACACCTAAACCCAGCCGTGGGGGCTGGAGGTCTTCCTGGAGGAAAGACATGTGTGTAGAGACTTTGAAGAACAAATGGAAGTTAACTGGGTAAAGAGAAAGGATAAGTACTCCAGAAAGTGGGAACAGTAGGTACAAAGGGATAAATGTGAGCCTGGGGTGTGCTGAGGTAACTGAAAGAAGACCGTTACCGCAGGTGCCATGTGCAATGATGTTAGATGAGTTTAAGAAGGTGAAGTGAATAGGGGCACCCGGGTGGCTCAGTCGGTAGTCATCCGTCCGGCTCTTGAGTTGGGCCCAGGTCATCATCATCTTGCAGTTTGTGAGTTTGAGCCCCACATCCGGCTCTGTGAGTTTAAGCCCCACTTCAGGTTCTGTGCGGACATCTCGGGGCCTGCTTGGGATTCTCTCTCTCTCCCCCTCTCTCTGCCCCTCCCCTGCTTGCACTCTATCTTTCTCTCTCTCAAAATAAAAAATAAATAAACTTAAAACAAAAAAGGTGAGGTGAATGGAATCATCAAGTAGGGCCTTGGGGGCTGTGTTAAGGAGTTTGGCTTTATCCTGTAAACAGTGGAGAAGTGTAGATGGACTGGGGGAAAGAAGAAGGTGTTGAGGAATGCTTAATAGATGAGCGACATTTGAGCTGGGCACTCATATGGCTGTCTGTGGCTGCATAACGAATTACCCTGAAACTTCATGGCTTAAAACAACAGACATATATTTTCTCACAGTCTCTGTGGGTCGGGAATCCAGATGTCACTTGGCTGAGTCCTCAGACCTAGGCGTTTTACAAGTCTACAATTAAGGTGTCAGTCGGGGCTCCAGTTATCTCAAGGTACAACAGGAGGCTTTCAAGCTCTCTCGCGTGGCCATTAGCAGGCTTTAGGTCCTCACTGGCTATTGGCCAGAGACACTGATTCCTTGCCACATGGGTGTCATCACAGGGTAGTTCATGACTTAGCACCTGACTTCCTTCAGAGCAAGCAAGGGAGAGAGTGCTAGAGAGCAGGCCAGGTTCAAGTCAAAGTCTTTTTTATAACCCAACTACAGAAGGTCACGTATCCTTTTTGTTATATTCCCTTTCGTGCAAGTGAGTCACTAGGTGCAGTCCACACTCAAGGAGAGATGTTGCATACGGGCAGGAATATTAGGAGGCAGGAGCATTGGGGGCCATCTCAGGGGCTGCTGTCACAGGCCTGAAGGAGGACTAAGGAGTTGCCAGAGAGGGATGAGGAGCAACTAGGAAGAGATGACACACAAGAATTTTAAGGAAGAGGGGATAACACAGGCAAGAGCACATAGGCATGCAAGGCACTGTGTCCAAAGTGGTGGAAATGCCTCTCTTAAGCCCCACTGGAAAGAGTCATGAGTGCTATGCAGAGAAGTGAGACCTTCCCTCTTTGTACCAGGAGAAAATCCCTTGAAGGCTTTTCTGTAGGAAAGTGACCTAATTTGTTTTTGGTCTCCAGCTTTGGGAGTGGGAGGGGCGCGTGACAGAGAGCGCCCTCCAGTGGAAGAGGAGGGCCTGGACCAAGGCAACGCAGGGAGTCTTGAGCAAAGGGGGGGGCCTGGTTCAGAGGATATTTAGACATTAATGGACACGTCTTGGAGAATCTCCTGGGAGAGCACGGATGTGTCAGATGCTTTTGAAGTTCTCCACCTGGATCACGGAAGGTCCTGGCGGGAAGTGAAGGTACGTAACCCAGCTTGAATAAAGCACTGCTCCTTGTGGATGGGAGAGGGAGTTGGTCCTGGCCTACCTGGCTATCACCTGTGAACTTAGGTATGCATTCCTACTTATGTTCGCTGACAGTAAAGAAGTATTTGGTTAAAGCATTTTTATAAGTGCCTCTGTGTGTAGGATGTCAGAGTTATGGGGCATATATAGAACAAGGCTCTACTGCTAAAGAGACTTCAGCCTCATTCCAGGAAGAAGAGGTCTGGGCGGAATTTAGGACACTGTCACTCTGAGACAGGGCAGGTGAGAGACTCCCTGTGCCCCGTGCTGTAGCAGCAACACCTTCAGATGCTGCTGGCTTCTCCATGGGTCTTTGACGACTGGTGAGCCGCCCTCATGGTACTGTGGGACTGCTAAGCTTCCATTTCTGTTGGCTTGGTAAGGGCTTCATTCCCACCTTATCGCATTCCAAAACAGCTTCACAGGATTCCTGGGTCCATTAGTGTCATCTCAAGATGGTCCTGGGCTCCAGGTTAGCATTTGGCTCTGGGAGGGTTCCTTGTGCCTGAGAGGGTAGAACGACACGGTGGAGTCCATGCACACTGTGGTGAACTCCGCAGCCTAGGGAATTCTGAGGGCTAGGATTTTGCTAGAATCTTCTGGGGAAAGAGTAGATCAGATTGGAGGTGAGCTCTAAGTGACTCCTAGGTGCCAGAGAGAATTGCTACTGAATATGTTCCAGTGGTAGGTCATTGTTTAGCACATGTATCTCATTCTGTCCTCACGACAACCTAGGAAGCTGGTACTAGGGTTATCCTATTTTTCATATGGAGAAATGAGACTCACAGAGGTTAAAGTGACCTGCTGAAGGCCATACGACTAGTTAGAAGTAGAGGCAGGCCTGCAGATCCCACATTCTAACCTTATTACCAACTTCTCCTGTCATCATGCTTTTTTCTTTGAGCCCATCAGTCTTGTCTCTGAGCCTATCATTTGTCAGAAGATTCTTTCCCCTCCAATGCTGGGGCAAATAGGCTATTCTTTTCCCTCGTGGGCTTTAGGTTGGCAGTGAGTGTTGACCCGTGTGAAAGTTATTGTGGTACATATACATTTCATTTGGTTATAGTTGGGCTTCCTTGGTCATAAGCCAAAGTCACATTCTCCTAAGCTAGCTCAGATAAAGATGAGCTTACTGGAGGGAAACTAGGAGTAAGGGATCTAGAAGCAATCTGTGAATAGGGCTGACCTTGCAGAGGTAGGGACATTGCAGAGACTAAATCAGACCCAAATGGCATGTGCCCAGCTCAGCTCCTGGCATATAATAGGTGCTCAATAAGTATTTATTGAACAGATGAAGCAAACCAGTTGAGTGGTCAACTATGCAGTGAAAGGGGCCTGCAGTAACCCCAGTGGGACCAGAGCCCTTTGGCCTCTGCTGAAATAAGGTTTGCTAGGCTCCTCGAAGGATGCGGCAGCAGCAAGACTAGAGATGCATGCTTGTTGCGAGTCACACCTGCGATCTCCTCAAACACCTTCTGTCTAGGCTCTGAGCTTGTCCTCAGTGGTGGCACCAAGTGGGAGACATGGATGACAGTCTGCCCAGTATGTCCACATTCCTTTGTGGGGCCCTCCACACCTGTTGTCACATGAAATTTCGCCAGAGAGTAACAGAATCCTCTGACAAGACTGTGGTCCTACAGTACCGGACTTCCTGGTGACTAGAAGAAAGGAAGGGATAGATGGATGGAAAATCTGGGTTCAGATATGGGCTCTGTCATAAGCTGTGTGACTTGGGCCTCATACTTAGTTTCTCTAGGACTTGGTTTCCTGATCTGCAAAGGGCACGGTTTGCTCAAGGATCCTTTTGGCTCTTTAGTCCTGTGGATTGCTAAGTTGGGCTCGAGGTCACAGAGAAGGAAATGCTGGCGTCACATTCACCTCTCCTTGAAACCTATCGATAAGTCCAAGCAGATGGCCCCTTGGATGGAGGAAAGTTTCCAAGAGCGGGGAGAATCTTTCTCAGGGTTTGAGTGGGACTCTCTCCTTGTCTACTACTCTAAAGATACTTGGGAGCTAAGTCCAGCCATGGTCGCCTGGGTCTCTTGAGGTGCTAGAAGTGAAGATGCAGAGGAAGGACCCTCAAACAGGCCTCCACTGCTCAGTCCGTCAGTTCTGTGGTCTCAGCGCACCGCTTCTGCCCCCGCCCTCCCATGGCTCCTCTCCTCTGTTTGAGTTCTTGATCCTGAGCCGCATTCTGTTGGTGTTCATTAGGGCTCTGGCGTGAAATACAATTTGTTTTTCCCCGGCTGGAAGTGGAAGGTTACCTCATATTAGTAGTAATGTCCCTGGTGCTCTGCAGCCCGGGGCACATTAACTGCCAAGTCAGATCCTGTTTGAAGCAGAAGGCACTACCGCTCACGCAGGATGTGAAGCGGGTTAGAGGTTCCTGATGTATTTTTGAGCCACCTGAGCTTTTTCAAAGTGCAGTGGTGAGGAAATAAATTTGTAGTTCCCTTCTCCTGGCATTTCGAGGTCAATACGTCTTCATTGTGGGGTGCTTTGTAAGAAGTTTAGCACTGGCAGCACCCCCCCCCCCTCGCAGTTAGGACAATCTCGAATGTCTCCAGACATGCCAAATGTCCCTGGGGGGCAAAATCGTCCCAGTTAAGAACCACTGTCCTCAAGCGACCACTGCACACGCGCTGGTGTCTTGTGACACAAGCGAGGCTTTTGCGAATCATGGTCTTTGTTTCTGATTTCACATCTGACTCACTGAAGGTTGTAGGGCAATGAGACTCTATAACACTATTCACCTCTAAAATGGGGCTAACAGTTTTCCTTATTAGAATAGCAATTGATGTTTGTTGGGAAAAATTCAGAAGCAGCAGAAAAGTATGAAGAAGAAAATCTAAAAAGATTTGCCAGCATCTCAACCACCTAGAGATAACTACTATTAAAGTGTATTTTCTTCCTACATTTTTAATTTGCATACCTCTCCTCTCCCACGCTACGTGGAGACCAAACCAGGATCAGATCATAATACATGGCAAACTGTTCTTGGGAAATGTAATTTTTAATGGACACACAGAAGACCATCTGTAGAATGTCATGTGTTTTATTTAATCGTTTTTGGTTGCACAACATTTTTGTGTCCATTTCTCACTCTCAGAGAGAACACCGGGATAGCAACCTGGGGCATCAGTCTTTGTGTGCAACTCTGATTTCCTCAGGATAATTCCTAGAAGTGGAGTTACTGGGTCAAAGGGTGGGAACACTTTTAAGGCTTTGGATATATATTATCCAGTTGCCTTCCATAATGGTTGTGCCATCTCGTACTAGCAGTGTGTGACAGGGCCAAATTGGAGCAATCTGTAGTTTAAAAAAAAAAAAAAAACTTGCTTCAACACCTCAGGCTTCTGCTGAAGCTGAACAATTCCCATTTTGTTTGCAGTACCACGCAGGAGCCCTGAAGGCACAGCGGGGGTCTGCTGTCATGGTCTGGCTGGGCAGAACAGGGTGACTGACAGATGGCATATTTTAGAATTATCAACAGAACTAAGACCCAAGGCTAGAGGGCCCATGGCACGGCGTGCCGTATGAGAATCCTGTCTTTTTGGCCTGGCCCCAGATATAGGGCGATGTGTGATAATGGCCCTGTCCTAACCAGTCTCCTGAAGAGGCCACTGATTTTCAGAGCTTCTGACCTAGACACCGTTAGCACCTGGTTTTCTAGAGTAGTGATCCAGTGGCCTACGTGGAAGGCTTAGAGAGTCATAGCTGAGGTGGAGCTGGCTAGAAGGAGTTTTACTAGAGGCAGCATTTCCTCCCTACCCCTCACCTGCACTCTACCCTCTCCTCCTCCTCCTCCCAGCCTGCTGGATGCATTCCGGGCACCCTTAGTTAGAGAACATGTGGCAAGTTTAATTTCTCATCCTGACATGAGCCTAAGATAGTTGAAGTGCTGGGGATAGGCTGGGCAAAGGGGTGCTGGGGATAGACTGGGCAAAGGGGTGGGCACATGGTGCTTGCGATGTTGGGTCTGTGCAGTTGTGGACAGGACCTTGATGGCCCTACTGGTCTTGGTGGCCCAAAGCCCTCCTGCCGTGGCTGTCTCTAAGAATGTAGTCCCTGTGAGACTGGAAGGTAAACAGAGGGAGGCAGTAATGCAGTCAGAGAGAGAGAGAGACTGGTTTTGACACCAAGTGCTTGCTCCTTTATTATAGAGGCAGATGCTTGGAGGAAGGTCAGTATTGGTCCTTCCACGCTGCTGGGGTGACTGAGTCTGGGGGAGCACCAGCTTCTAGTCCCTGACCACCTTTCTCTGGTTAGTGGAAGTAAAGATGAAGGTCTCTGTTGAACTGTTAACTGGTGCTCTTTAAGGGCAATTTTACCTCCATCATCAGGTCCTTTGATGTTCACAGGAGGAACTCTCATATGTGGGAAAAGGGATATTTAAATCTTGGGGGGATCGTTCCTTTCAAATTCATACATCAGTATCTAGGGAGTTCAAGGTGTAATAGACATTTTGAGGGGAGACCCACCCAATGCCACATTCCCTGAGAGGATATCAGGTTCATCTTGTTCTGCAGTAAAACTGAGGGAAAGGTGCCTGAAGTTGCAGAGCAATGTTTAATCAATGGTACATCTAGAGCCATAATTTATCTCTTTAAATTTTTTTGAACTGATTTCAGACTGATAGAAAAGCTGTAAAAATAGTGCAGAGAGATCCCACACACCCTTCACCCAACTTCGCCTATTATTAACATCTCATATAACTGGAGTAGAGTTATCAAAACTAGGAAATTAACATCCGTACAATAATGTACATCGCAATATATACCTTATTTAAATTTCCTCAGTTTTCCACTCGTATCGTTTTTCTGTTCCATGAGTCTAGTATCCTAGATATATATATGCCTAGTATCCCACCAGGTTGCATTTAATTTTTATCCCTCCATCTCCTGTAATTAAAAATATATATATTTATTTATTTTTGGGAGAGCACAAGTAGGGGAGGAGCACAGAGAGGGGAAAAGAGGATCTGAAGCAGGGTCTGCATTGACAGTCTGATAGCAGTGAGCCCGATGTGGGGCTCAAACTCACAAACTTCGAGATCATGACCTGAGCCGAAATGGGACGCTCAACCGACTGAGCCACCCAGGTGCCCCTATAATTTTTTAAAGTTTTTAAATCTCTCCTTGTTTTTCACGATCTTGATACTTTTGAAGAGTGCTGATCAGTTATTCTGAAGAATGTACCTCACTTTGGATTGTCTTTTTTTCTCATTATTGAAATGAAGTTATGCCTTTTTGACAAGATTACCACAGAAATGAGGTTGCGTCCTCATCTTACTGGCGATGGTAACCTGGATCACTTGGTTAGGTGGTGTCTGGATCACTTGGTTAGGTGGTGTCTGGCGAATTTCTCCACTGTGAGGTTACTATCTTTCCGTTTATAGTCAATAAATATCTTGGAAATATACTCAGAGACTATGCAAATTCTTTTGCTGCTTCCAACTTGACTGCTAATTTTAGCATCCATTGGTGGATACTGTTTGCAACAGTTGTTTGTGGCATTTGCCTGGTGGTGCTTTTCTCTTTCTGCATTTATTAACTGTAGAATACTATGCACTGTAAAGCATAGCTAAAGACATAATCTTGATGGGATATGTTATTCCTTGATGAAGTCTTCATTCAAGACCTGGATTGGCTCTTTGGAAAATGTGATCTATTCATCTTTATACCTCTGTATATTAGTTTCCTATTGGTACTTACACAAAATTTGCAAAACCAGTACAGAAGATTCCTGTACACCCCTCACCAACTTCCCTAATGTTAGCATGTTACATAACCAGAGTAGAATTAGCAAAAATTTGAAATTACTTAGTTTACCGGAAGGCTATTATAACAACAAAGCAAGAGATACCTGTGGCTTGCACCAAATGGATAATGGGGAAGGTGATGAGAAGTGGCTGGAGTCTGGATATATATATACTTAAGTTTATTTATTTATTTGGAGAGAGAGAGAGAGAGAGGGAGAGAGAGCAGGGTCCAGCAGAGAGGGGGGAAGAGAGAGAATCCCAAGCAGTCTTCATGCTGTCAGTGCAAGCAGAGCCCGAGGTGGGGCTGGAACTCAAAAACTGTGAGATCCTGACCCGAGCTGCAATCAAGAATCAGACCCTTAACCAACTGAGCCACCCAGGTGCCTCTGGATCTATTTCAAGGCAGAACATGCAGGCTTTGTGAAAGAATTGGATGTGGAGTGAGAGAGGAGAGGAGGAGCACACTTTGGTGCCAAGACATTTGGCCTGAACAACTGGTCCTGCCATGTTTTGAATTGGGGAAGATTACAAGAGACAGTCAGGCAATTTTGCCCATCAACTGACAAACTCCTCTTTTCTCATCACCTCCCCAATTATCCACTCGATCCAAGCTGCATTATTTCTTGTCTTGTTGTTTTAATAGCCTCCAAATTGGTCTCTCTGCTTCGCCCCTTACCCCTCTTCAGTCTAATCTGAACGCAACCAAGAGACGGACCAAAAAATGAAAAATGAGTCAGCTCATGTGCGTCTTCTGCTCGGAGCATCGTCTGGCTTTGCTGCCCAGAGCAAGGGGACTGAAGGCCCACTTGCATATTCTGGTCTGTTCTCTCTCTGACCCCACCGCTGCCTTCTCCCTTCGTTCCTCCCTCTTTGCCACTCATGGTCCTCCTGGTCGTTTTCTGAGCCTGCCTTGCTCCTGCTTCTGCACTTGTATTTGCTGTTTGCTCTGTTTTGTGGTCGTAGGTGTTGTATGCTTCGCCTAGAAATCTGCACGGCTTGTTCCCTTACCTTGCTCTCTCTTCAAATGTTACCATCTCAATGAGGACTTCTTAGAGCATCCTGTCTAAAATGGACATCCTCTCACTTCCCATCCCTCTTTCTGTTTTATTTTTCACCTTAGCTCTTATCATTATCTCCCTTTATTGTGCATTTTACTGATTCACTCTCTAAATATCTATCTCCTTCCACTAAAATTACAGACTCCAGGAGGACAAGGAGTTTTGTCTTTTTTGTTCTCTGCCACATCTCTCATATACAGAGTAGTTAGTGCTTGGCAAATAGCAGGTGCTCAATAAATACTTGTGGAATGAATGAATATTTGCTTTTGTAACTGGGCTATCTATTTTATCGATTGCTTTCTGAGTACCCAAGGCACTATGCTATATGTTGAAGCAGATAAAAAGAAATGTAAGACATGGCCTATACCTTCAAGTTGCTTTGGTTGGGGTAATAAGATACCCATGTGTGAAAAGATGACTAATGGTATTGTCATCATAAGCTGCAAATGTATATGAAATACTATAAAGTATAGGGCACAGTGGTGGGTACAAGGGCAAACAAATATAGAAGACAATTTCTTTTTTCTTTTTTTTAAAATATTTTTTTAATGTTTATTTATTCTTGAGAGAGAGAGAGAGAGAATGAGTGGGGGAGGGCACAGAATCCAAAGCAGGATCCAGGCTCTGAGCTGTCAGCACAGAGCCCAGCGTGGGGTTGGAACTCACAAACCACGAGATCATGACCTGAGCCAAAGTCGGACACTTAACCGACTGAGCCCCACAATTTCTTCTTTCAAGCTCTTCTAGCCTAGTGGTGATGACCTAAAGGAAAACAAGCTCTACCCGACTGGATGAGTCAAGTGCCCAATAAATGGTATGGATGCCACAAGAAGAACAGCAGGTTGGGGGTGGGGGAGTTCATCAACAAGACCAGCAGCCGCAGACTTCATGTAAGGTCTCACTGTAACACTTTGGCTCTAGAAAATACGGGGAATCTGAGAGGTCTCGTGTAGCTAGGACACAGGATGTGAAGGTGGGAAAGAGGCAGAAGACAAAGCTAGCAAAGTAGGTCACAGAGAGGTAGTGAAGGACCTTGAGTGCCATGTTCAAGGGTTTGAATCATTCTATAGGTGGTGAGGAGCCCTCAAAAAGCATTTGAAGAGGGGGTTGGCATGGTGAGGTTGGAGCACATCTGATGACAAAAAGGACCGAAGGTAGGGAGGGTGGTTAGGAAGCTCCTGTAGTAATCCTGGAATGATGACAAAGCCCAAAGCACAACAGAATGTGTAAAAAAGAAAGAAGGGACTGGATTAGAGAGCCAGTTTGAAGGGAGAGTCCTACATCTAGTTGAATAATTACCTGTGGGGGTAAGAGAGAAAGATTTATTGAAGATAATGCTGAGGCTTCTGACTTGGGTGACTGGATGGTTCACGGCACACAGGGTAGGGCTGTAGGTTGGGGGTGCAGGAGTGGTAAGGGGTAGAGGTGATGGGAGAGCTCCACGCTGTCATCCCGGTAGATCTGCTCTGACCTCACTGAGTTCCCCGCTGTCTGGCTATAGAATCCATATGGTTGCGGAGTCAGGGGGATCTGAGCCTGTCCCCGGGGCTGACTCCATGAGCCCCAGGTCAGAGCCGCTGCTCTGCCCACTGCCTCCAGATTCGAGAAGCAGCACAGACAAGCCAAGCCTGGCAGTGGGCAGGAAGAGGTGTGGCGACTGGGGAGCATCTCCGGGGCCTCGGAAGGGAGCCAACAGGGAGCAGGAAGGAGGCTTGCAGTGGGAGCCAAGTTCAGCTCAGCTCTATTTTGGGTGACAACATTTACAATGTTCCTTCACCCAGAATCATTCCGCCTGCCTGCCCGCCTTCGGTGTTTCCAGCTGATGGCTTCTCACGCCTCCCTAACAACTGGCTTGGTTCAGGGGCTCCCTGACTCCCTGACTGCTGCCTTTCAGGCCCCTCACCATTCAGCAGGATGCCCAAGTGCCTGGGGTGACCAGAAGGCCAACCTTGGTGCCCCCAAGGCTCTTTAGTAGGGGAAGCTGAAAGCAAGGTGCAGAATATGATGAAGGTCAAAGTTCAGGCACAGAGGTGTGTAGGCAATTGACTCGTATTTCCATGCCTCACTTCCTCTGAGAGTCCAAGTTACTGAGGGAGGAAGTGCTTGATAAGTGAGAATATTTTGTTTTTCCATGTCTCTTGTCTAAGAACCTACCCGCACAAGATTTGGAGCCTGCTGTTGTCCCAGATTATTCCCTTATCAAATCTGTGGATATTTATAGGTCATGTTTAGGGCTCTGCAGATATAATGTGGAAGGGACAAGTGTCATTCTTTTTTTTTTTTTAATTCATTTATTTTTGAGAGGAGAGGTGGGGGGGGGTGGCGCAGAGAATCCAGAGACTGATGTGAGGCTCTAACTCACAAACTATGAGATCACAGACCTGAGCTGGAATGAAGAGTTGGATGCTTAACCAACTGAGCCACCCAGGTGCCCCAAGCTTTATTCTTTTATAATTAAAGACTTAAGGGTGTTACACCTTCATTATAGAAAATACATGAGAGTATGAGAGTATAAAGAAAAGGGTAAGAATGACCCATAATCCATTACTCTGGGACAGCTATGGTTAATATTTTGATAACTGTCTTTTCCTGTACACCTACGTCTGTATTTTTCTGTGTGTGTGTGTGTGTGTGTGTGTGTGTGTGTGTGTGTGTGTGTGTGTGGTACACGTGCATGTCATCTTTCCCCAGGCTTCCTTGAATGGGACACACACTCTCCGCACCAAAATGTTCTCACCCAGAATGTATTTCCCATGTAGTCTGGGAGATTTCCCTCCTACGACTCTCCTTTTTCCAAAATGAAATCACGCTCCTTGTAAAAGACTGTTGGTTCTTCCAGGAGGGGGTGATGTTTGGCAGAGCTCAACATGGGACGGTGTGCAGTGGGGAAGATGAAATTGAGATTGTATAATAATCGTCTCCTGAATAATGATTCCAAAGAGGCACAGAACACCAGTAAACTTTAGGGCCCTTCCCTCTTTCTGTGAGCCCTCCTTGGTAAGGCAGTGGTAAGCTAGATTTGCCATCCAGTTGAGTAACCAGATCTGGTGGTGAGCAGCGAGCCAAGAATTTATTACGAGGAAGCTTTTCAGAATAACATGCCATTCCTTGAGTAAAAGATGCCAAGTCACCATAGAACTCTTTAACCAGCTTGAAAGCACCAGATTCTCCAGATGCTTCTGGTCTGGGGTCACCTGAAAGCATAATCTGAGGTGAGGACTTGGGCATGGATAGTTTATTTGAGAGTAAATCCCAAGAAGCAGGAGTGAGGGAGGACCTGAGTGGGGACGAAGTAGGAGAGCAGGGGAAACCAACACGAGGGTGTAGTACTAGGACTCAGTTCTTCCAGGACTTTCTGGAAACCACACAGATGCCTCATGGAATTGTCAGCTGGTGGGATGCACAGCTGGAGCAGTTACCCACCAGCTCCCATTCCCCACTGACTGAGCATTGTCCTTATGTGTCAAAAAAAAAGCCCCATGGGGCTCTGTGCTTGAGGTGTGACCCTGTCGGCAGGAGGTGACTCTGAGCTCACACAGAACAGGAGCAAAGAAATCGGAGGTGGGCCGAAGGGGTGTGATGTGGAGCTTGAGCAGCCTCCACTATGCCTTAGAAATCTAGCACTCTTCTTGGTTTCACTGGTGTGAACAATTCTTTCCCCTGTCTTATCACCTCTACCTATCTTCCCTATTCCTGCATTTCTGCGTTCTTACCCCACATTCCAAGTGACAGTATATACTTCTTTGCCTCAGGATTCTGGATGCTGGATGGTGTGTGTTTGTTTTTTGGCAACCCCCAAATTCTGAAACCCTTCACCATTATTCTTATGTCAGCCTTGTCAAGAGCACAGATTGGGGCTCCTGAGAATTGAGGTCTTCCACCGCGGGTGACCGAGCTCTGCATTTCTTGCCCCATTCCCAGTAGAGACCAGACTTGGAGGAAGACAAGGATGAGGAGAGTAGAAGGGGGGCGGGAAGGTTATCTGGAGCTGTGGTTCTCACTGGGAGAGACTCCAGTCTGGCAATGGAGCAGATACTGTGGGACTCCAACGTGGGGTTGGTCAGCCAGGACACCCTACCAGTATGCGAGTGTACCCGAGAAGGAGGGCTAGCTGGCCTTCCTAGGACTTTCTTGGCTTCTGGTTCAGTTTAAATACATAAATATTGACCCCAATTAAGACATTGTGCAGCGCTCTGAGGCTTTTTTAGAACCATGTTCCCACCTGGTAGCTCTTTTGTGGGCACCATTGGGATTAGTGTGTCATCTTTTTAGTATAGAAACTAGAGGGCTAGAGAGATGAAGTGATTTACCCAAAGCTGTGTCATTTTTTCACGGGCTGCAGAGAGCTCTAGAACCTAGGTCTCTTGACTTCCTCCTCGAGTTCCTGACTTCCCACTCCCCACCTCCGTCCCCGGCCCCTGCCCACCACCACAGAATCACAGCATTTTGTTCCTTATTCTCTCTCTCACTTCAGACCTATAGCCAGATTGTAGCTCTATGGGGACAACTTTATTTCTCACCTAAGTCGCTGCTCTTAGCCCAGGTCTAGGGCAGACCAGGCGTTTAACAAAAGCTCCCTGATGTACCTGGAGGTACAAGACTCTGAGTAACTGAGCACCAAGAAGGAGGGTTAACTTTGGCCCCTCACCAGGTTGGACCTGGCCCATGGCATCCCTTGGTCCCAGGCCCATTTAGAGGGAGCCATTGCTTGGAAGTTCTGCCTCCTTGCCAAATGGGATCCCCCTGCTACCTTTTTCTGGGAGTTTGCTTCATTTCAGGGTCCATCATGGGCAAAGGCAGGGTGTCCTCACTGACCAGTGAGCCCTTGCTCCAAGGGCTGGCTTCCATCTCTCTCTGCTGTTTGGGCCATGATGCCCCACATTGCAGAGCGGCTCTGCTGTGTCTGTCCTCCGTCCAGGATTAGGTAGTGGTGCTGTCCCTCAGTCTTTAGGACAAGTCTGTTTTGTTAGCTTTTGTTCTCCCCCTCCAGTAAAAAGCATGGAAAGTGCTGTTTGGGGATGGAGGTGACTTGCTGCTTCGACAAACACCCTTAGAGCAGTGCTGGCAAACTGCGTGGTGGACAGTCTTTATAAGATTATTCCAGGGGCCCCTGGGTGGCTCAGTCTTTTAAGCGAGTGACTTCGGCTCAGGTCATGATCTCGCAGTTCATGAGTTCAAGCCCCAGGTTGGGCTCTGTGCTGACAGCTCAGAGCCTAGAGCCTGCTTCAGATTCTATCTCCCTCTCTCTGCCCCTCCCCTGCTTGTGCTGTCTCTCTCTCTCTCTCAAAAATAAATAAACAATTAAAAAACAGTAAAAAAAAAAAAAAGATTATTCCATTTATTCCTGCTGGTCTTGGAGCTGTCAGAGCCTTTCAGTGTTGAGGGCCAAGGAGGTGAGGCAGGTCGCTGGCGGGGAGCTATTGAATGGGCAAAGGAAAGGTGGGCTCTATCTAATTCCTCATTCCCAATGACTACTCATAAATCCTAATTAAGATTATAGGACATCCCACCACCCCGCACCCCCACCATTTCCCGTCAGACTTTTAAATGAAATGCTTTAACAAATATTATTGAGCGCTAATCACAGGTGCCATCATTTTGGGACTACAAAGAAGTACTCAGTGTGTTCTCTGCCTTCAAGCAGCTTCTGGTAAAATTGGAGAGACAAGGGCACACGGTGAAGATCAGGCCAGGCAAGTCTGGAGTGCCAAAGAAGGGGCACGCCCACTGAGCAGGAGATCAGAGCACTTGGAAAGGAGAGGAAGCACTTTGGACTGATAGGGACAAGAAAAGCCTTCCTGGCAGAAATGAGATTTGAGTCAAGTCCCTGAAGGCCCACAGTTTTCTTAAAGTAAGTGTTACAAGGATATCCTTGGAGTAGGACTTAACTGCACATTTTTAACACGTTCACCACCAACAACGGTGTTAGGATCCTTGGGATGAGGTTACTGATTTCCTAGGTATTCGCCATAGCATTGCTTATAATAGCCAGACTGGGAGCAACCTAAATATCGAACAAGGGGGCATTGGTTCACTAGACTGTGGTCTCTAATATTTCCCATGTTGTGAAATACCAGGCAACCATCACACATCATTTTTGCAGAATTCTGCTTATTAACATCTAAAAATATTCACAGTAGATTGCTCAGTGAAAAAAATTAGGTTCTAAAATAGTATGTCCAGGGGTGCCTGGGTGGCTCAGTCGGTTGAGCATCTGACTTCATGAGTTCTAGCCCTACATTGGGCTCGCTGCTGTCAGCCTAAAGCCTGCTTCAAATTCCCTGTCCCCCCTTCTCTCTGTCCTTCCCTAGCTCATGCACATGCTCTCTCTCTCAAAAATAGATAAAAAGTAAAAAATAAAATAGTATGTCCAGTATGAGTGCACTTCTATTTGTTAACATAACAGCATGCTAAAACATGACTATTTCATTCATCTTCATTTCGCTTCTCCATTTTCTGATTTTTGGTACATATGTGTTAACGTGTAAATAAAATAACTTCTGACATTTTCTGTTTATTTGGATAAAAGAGTTGGAACGTCCTATAACAGTTGTGGGGGAGGGAGACAGATCCAGTGGAGTCACATGTCCCTTATTCTGTGGGGACAGGCCCTTGGGCTCACTCTGGTCTTTAGTTCCTGAAAACACAAGGTAGCTGGCCAAGAATAGGGGGCATTGAGAAGCCCACTTATTTCCAGTTCAGGGAGCACACGCCTGGGAAGAAGCTCTAAGTGAGAAGCTCTAAGTATTCCTTCTGGTTATGGAAACTGGCGTATTTCCTAGGCACACAGCAGCTCAGGCTGGGTTACCCTGAGGGCATATGTGGGAGCCATATTTTTTAAATCCAGCCTTCTCCATACTTTGTATTTTAGCCAGGGAGTGACTGCTGCCCACCATCTAGCTAATTACAGTGCTGGGAAGAAAAAGGTGCTTCTGAGATTCTGAGCCTCTCTGGGAAAAGCTTATGAGACAAGAGTGATGGAATCCATCTTTTTGCAGTAGCGGTAGGGGACAGGGTCTCTCTTCCCTGAAAAGCTCCTTCAAGTGACCTATTTGGTCTAGAATCTGTCTGTCTCAGCAATAGCTGTCATCTGAATGTCACATTAGGAACTTGGGTGCTTCCTTTTCCTTCCCTGTCAGCATGTTTGAGATTAATGGGTACTATATTCTAATTTGAATGCTAATTAGTATTTTTAACATACCCCTTTTATCACCTCATTTCCCAAAACTAAAACCTTCCGTCTCTTCTCTTCTCGTTGCCTCTAGGCTCAAGTCCAGACGCCTCAGCCTGGCATCCAAAGGCCTTTCACATTCTGACCCAACCCCCCGCTTCACCCTCTTATTTCAACTAGTGACCTTTTTAAGCCTTCCGTAGTTCAGCAGAGCCAATCCATTTATTCACTGGCCGCCAGTACATTTGCGTGCTGGCTCCTCTGTATGCCTCCTCTCTGAATTGTCCTCCCTCATTTTGTGGAAGCTACTTCACTCTTCTTTCCCAGACCCACCCAAGTTCTTCCTCCCCAAATCGTCACAGACCCCTGGTGTGCACAGTGATCCCTCCTGGGCCAAATGCCTTTAGCACTGTCGTCTGTACTTGTCTGTACTGCTTTCTTTAGCATATATTTTTTTAATGTTTTTATTTTTTGAGAGAGAGCGAGAGCAGAAGGGCAGAGAGAGAGGGAGACAGAGGACCCAAAGCAGGTTCTGTGCTGACCTGAGCCGAAGTTCGACGCTTAACCGAATGAGTCACCCAGGCATATATATATACATATATATATATGTATATATATATGTGTGTGTATATATATATATATACACACCCACATATATATTATATATATTATAAATATATATATTACCATATATATATATTTATCCCTGGTATGTGTGTGTGGTATATATATATATATATATATATACCACACACACATATATATTATAAATATGTATATTTATGTGTATATATACCACATACACACACATATATAATATATATATTATACTACCACATAAACATATTATATTATCCCTGATATATATATATACACACACACATATATACACCACACACACATATATATTATATATGCCATATATATAATATGTATATTATATATACCATATAATTATGTATACCATATAAATATATATATTTATATATTTATGTGGTAAAAACCAAATAAGAAAATTGACCATCATAACCATTTCTAAGTGTAGTTCAGTAATATGATGTCTATTCGCATTGTTATGCAACACATCTCTAGGGTCTTTTCATTTGGCCAAATTGAAACTCTAGACCCATCAAACACCAACTCTTCATTTTGTTTGGCATTCTATCAAGGAGTACGTTGCGAATATCATAAAAACTGAGCTGTTTATTTCAACTACTATTCAGTGAACTCTAGTGGTCCAGGCACATCCTTGGTAGGTTCTGGGGAGACACAGCTACCAAATGCAGAGTCTTCACTTTATCATTTGTGTATGTCTCATCTCCCTGAAGGGGTGACAAGAGAGGGACCTTCCTATGAGCCACAATTCTTTTTTTTTTTTGGAACAAGACAGATTATGACTAAATAAATGCAGATGTAGTCCTTGTGTTCTGATGACACCCCGGATAGGGCTGGGTGTACACTCCCTGTGTGTACCATAGGCTGGTGCTGATTCTTTGGTATCTGAGGGATTTCTGTGTGCTTTTAACTAGACTGTGCATTTTTTAAAGGAAAGAATCTTATCCTTTCATCATAACAAGGTTACTTTTATTACTGTATCTTATAATAAACACAATATGTGCTTGTCAAAGAAATGTTCAAAACCCAGAAAATACAGACAAGAACATAAATACTAGTAATAGATACAGTGTCACGCTTCCAGAGATGACAGAATTCTGTGCTTCTGTCTATCTGGATATTTGACTCTTCAGATTCAGACACACATGCAGATGTGTTTTTTAACAAAAATAAAATCCTGTCATGGATATACACTCCGTTGATTAGCTTAATATGGTTTGAATATCTTTACCTGTCAATAAATTCTTTTAATATAATCTTGACATAGTAAATATTTATTGAGGACTGACACTGTGCCAGGTGCCAGTTTAGCCATTAGGAATAAAGCAATGAGCAAAGCTTGGTTAAAGTTTACACTGTAGGTTGAGATGAAGGGGAGAGGACTGTAAAGTGAACAAATGAACAGACTAATTCCAGATATTGATAAGGGTTATTAAAAACACATGAGGGGCACCCGGGTGCCCCAATCGGTTAAGCGTCCAACTTTGGATCAGGTCAGAATCTCATAGTTCATGAGATCAAACCCTGCATTGGGCTCTGCACTGACAGTGTGGAACCTGCTTGGGATTCTCTCTCTCCCCCTCTCTCTCTGCCCCTGCCCTACTCTCTCTCTCTCTAAGTAAATTTTTAAAAAAAAACTTATTAAAAAAAAACACATGAGAATGACAAGGGAAGCTTCCTATGTAGAGATCAGGAAAAGAACATTCCAGAGAAAGGGAACAGCTAATACAGGAACCAAAGCTTGGGAATAAACTTGGCACGTTTGAAGAACCATGAGAAAGCCACGGTGGCTAAAAGCAGTGAGGAAGAAGGAAATTTCTGTATGAAGCCAGAGAGTGAGATGTAGATGGAACTTTTTATAGGGCCTTTGTTGGGCCTTGTAGGCCATGGTCAAGACTTTGGATTCTATTCTAAGGTTACCAAGAAGCTATTGGAGGGACCTGATGAGGTCTGATCTGTTTTAGGAATATTGCTCTCCATAAATGTAATTTTTACCTCATTAACAGATTAAAAGAGAGACAATATCCTCACATAATTATTTTATTAGATTCAAAGAAAACTTTTGATAAAAATCAACACCCAACAGAGGGAAACAACACACAACAAATGATCTGGTGTCTTCACTGAGTAGATTACAAAATGGGGAGGAAAGGATTAAGACATATTTAAAAATTAGGTATGGGGGGAGCCTGGGTGGCTCAGTCGGTTAAGTGTCCGACTTTGGCTCAGGTCACGGTCTCACAGTTCGTGGGTTCGAGAGCCACGTCGGGCTCTGTGTTGACAGCTAGCTCAGAGCCTGGAGCCTGTTTCAGATTCTGTATCTTGCTCTCTTTGACCCTCCCCTGCTCACGCTGGCGCTCACTCTCTCTCTCTCTCTCTCTCTCTCACACACACACAAATAAATAAAAACATTAACAATTTTTTAAAAATAAAAAAATTAGATATGGGGTCTTTCCGTGGCTCAGTCAGTTGAGTGCTCAACTTCGGCTCAGGTTATGATCTCACAGTTTGTGAGTTCAAGCCCCGCATTGGGCTCTGTGCTGACAGCTCAGAACCTGGAACCTACTTAGGATTTTGTGTCTCCCTCTCTGCCCCTCCCCCACTCACACTCTGTCTCTCTCAAAAACAAATATTTAAAAATTTTTTAAATTAGGTAACTGCATATTCCCACGTGAAAGAACCCAATCTGAAAAGGCTACATACTATATGTTCCAACTATATGTTATTCTGGGAAAGGCAAAACCATGGAGGCAATAAAAAGCTCAGTGGTTGCCAGGGGTTGTGGAGGAAGGAAGGAATAGGAACAGCAACAAAGATTTAGGGCAGTGAAAACACTGTGTATAATACCATAAGTTTGGATCCCTATGGTGATACATTTCTCCATACAAACGTAGGATCTACAACACTAAGAGGGAGCCGCACCTTAAACTATAGACTCTGAGTGATAATGATGTGTCAGGGTAGGTTTATCACTTGTAACAAATGTAGCACTCTGGTGGAGGATGTTGACAGTGTGGAAGGCTGTGCATTTATGGAGTCAAGAGGCCTATGGGAACTCTCTGGACCTTCCCCTCAATTTTTAGGACAGTGACCCTAAAAACTGTGCTAAAAAAGTAAAATCTTAATTAAAAAATAAAAATAAAAAAAGGTGAAAAGAAATGAGGTAAAACTAAACCATAGTGTTTTGAGATTCAGGTTTTGGTGATAAAACTACCTCTTAAAAAGTAAGAAAGTGATTACCAGAAAGTTAGGAGAACAGTTTCTCTTAGGTAAGAAGAGGGAAGGCTTATAAACTGAGGAGAGACACATGGCGGGCTTCTCTGGGTGGCTGGTTTTGTCTCCTCTCATGAATGGTGGTTTCGGAGGTTTTAGTCTTATAATAACTAAACTGTATATTTGTTTTGTGCTGTTTTCTATATTTGTGTTACTGGAGCTATAAAAAGAGTTTTAAAAAATTCAGCAACTACTCATGATAAACTGGAATGACAGGGAACTTTTTCCACCAGATAAGAGTGACTATAACAATACTACAGCAAACATTTCCCTAAATGGGGAAATATTAGAAGAATTCACTTTAAATCCAGGAACAAAGCATATAGGCTCATTATCACCAGTGCAAAAATTCAGGAAAAAGAAGTGAGAGGCATAAGAATCAGAAGAGAGCAAATAAACAGTCATTATTTGCAGAGAACACCCCGAACAATATACAAATTATTAGAAATAGTGGAATTTAGCCAGTCAGATTGGTGTAAGATTAATATGTAAAAGTAATTTGCATTCTATATACCAACAACAAGCTAGAAAATATAAAGAGAAGTTGCATTAAAAACCCCATCAGACAGGGACACCTGGGTAGCTCAGTAGGTTAATCTCAGCCCAATCTTAGTTTCGGCTCAGGTCATGATTTTAATGGTTTATGTGTTTGAGCCTTGTGTTGGCTACTTGGGATTGTCTCTGTCTCCTCTCTCTGCCCCTTTCTTGTTCATATGTGCTACCCCTCCCCCACAAGATAAATAAGTAAACTTAAAAAAAAATACCATCAGAGAAAATCAAATACTTAAGAAAAAATCTAACAAAAGGTGTACAAGTCTTCCATGGGAAAAAAAGTATGTAACTTCATGAAGAGGTATTAAAAGGAGAACTAATTAAATGGAGGGAGATAGATACACTCATAGATAGGAAAACTTAATACCATAAATATGGTGATTCTTCTTTCTCCTCTATTTGACCTATACATTCCAATGAAAACCCAACAGGGTTTTTCCCGTTATTTGATGGGGATTCTGAAATTTTGAAGGCTAAGTAGAGAGAAAAGACTTGCTCTGCCAGATACCAGGACTCTGTAGGAAGCTGAGGTGATCAAGACAGTGTGGTCTTGACATGAGAATAAACGAATCCACCAATAAAGGAGATTAGAGGGCTCAGAACCAGACTCACAGAGATAGAGAATTTTGGCATATAACAGAAGTAGAATGTCAAATCAGTAGGAAAATTTTAAAAAATATATAATAAATGGATCTTGAAAAAATGCATATGCAAAAAGGTGAAATTGGATGCCTGCCTTACACCATATGCAAAATATCAACTCCAGATGGTTTAAGGGTTGAAATTAAAAAAAAAAAAAACCCACAACTTTAAACCTCTTAGTAGGTAATGTAGGTGATTATCTTTTAGAATTTGAGTAAGGAAAGATTTTTAAATAAGACACAAAATATACTGACTACAAAATAAATGTAGCCAAGTTTGGCCATAGTAATATTAAGAATTTTTATATGTCAGAAGACTTGTTAAAGAAAGCTAAAAGACGGTTTACAGACTGGGAGAAGATATTTGCTGCACACATAACCAGCAAAGGATTAATGTCAGGAATACATAAAAACTATTCCAACAAATTAATAATAAAAGCACAATTAACCCAGTTTTTAAAAATGGGCAAATGACATAACAAGAATTTCACAGAACAGGAAACACTTAAGATCCATAAAAATGTAAAGAGATGTTCACATCGTGACTGGAGAGGTATAAGTGAAGACTACAATTAGAAAATTTTTAGCACCCATTTGATTGGCAAAAATTGAAAAATCTTTTAATACCAGGTGTTGGCAAGAAATTGCAGTCACAGGGTCTTCAAAATTGCTGATGGAAGTGTAAACTGGTGAAAAGTTAAACATTCACATAGCCTATAATGCAGACATTCCACTCCCAAGAATGTATCCAAGAGCAACTCTTGCACATATACAATGAGGGGCACGGACCAGATTGTATTGTTTATAAAAATAATAACCACAAAAGTCTTACACTGTGGATAAACACAATGGAATATTAGATAGCAGTGTAAATGAATGAACTACAGTGACGTGCAACATGCGTGAATCTTAACAGACTACTCTAAGTACAAAAAAATTGCATAACACATGATATTATTTTCATTAAATTAGAAATAACTTCCATAAAAATAGGCATATTTAGCAATTCTTATAGATGAAGCAACACTACCTAAAAAGGAAAGTAAAGGAACGAGGATTCAGGATGATGGCTGTCTGGCATGGGAGGACGTAAGGAGATTGCCTGCCTGGGGAGCTAAATGCAGGCAATCATCATGCAGGTGATCATCATGTTTCTAGCTTTCACTTTAGGTGGTGGATTTATGGTGCTTATTGTGTTAAAAGAGTTAGCCAGGTAGCCAGTCAGCAAACCAGCTGGCTCTGACCGGTATGTGGAGTAGGGGCTGAAGTGGGTAAAAGTAGAAGCAGGATGACCAGCTAGGAGGCTGGATAGCAGCCCAGGTCAAGGGTGGTGCTCTGTACCTGGACGGTGGCAGTTATGATAGAGAGTAATGGACAGAGTCAGAATATATTTGGGAGGTGATGGAAGACTTGCTCTCATGGCTTAGATGTGCGAGGTAAGGAATATTCTATTATATGAAGGTATAATTTATTTTAGCAATCAGCTCTTGTAATCTCAATTGTTTATAATATTTTTTGCTCCATAAAATGGTCTAAAATGAATATCCTTGTTGGGGTGCCTGGGTGGCTCAGTCAGTTAAGCGTCTGATTTTGGCTCAGGTCATTATTTCATCGTTCACGAGTTTGAGCCCCATATTGGGCTCTATGCTGACAGCTCAGAGCCTGGAGCCTGCTTCTGATTCTGGGTCTCCTTCCCTCAGGTGCTCCCCGACTTGTGCTCTGTCTCTCTCAAAAATGAATCAATGTTAAAAAAATTAAAAAATAAAATAAAATGAATAAATATCCTTGTAGCTTAATCTTCAAATACCTAAATCAGTTTCTTAAATGCCACTTCCAGAAGTGAAATTGTTGTACCAAATGATATGTGCGTTTAACAAGGCCTTTGGTACATATTATCTTTCTGAAGGCTTATAGTGCTTTTAGCTCCCACTAGCAGTATGAGGCCTACCCACACAAGGGGCTTGTTCCTTCCTTTCTCCATCCAGAGCTCTATATTCAGAATGGTCTCATTGGCAGTTGAGGGTATGTGTATCTTTCTAGCAATTTCCCCTGAAATGATTTTTGTGGTCATTCAGTCTCCCTCTGGCCAGGATCCTTACCATTCAGAGCATTTCCTGGTTTCCTTCAGTGGGCATCCTTAGAGTTTTGGATTCCTGCACTGGGTCCTTCCCTGGAGCGTGTAGTCTAGGATATGAGATGCCATAATCTCTTCCTTGGGAAAGACTTCCTAACACATGGATCAAAGGGAACTCTTCCCTTCTTTGCTGCCTAGAGTCTTCCACTCAGACTCTGCCCACCCTTAACCCCTAAAGAACCCTGAGGATTTCTAACAAACCTGGCAGTTAGTTTCTGAGTCATCTGGGTAAAGGTTACACAGGCATATAAAAGAATTAATCAATTAATTACTCAAGTTCATGTCCCCCCCCAGGTCAGAGCATCTGGACCTGTACTATCCAAATATAGTAGCCACCAGCCACAGGAGACAATTTAAATTAATTAAAAATAGGGGCGCCTGGGTGGCTCACTCATTTAAGTGTCCGACTTCGGCTCAGGTCATGATCTCACAGTTCAGGGGCTTGAGCCCCGTGTTGGACTCTGTGCTGACAGCTAGCTCAGAGCTTGGAGCTTGTTTCAGATTCTGTGTCTCCCTCTCTCTCTGACCTTCCCCTGCTCATGCTGTCTCTCTCTCTCCCTAAGAAATAAATAAAACATTTAAAAAATTAATTAAAAGTAAATAAAAATTTAAAATTCAGTTCCTCCATTGCACTAATTACATTTCAAGTGCTCAATAACCACATGTGGCTAATGGCTACCATATTGGCCGCATGGATCTGGAACATTTCCATCACTGTAGAAAGTTCTATTGGAAGGCACTGCAGAAGCTGGGTTACTCAGGAAATGTTTCCAGGGGAATTGGGATTGGAATGGTCAGTGAGGGTGAGTAGAAGTTAGTGGTATTAGTTGACACGACTTGCTAGATAGATCCTTGCTGATCTAGAAATCAGTTCTTGTTATATAATCAGTTCTTTTTACCTTTTCCTCTCTGGCCTTGAGCAGGGGACTCCAGTTCTATAACAGTTATGTCTTAAGAACTGTGTGTATGTATATTTTATAAGAGAAATCTGGTCGCTAGTTCATGACATTGACCGACCTAGGCCAAAGCCATTTTCTTCTAACGCAAGGGCCGGAAAGGGAAGTCCCAGGGGCCAT
Source organism: Hyaena hyaena (assembly GCF_003009895.1). Lineage (NCBI taxonomy): Eukaryota > Metazoa > Chordata > Mammalia > Carnivora > Hyaenidae > Hyaena > Hyaena hyaena. The sequence continues at coordinate 873,235 of NW_024081061.1, read as the reverse complement.
GACTGACGTGCAGGCAGGCTGAGGTTTTGCCTGGGTCTGCAGCGGGAAGAACGTGGCGACAGAGCCAGGAGCTCAGAGTTCTTCCTTCTTTCCTGTCACGTCACTTTCTTCTTGCACAGAACAAGGATGACGCTTCTCCTAAGCATTCTAATGTTGCAAGAAAGGGGTGCTTAACTGTGATGAAGCTCCAGATTATGTCTCTTTCTACTATCCTAGAGCTGTGGTCACCGTCTGCATATGTCTGTTTCCTGCATATGTCCAGACCCTGCTGTGAGAAGCACTCTTCCCAGTGGCCTAAATATAGCCCCAGAAACCCCAAAAGCCATATTTCTAGTCTTGGCTTGTACACTGACTCATGGTATGACTCTATGTAAGTCACTTCCCCTCTCCTCCCAATGGGCCATCGGGGTGAAGGAAGGATAATGGTCCTGAGTCACCTCCCAGAGAGGAGCTAATTAGGTCTCATTGAGGCAAAGAAGTGGTAAGTTGTGAGATCCGTGGAAGGAGTGGAACTCTGGTATGGCCCCAAGGAGGGGCCTGGCTCTTACACTTCCCCTGGCACTCTGTCTGCTCAGACCTGGAAGCAGGGATCTGGGTTAGCTTCAGAAGGTCTGTAAACCTTCAGGAATTATGTACAAGAGTGTATGGCTATCAGCCTGTATGCACTTTCTGCAAGAGAGCCATAACTTTCATCAGATTCTCAGAAAGTTAAGTAACCCCAATAAAGGTTCTGAATCACTGCCTTAGGATGTCCAACTCCTTGGCCCTATTGGGTGAAGAGAGGAGATGCATTCTTGCTTGGGGAGGAGTGGTGGAGGCCGGTTTTCCTGGAGGTCAGATGGCAGCTGCTCTAAGTGAAGCTCTTAGAACAACTTGTGCAGAAGGGCCTGCCAGCCAAGTACTCACTGAGCCCCTACCCAGTGCCTAGCACCATGGCGGGCCCTTGAGGTGGACTTGAAATGCTTTTTGGCTCCCAGCCCCTACCCCTGAGGTCTGATTGTCCCAGTTTTTTGGCCTCCAGTGCGGCTGGTGTCTGTATGGGCACATCCCAGAAGACGAGGGTGGAGAGTGTGTGCCCAAGTAAGGTAGGCTGCACAGATCTCTGGACTGAAAGTAAAAGCATGACTAAGTTATAGGAAAATGGTCATCTAGGGAGGCCATATAGTGGGGCAGAAGGGTCACAAGCTAGGTCTGAGGACACCCGGGTCCAGATCCTGATGCTGATCTTCAGTCACTTTGTGACATTGGTTGTCACTTAGCTTCTCCATGCCTATTATGCTGTCTGTAAAATGGGCTAACTTCCCCTGTCCTAAATACAGACAGGGGCTGTTATGGAAAACTTAAAAAAATTAACAAAAATTAGCATTTGTTACGTTTTTCTATTTTTAAAAACTTTTTAAAAAATGTTTATTAGAGGGGCGCCTGGGTGGCTTAGTCGGTTAAGCGTCCGACTTTCGCTTAGGCCATGATCTCGCGGTTCGTGGGTTCGAACCCCGTGTCGGGCTCTGTGCTGACTGCCAGCTCAGAGCCTGGAGCCAATTTCAGAGTCTGTATCTCCCTCTCTCTCTGACCCTCCCCTGCTCACGCTGTCTCTCTCTCTCTCCTAGAAATAAATAAAAAATTTTTAAAAAAAAGGTTTATTAGAGAGAGAGAGAGAGACAGAGACGGAGACAGAGATAGAGCATGAGCAGGGGAGGGGCAAAAAGAAAGGGAGGCAGATTCCAAAGCAGGCTCCAGGTGCTGAGCTGTCAGCACAGAGCCCAGTGTGAGGCTTGAACTCACAGACTGCAAGATCATGACCGGAGTTGAAATTGGATGCTTAACCAACTGAGCCACCCAGGCACCCCCGTTTTCTTATTTTAAAAGTAATAACTGCCCATTGTAAGAAGTATTGAAAACCCAGAAACACACCATGAAAAAAAGAAAAATGATGCACAATTTTACCATGCTAAAATACACCCCCTTCTAAGTCTTGGTCATTTTCCTTCCAGATTATTTTTCCAGGAGTATCTATTTTTTCTCCTTACTAGGTCTTAATATTATAATTTAATATACTACTCTTTCTCACTTATTATTATATGGTGACTCTTTACCCATGCCACTGTTCTTCAGAAACCTGAATTTTAATGGCTGATGTTCTATCATGTGAAAGAACCAAAGTTTATTTAACAAATACCCAAGCGTAAGCCATTTGTAATGCAGGCCATTCCAGGTATTTCATCATTATAAATAATGCTTTTTTGAATAACTTTGTATATACCTCTTAGTATTCATTTCTCTTTCCTTGCAATAAATTCTTAGAATTGAGGTTTTAGGGCCAAGTGTAAAGCTGATATACACACACGTGCAAGGCATTGATGAGAATGACGCTGAATTCATGTTGACTAAATATCTCTATACACTTATCACAATCAAGGCATTTCTGTGTATGTGAGATAGAGGTGTTCATGACCCTGATGGGGATATAAGAGTGGGGATAGAAGTTTCCAATAGAATTGGTGCCTGTTTCTTCTCTCTTTTAGAATTGTCTAGTGCCAGGAAAACAAATTATTTATGTAAGAAAGTTTTCATTATGAGAGGGCAGGGAATTGAGGCCATATATCATTAAAAACAACCCTAAGTGTTTGAAACTGTGGGGTCCATTTGGCACCATATACAAGTTGTTAACAACATGAGCAAGTCACATTCTTTCTTGGGCTTGAGGAGACTAATCCTTAAGCTCTCTGACATGAAGGAATGCTGGGAACATGTAATGAAATTGTGTGTGTGTAAACTCATTGAAAGTATAAAGTGTAGTAAAGATTGTTCTTTTGCCTTTCTAGCTGTGAGATTGAGGGCTAACAGGAGAAACAGAGGCAATGAAGGCAAGTGTCTAAGGGGACAAGAGGGAAGTGAGGTTGGAAACCTCATGAGGAGTGTCCTAGAGGCTGAGCATGGAAAAGGCCTAAAGAGGAGCAGCCCCAGGATGGGCGGGGGCTTTAGGCTGGGCCTTGCACTCCATCCATTCCGTCCTAGGGACCACTCTTGGTGTAAGACACAGATGCCTCCCAAGAATCAGGGACCTTGTCATCTGACACGAGGTACTTGGGGTTCAACTCTCTGGAAGGCAGTTTTAGTGGCTTGCCTGGTCAAACTCACAGCCACCTTCTCTTTCAAATCTTAAGATAGGCTGGCTACCTCGCTCTGGGAATGGGGGAGAGGAGAGGAGGAGGCCACCCTGACCCATCTGCTTACCTTCAGCACAGAGACTGTGAGAATCGTGACAGAACATCTTGCATGAAATGGCTCCCCCCTGTTCACAGGAATGCGCAACACTCCCCAGCCTGCAGGAGCCAGAGACCTAGTGTCATAAACAGAGGCTGTGGTGCTGAGCAGTCGGGGCAAGTTAATCCCCCAGACGTCAGGGCTTGGCCTGGTAGAGATGGGAGCGGGCTGATAAAGCCTGATGAAGGGGAGAGAAGGAGCAGAGGCATGGCAGACAGGGTGGTATGCACCCCTGTTAAGGCAGTTTCTGACTGAGGCAGATGATAAAAGGCCATCCCTGGACAAGACCACTTAGCGTACCCCACCAAGGAGCTGGTCTTCCGAGCCTGTGCCCGGCTCGCTGTACCAGGGAGAGCAAGGCACCTTAGTGGGAATGGGAGGAAGAGAGTACCTGAAAACTGAAAAGAAATGATAGCTGGCATTTACTGAGCACACCCTGAACCAGGAGAGGCAGAACAATTCCAGTATGTCCCACCTCTCAGAGAACTTGAACCTGGCTGTGCCGTGCTGGCGGGCACTCTGCGGCTCTCCTGTTCTAGTTGACTACGACCAGAAGAAAAGCGACTAATGAGCAATGCGAGATGCTATAAACGGGCTTGGTCATGTGGTGCAGGATAGGAGCACTGTAGGAGTTCAGAAAAGGCAGAGATCGGTGTGGGCTGAAGTGATTAGAACAGGCTTCACAGAGAATGGGGCCAGGACCCAGTGCTTGCAGGCTTGGATCTGTTGGAAAGAGGGAGGGAGGAGGAAAGGAGGACCATTTGTGGGGATGGGAAGAAGCCGGACAGCCGTGAGGCCCGCATGCTGGGCACCCAGGACTGTGCAGAGACATGGGGGTAGAGAAGCAGTGGGAGGGCGGGGAGGGAGCCAGATTGCAGACTGTTTTGAATTCCAGGCAGAGGAGTTTCATCTTGATTCTATAGCAAATAGAGAGTAGAAAGAACCCCTAGTGTGAGGAAATGTAGGAAGCCATGCCTTGCTGATTACTCCCACTGAATTAATTCCTTTTTGCCCTCAGTGAGGCCCCCTAACCCCTGAGCCCTGTAAGGCATCCTCTGAGAGCTGAGCTGCTGGCCCTGTCATGCTCTGTAGCTGCCATGGCCTTCCTTCTCCAGCCCCGCCTCCAGATACCGCTCCATTCCTCGTTTTTCTCCACAGTAGTGTCTCCTCCAGGCTGGCAGCACTGGGCACAGGGGAGAGGACAGACATACTGGGGACTTGCCCTGGGCTAGGCTCTCTGCTGGGACACAGATCGGGGCAGGACTCAGCCTCTGCGGTTGGAGCTCACGACTTGGTTGCACCAGATTAAGTACGTCCCCAGCGCTAAGCTGAGTCTTCCTCACAGTGTGCTGGAGCCATGGAGCCCTTGGTGGGGTCCTGGCGGTTCTGAGATCTGGCCCTTGACTAATGACTTGCTTCTGAAGGCCCTGGGCTAGAACCAGAACTTCAGCCTGGCCCCCCACAGCCACCTGGACTCTCTCTGGATTAGCACCCCCTGTGTTCAGGGAGGGGGGTAGGTACCAGAGGCATGACTGACACCATCCAGCACAGTAGGTGAAGGCTCTATAGGAGTCCCACTCGCTCAGGGGAGATCCAGAGCAGGGAGGGAAATGGCTGCTGGGAAGACTGGCTCTCTCCCCCATGGCTGGGTCTACATGTACCTGCCTGTTAACTCTAGCCTTAGGTTTGGGAAGAATGGTTCAAGGCCTGCTCTGGGAGAAGGGGATGTTGGAGGAGCAGGGATGGCCAGGGGCAGGGCCCGCTCCAAGATCAGCAGGCCTCTCAGGCTGGTGCTTGCGGGAGCAGCTGCCGTGTGCTCTGCGGGGCCCGAGAGAGCACGTGCAGCCAGCCCAGCCTGAATCCCACTGGCTCCCCTCTGGGCCCTCATTTCTGGATCAGTCACACAACAGGAGGCCCTTCCTGGGGAGCTGCCACCACTGTGAATGCTTCTGCCAGCTCTTCACAGCCACGGCTGCACCCCAGGAGCTAAGGCTTAGTGTCTCCATCCTTCTCCTGCCCCCTCGGAGAAGCATCTACAGAAGCCACTTGTCTGCACATCCAGCTGCTGGTAGGGGGTGATCAAGTTGAGAGTTGCATAGATTTTTGCCATTTGGGAAAAGAAAGTAGGAGGCAGATTCCCCAGAGAAAAGGAGCTGCCTGGCGAGCCCAGAAAGTTTGGGGAGAGGAGTGCTGGGAAGAAGAGAGAGGGAAAGAAACTGGGAGGAAAATTCTGTATCAAAGCCAAGCAATCGTGGAGATTGGGGTTGTTGTTACACAGAGTCCTTCTAGTCTGACTAGATGGTTTTCTCTCCACGGTGGCCCCAACCCTTCAAAATTATTCCTTCCCCCACAGAGCTCATTGGAGTTGGGGTTGCTGAATGGCAGCTGGAGAACTTGGACTTCTCTTGAAAGATGGATAGAGGGGGAAGCCTATCCCACTCCTCACCCTTCAAGGATATCTGCCTGGGAACAGTGGCCACGGGAGGAGAGTGTCTGGCCTGGAGCTTATATGGCAACTGGCCTCATGCTGGGAGCACAGCTTGCTGGCCTGTTCCTTCCTGTGGGTCTAAGGTTGGACCCACTTTCAAGAGGTTCTCTTTACTTTGGAGACAGCCTTAGAAGGAGCGCATTTGCCATTTTCTATTTGTTAGCAGCAAGTCAATAAGTCCAACCCACACAATGCCTGGGTGGCTCAGTCGGTTAAGTGTCCAACATCCACTCAGGTCATGATCTCCCAGTTCGTGGGTTCAAGCCCCTCGTCGGGCTCTGGGCTGACAGCTCAGAGCCTGGAGCCTGCTTCAGATTCTACGTCTCCCTATCTCTCCCTGCTCTGTCTCTCAAAAATAAATAAATGTTAAAAAAATTTTTTTAAAAAGGAGGACAACGGGGTAGAAAGAAGAGAGAATATTTGGGGCGATACGGTGATCATGCTGTGAATTAGACAGAGAAATCTCAAAGAGCCAGGGCTAAATGTCTCTGGGACGGCTGTTTGGCTTGATCTGAAGGCAGACCCCTGCCTCGAGTCAGGGGAGAGCTAGGCTGCCTTACCTGAGTGTCCCTGGACCCCAGAATGCCTGAGTTCTTCCCACTGTGAGCAGAGTCCCCGGGCTGCCATCACCAAACCCATCTGCCTCCAGATGTTCAGGAAGTGAGAGGAAGGAAGACACCGTGATCAGCAGAAATGGCCTGTGAGGTGGTGATGTAGAAGGGAAGCCACGGGATCTGACGGGCTTTAGGGTTTGGTTTGGTTTTGACATTCCTGAGCTTCTTAGTTTTCCACCAGGTTTTTGCTTTCTTTTTCTTTCACAGAGAGTCTCTTATATTCGTTATATAATACTGCATTAAAACAATTACCTCAAAAGTTAGTGGCTCAAAAAATCCTTTGTTATCTCACGGGTTCTGTGTACTGATCATCCGGGTACAACTTGGCCAGGGGCTTGAGGCTCTGGGTCTTTCAGGAGGTGGCACCGGAGCAGGCGTCCGGCACCACAGTCATCTTGAGGTCCCAGCGGAGCTGAAGGGGCTGCTTCTCAGCTCACTTGCATGTCGTTGGCAGGCTTTGGGAGATCGGCTTCCGGGGCCCCCACGTGAGCCTCTCCGCAGGGCTCCCTTACGACGTGGCAGCTAGCTTTCCCCGGGACAAGAACGCAGCCCAGTCTTTTTATACCCTCATCTCAAACCTGACATCCCATCATTTGCCATTTTCTGTTTGTTAGCAGCAAGTCAATAAGTCCAACCCACACCCACAGGGAAAAGGTTACACAGCAGTGTGACTACCAAGAAGTGGGGATTATTGGGGGCATTACAAATTTTTTTTAAGAAAAAGATTTTTTTTTATTTTTGAGAGAGAGAGACACACACACATAAACACACACACACAGAGCACAAGCAGGGAAGGGACAGAGAAAGGAGGCACAGAATCCCAAGTAGGCTCCAGGGTCCTAGCTGTCAGCACAGAACCCGACAAGGGGCTCGAACTCCTAAACCTCAAGATCATGACCTGAGCCGAAGTCGGATGCTTAACCGAATGAGCCACTAAGGCACTTACTGGGGGCATTTCAGAGGCTGCCTGTCACGCTTCTCAGTTCAGCCTTGTGATAACTCTGCTCTAGAAGGGGAGAAACAGTCCTGAGGGAAGGAGGAAAGGAGCTTGAGAGGAGAGGATCTCTGCCCAGGACCAAAGAGATACTAAATGGTAAATGAGAATTGGATCCTTAACATTGATGTCTGTCTGACCTCAGATTTAGTAGTCTTATCCTGATGCCTTGATGCCTGTCAATCCCGTTGCCTGTTGATATTTGCAGTTGGGAATTGCAGCAGACTTGAGTTGACTGAGCATTAAGGTCTTTGATCCTGTCTGACTTGCTGCTTGGCTTTTTCTGGCTGTTTCCAGAGTGTTGGAATGGCTCATAATAATTTCCTTCTGTAATAAGCATTTTTTTTTTTTAGTAAACCCTTTATATGTTTTAAATTTACAGAAAAATTGTGAAAATAGTCCTATTACAGAAAAATAGTCCAGAGGGTTCGCATACTTCCCAACCCAGTTTTCCCTGTTATTAACATCTTACATCAATGTGGTACCTTTGTTACAAATAATGAATCAATATCAACACGTTATTAACTAAAGTCCATCCTTTATTTGTAGTTTCTTATTACTCCTTTATAGTTGAGCCAGGCACTGGGCTATACATTATTGTGATTAATTCTTAGACCAGTCCTGTAAGGTTGGCACTATTATTATCTCTGTTACAGAAGAGGGAAGCGAGGCACAAAGAGATTAAGTCACTTGACAAGATCACAGAGCTGTACAGAAGCAAAGTGAGCATTTGAACCTTGGTCTCTCTCACTCCCACGTAGTGCTCTTAGCCATTTATACTTCTCTACCTCCCTCTCATTCTCCGACTCCCGCTTCTACAAAAGGAATTGTACACATAAGCACTAACATCTGGCCCTACCCTTAGGGCCTAAGCTTATGGGAAAGATAAGAAGATGCCAGGAGACTGGCAGTGCTTTAATGACCTCCTTCAGCCTCAGCCTTCTCATCTGTGGAATGATAGGATTAGATTAATGGTTCTGGGTCTCCTCTGCCTCTGACTCTCTGCAACCTTGTCAGTCTATCCCGAGCCTTTGTCCAGAGGATCTGGTGGCTGCCAGTGCGCAAACTAGGGCTGAAACGGGTCAAAGCTGCTTCCCCGTGCACCGAGCATCACTGGCACCTGGGGAATGAGCCTGAAGATTGGTGGGATAGATTTGTCTCTGTATAGAATCAATCACTTGGCTGCCCATCAAGGGAAGATCCTGACGCGGTAGGCTCTGCACTTGAGTTTACTGCCCTTGGCTGCCTCAAGAGCCTTGAGGGATAAGGCCTCTAGAGAAACCACTCTGAGCAATACGTTTTTCTGAAACATCAAAGAAACCCACTCCAGAGGAGCATAAGCACTACACAAAGAATTCATTTATTCATAAAAAAGGGTGACTCGTCAGGATCCCAGAGGCAGTACCCCTGAGTGGTAGAGAACATGGACTTGAAAGTCATAGAGACTCAGCCAGCCCCCCCCCCCGCCACACTGGTGGCTTTCGACAAGTCTCTCAACCTCTCTGTGTCCATTTCCACATCTGTGATATAAGGAAAATATAAGGAAAATATAAGGATAGCTACTTTGTGGAGTTGTTCTTAATATTAAATGTAATTTATGCAAAATGCCTAATTGAGCTCATCATAAATGGCAGTTATTTTTAGTATTTGTTTGAATAGATCAGTTTTACTTCCAGCTCTAAGAATTGCTCTTTTTTTTTTTTTTTTAAACTCTGAGGTCTGTTGCCCTTTTGGAATTCCAAGTAGTTAGAAAGCACCAATTGCTGAGAAGTACTTTAGCCCTGGGATAGAGATGGCTTTACTCTTATGTACTAAGGTGGGGGTGGGGACTGTTGAGCCTCCCTGTTTCCTCCTCCACCAGCTGCAAAGGAAGCCTGTAGTCTTGGCAGAGGATAGTCCCAGCCCTGTCCTGACTGCTGCAGCCAACCTGTCTTGCTGCTGCCTGATGCTCCCCAGATGGCCCTTGGGCTCTGGAGGGCTACCCCACTTGTGTAATGACGTGAAGAGGACTGTCCGCGGGGTCCCTCCCAGCCTGGCCCCTGGCTATGTGTCAGCCTTTCTGGCTCCCCGCATGGAGGCTCGAGGGCCATATCCTGGCCTGGGCCCCTCTTTGTCATGCTCAGGAGGGTAGTGAGAGCAGTTCCACCATGACAGCAGGACCGGGGCGGGATGGGGTGGGGGGAGGGGGTGGCCAGGGTGGAAGACCAGGCCCAGCTGGGCCACACAGCAGGGTCAGCTCCTCTAGTAGCGGGAGGCTTACATCTGTGTCTTTCAGGCCCTGGGGGCCAACAGAATAGGGACAGAGGGATCTCATTGTGAGTTCCTGCAGGCCTGGGAAAGGTGTTTAGACCAGCACTTTCCTTCTTTTTCTCCCTCTTCTCTCTTTTCCTCTTCCTCCTCTCCCACTTCCCCCCTCCTTCTTCCCCACCTCCGTCTCCCCCTTCTCCCTCTTCTCCTCCTTGTTGTCCTCCTCCTCCTTCCCTTTTACCAGAAGGTAGAGCATCAGAGAGGCTGAACTTGATTTTGATTCCAGGTTCAAGGCTGCCTGGGGTTAGAACTGGCTAAGTGATTCCAAGGGTTTAAGGAGGAGGAGGTACAGGGACATTCCTATATTACTGAGGGTGGCCTGGACATTCATACACATGTAGCGCATATGATAAATAGACATTTGTAACACACACACGAGGCACTTGTGTATCAGCATGTTCAAGAAACCTCTTTTCCAGAGGCAGCTTGGCTGCCAGCCCACATGGGAGGCCCGTGGCCCACATTCAGACCAGGAAATGGGTTTTCCACATCCAGGGAACATTTATGGTATCTAAGGAGTCGTTCTATGGACCTGTCCCCCTCTGGGTTTAGGGCGGAAATGGCCTGGACCTGTGACCTGGCCTCAGAGGCCCTCCAAGGGCAGGAGCCCTGGCCCAGGCCCAGTCGGAGAGCTGCTGTCCCCAGGCTTGGTGCTGAGAATGGTTGGTCCTGAGGTGGAGATGGAGGACTGGACCATTTCTGAGGCCTGTACCCGGTATGGAGAAGAGGTGGGAGATGGTAACAGCTGAGGCAAAGGAGCAGTTTGGAGTTTTCAATTTTTAGTAATTTAGACCTTGACTGGCAGAAAGGATTGCTGGTAAAATATTCTATTAAGAAATATATAATGAGGGTGCCAGGGTGGCTCAGTCACGTAAGCATCTGACTTCGGCTCAGGTCATGATCTCAGTTTGTGAGTTTGAGCCACGCATTGGGCTCTCTGCTGTCAGTGCAGAGCCTGCTTCAGATCCTCTGTTTCCCTCTCTCTTTGCCCATCCCCAGCTCATGCTCTCCCTCTCTCTCAAAAGTAAATAAACATTAATGGGGTCCCTGGGTGGCTCAGTTGGTTAAGCGTCTGACTTCAGCTCAGGTCATGATCTCACGGTTCGGGAGTTTGAGCCCTGCGTTGGGCTCTGTGCTGACAGCTCAGAGCCTGGAGTCTGCTTCAGATTCTGTATCTCCCTCTCTCTCTCGCTGCCCTTCCCCTGCTCACGCTCTGTCTCTCTCTCTCTCTCAAAAGTAAATAAACATTAAAAAACTTTTTTAATAAAAAAAACATTAAAAAATTAAAAAAAAGAAAAGAAATATGTAATTATAACCCTAGATAGAAGTGTGACTGTCTTGCTTCTGCTCCCAGCCCTTCAGGGAGCTTTGATCTCTGTTACCCCACCCCTGCTATGTTATGGTCTAGGTGGCATATCTCAGATTCATGTGTTGCCTACTTAACCCAGACCCCCTCTTTGCTGGCCCAGGGCCTTCTCCCCTTCACCCATTTGGTTGGAGCATTTTGGAGTACCCTGTTCCCTTCCATGGCCGATTTCATTCCCAGTTTGCCAGGAACAGACATAATCCCTTTGGGAGTGGGGGAGAAGAGGAAAGCTGGAAACCTTGTCACCTTATAGCCTTTGGTGGCAGTTTTCTCAGTGAGGAAGAAGAACCTGACCTGAGGAGTTGGCCTGAAACTTTGGGGAGGAGGTATATCTTTGTAAGCCACGGGATCATTTCTCCTTCATGAAACCTTTTTATCTCTCAGACTAAACAGGGCCAGGGAGGAATGGATATCTGGGAATTGCCAGCAGCTCCTATATAGCTTTTTAATTTAAAACATTTTTTAAATGTTTATTTATTTTTGAGAGAGAGAGAGAGACAGAGTGTGAGTGGGAGAGGGGCAGAGAGAGAGAGAGACACAGAATCCAAAGCAGGCTCTAGGCTCTGAGCCATCAGCACACTGCCCAACAGGGAGCTCAAACTCCTGGAACCCCGAGATCGTAACCTGAGCTGAAGCTGGACCCTTAACCAACTGAGCCACCCGGATGCCCCTATTTTTTTTTTATTTAAAATTTACACAAGAAGTGCTTAACATAGAAAAGTTAGAAAGTATGGATGATGAAAAAGAAAAACCCCAGAACACTCATAATCTTACTACCCAGCAGTGAAACTGCAAACGTTTTAAAGTCAATACCTCCAGACCTTTTCCTATGTATAAAGACCGTTTTGGGGCTCCCAGGGGCTCAGTCAGTTGAGCATCCAACTCTTGATTTTGGGCTCAGGTCATGATCTCATGGTTTTGAGATGGAGCCCCCTGTCAGCCTCCATGGGGCATGGGGCATGGGGTATGGGGGAGCTGGGTCGAGTAGCCTGCTTGGGCTTCTCTCCTTCCTTCTACCTCTGCCCCTTCACTGTGTGTTGGCACACATGCATGTGCTCGCTCTCTCTCTCTCTCTCTCTCTCTCTCCCCCTCAAAAAAAAAACTGTTTTAAAAATGGGGCCAAATTATACTTACTGTCTCATAATCTGTCCCTTTTTCCATTTAAAAGTTTTTTTCTTAATATTTTTATTTATTTCTAGGAGAAAGAGAGAGAGAGACAGTGTGAGCAGGGGAGGGTCAGAGAGAGGGAGACACAGACTCTGAAATAGGCTCCAGGCTCTGAGCTGGCAGTCAGCACAGAGCCCGACGCGGGGCTCGAACCCACGAACCGCGAGATCATGACCTAAGCGAAAGTCAGACACTTAACCGACTAAGCCACCCAGGCGCCCCTTCCATTTAAAAGTTTATAGGAACATCTTTCCTTGGCAACAGCTGTATTTTTATGCCATCATTTAAAAAAGTCACATAGTATTTCATTGTATGGATATAACTATAATTTATTTTATCAATTATTTATTATTAGAAATTTAATTTGTTTTCAGGGTTTGTGGGGTTTTGTTGTTGTTGTTGTTGTTGTTATTCCTGTGTTTCCAGTTGTGCTTCTAGATGAGGTTTCTGTTGTTGTTGTTTTGTTTTGCATATTCTTACTTCCTCAGGATGAATTCCCAGATGGAACTGTAGGGACTAAAGATACACACTATCACTAAATTACAGATCAGAAAAATTGTAATTGTACCAATTTATCCTTCACTACCAGTGTTCATCTATCTATGCACACATCACCAGTGTTTTTACCTTTAACATCTGATATACAAAATGTTATTGCATTTACTTTGACTATTATGTAGGCTGAACATTTTAATATGTTTATTACCATTTTGTGTTTTTTATGCCTGTGCATTTTTCTATTGAGGTATTTATCTTTTACTGTTTTACAAGATGATTCTTCTGTCAAGAGCATTAACCTTCATTTTGTTTGGTAAATGTTGCATATATGGCTTTACTAGTTCGTTATTTGCATTTGGTTTTATGACATTTTTTGACATGAAGATTTATATATTTTTTTTAAATTTTTTTAATGTTTTATTTATTTCTAGGAGAGAGAGAGAGACAGCGGGAGCACGGGAGGGTCAGCGAGAGAGTCACAGACTCTGAAACAGGCTCCAGGCTCTGAGCTGGCAGTCAGCACAGAGCCCGACGTGGGGCTCGAACCCACGAACCGCGAGATCATGACCTGAGCGAAAGTCGGACGCTTAACCGACTATGCCACCCGGGCGCCCCGAAGATTTATATTTTTAAAGTACTAAACATACTAATATTTATTTTGGGGCTATCTTTTTTTTCATTATTGAATTATGTTACTATCTTTTATTGAAAAATCAACTGACCCTACACATGTGATTACATTTTGGGCCAGTCCATCATGATGCATTAATCTATATGCCTATTCTTAGGCCAATACCACACTGTTTTGATTAGTAAATCTTGACCTCTGTTACTGTACCTTCTCTAACTTTGTTCTCCATCAAATTTGTTTGTCTCTGGGGTATCTTTTGATCTATGCTTAGAAAGACTTCTACTTCTGCATTACATAAACATCCATCTAAGTGTTCTAGTATTTTATTTAACATATAAATCTTTGGCAGGGCTCACTTGGTTAAGCGACCAACTTCAGCTTGGGTCATGATCTCCCAGTTTGTGAGTTAGAGCCCCATATCGGACTCAGTGCCGACAGCTTGGAGCCTGGAGCCTGCTTCAGATTCTGTGTCTCTATCTCTCTCTGCCCCACCCCCACTCATGCTCTGCCTCTCTCTTTCAAAAATAAACATTAAAATAAAAAAAAAAACCATTTAAGTCTTTTAACCATCCACAGTTTATTTCTGTGTATCATAAGTATGGTATTTAAAAAATGTGAGTTAACGTTTTATCTTAGCACCTTATTGGACAATCTATCTTTTCTCTTTTAATAGGAAATTTCACCTCCATTCTACATGTATTTATAATACTACATTTTATATAAGCAATGGCACCCTTAATGAAGACACTTAAAATTGTTTCTTGCTTTTATAATATATTCTACTGATCTATCTATTCTGATGCTTCATTCACACTTTTTTAAGTTTTCATTTAAATTCCAGTTAGTTACTATACAGTGTCATATTAGTTTCAGGTGTACAATATAGTGATTCAACACTTCTGTACATCACCCAGTGCCCCTCAGGAGAAGTGCCCTCCTTAATCCCCATCACCTACTTCACTCATCCCCCCCACCCCATCCCTCGTGGTAGCCATCAATTTGCTCTCTATAGTTGAGTGTCTGTTTCTTGGTTTGCCTCGCTCTCTCTCTCTCTCTCCCTCTTTTTATTTCCCTTTGCTCGTTTTTTTAAATGTTTATTTTATTTATTTTTTCATTTTTTTATTTCTGAGAGAGAGAGAGAGAGAGACAGCATGAGCAGGGGAGGGTCAGAGAGAGAGGAAGATACAGAATCTGAAACAGGCTCCAGGCTCTGAGCTAGCTGTCAGCACAGAGCCCAACGTGGGGCTCGAACCCATGAACTGTGAGATCATGACCTGAGCTGAAGTTGGACGCTTAACCGACTGAGCCACCCAGGTGCCCCATAATGTTTGTTTGTTTGTTTGTTTATTTTAATGTTTATTTATTTTTGAGAGAGTGAGAGCGTGAGCAGGGGAGGGGCAGAGAGAGAAGGAGACACAGAATCCGAAGCAGGCTCCAGGCTCTGAGCTGTCAGCACAGAGCCCGATGTGGGGTTCGAACTCACGCATCAAGAGATCATGACCTGAGCCAAAGTCAGACGCCCAACTGACTGAGCCACCCAGGCGCACCTCGTTTGTTTTGTTTCTTAAATTCCACAAATGAAATCATACGGTATTTATCTTTCTCTGACTGACTTATTTTCACTTAGCATAATACTCCCTAGTTCCATCTATGCTGTTGCAAATAGCAAGATTTCTTCTTTTTTATGGCTGAGCAATCAAACAATGGACACTTTAACTGTTTCCACAATTTGGCTATGGTAGATCATGCTGCTATAAACATCTGGGTGCATGTATCCCTTTGAATTAGTATTTTTGTATTCTTTGGGTAAATACCTGGTAGCTCAGTTACTGGATCATAGAGTAGTTCTATTTTTAACTTTTTGAGGAACCTCCATACTGTTTTCCAGAGTGGCTGCACCAGTCTGCATTCTGACCAACAGTGCATGAGGGTTCCTCTTTGTCCACCACATGCTCACCAACACTTGTTTCTTATGTTTTTTATTGTAGCCTTTCTGATATGAGATGGTATCTCACCGTAGTTTTGAATTGCACTTCCCTGCATCATCCACACTTTTAAAATTATTGTAGCTTTATTTTAATTTTAATATATAATTTTTAATTTTTCTTGGCTTTTCTCAAATACTTATTCTTCGAGATCGAGAACCAATTATGCCCTTGGTATTTCTACTGGAATGGTGTTAAGAGATTTACTTGGAAAGATTTACGTTGTAAAGTACCACATTTTTCTATCAATTCATGTCTGTCTGTTTCCTTTAGTAGTGCTACGGCATGGTTTTCTGTTGGTAGATCCTATACATTTCTTACTAACTTTATTCCTATCATTTTATGTTTTTATTGACATTGTCAATGGAATGGGGGGGCTTTTTCATTATATTTTCTAACTGTAAATTGCTTGTGTACTGAGGACTCTTGATTTTTATACATCGATTTAGTAACTGGAAGGGAAACATGCCATCTTCCGGTTTTTCCTTTGATGGGTTTGTGCCAAAGGCGTGTCTGACCTAATTTAAGGCTATTTAATTTCCTTCTGGATCTGGGCCATAGCTCCTCCCTGTCATTCCCTGTGGTTGTAGCATAGAATTTGGGAAAAGAATGGCCGGCAAAATTGGCTTCTTGTCAGCTGCCTCCTAAGGATGGGCATGTTGTGAAACAGATGCCCACCTCGTTCTTTCCCTGCTGCGAGCCCAGCCATTTGGATGCCCAGGAAGAAGGGACTTACCATCTAGAGAAAAATAGGTGCACGCACCAAAGCTGAGGCAGGCGGAGAGATCACGGAGGAAGTAGTGTTTAGATTAAATTTTGTGCCAACCCTGGGAGCTCTCAGGAAACACTTAAGGGCCTATAAATGCCATACGCTTGACATCTGGGGTAGCGGAAGGCATCTGAGGTGGTTTGTACTGTGGCTCAAAGGCAGAGCTGGATCAACTTGTTTTCTCTTCATGTGAGAGATACTGGGGTCAGGCAAGTTGAATGGACTCCAGGATGGTGGGGTTGCAGCTGTGTGCCTCTTCTAAGAAGGATGGAGGCAAAAAACGAAAACTGGTTGTCCTCATTTTTATGTCTGAAGCAAACACATTTGAAAATTTTTGTGGATAGTGCTAAGGAGTCCCATCAGGTTTTACACATTCTACTTTGGTTAAATGTAGAGATTAACAGTGCCATTTCTCCCTGATGTTTAGCCCCTGGGGTTATTTCATAGGGATGAACCCCTTTTCAACCCTCCCTCCCTTGCACCCCTTCCCTCCACCACCACCACCCCCTCCCTTGCTCTCTGGTCTTTCTTACACAAGCTGCACGCTGGAGAAGAAGATGGCCCCAAAGGTACACTAGAGAAGGTCAGCCAGCAGAGGGACACGGGCTGGAGTGGTTAGGGAAAGAGGGATGGGGGAGGGGGACATGGACATGGTAGACTGGAGTGGGGAGGGAAATTTAGAATCCTTATTCCAGGCGGCGCCCAAATAAGCCTTGCCTGCATTTTCTGGTGCCTGGCTCCGAGAGTCCCTCTAGTGGGAGTTGGGAACATTGCTCTAGTTCTGGTAGCCCTACAAAGGCTACCTCCCTATGATGAGTTTTATCAACCTGGCCTTAAAAGTCCAGCCATGCGCCCAGACCTTATCCAGCGCCCAAACCAGGTCATTTTCTCTATTCCCTTCCTTTTACCACCAGAATGCAAAGGAAATCCATGTTGTTGTCCCAATCTCCCAAAGAAAGAAACACCATAGCCTTGGTTGGTTATTTTACTACAGTGTTTTGTACCGTCTTGTTCCCAGAATGTTCTAGCCTAGTCTTCTCACAAAATAAAGCCATCATCCTGTGATATGACTTAGACAATGTGAAGAACAGACACTTTTTCTTTTTCTTTCTTTCTTTCTTTCTTTCTTTCTTTCTTTCTTTCTTTCTTTCTTGTGTGTGTAGAACCCTTTAGAGATTTGAAGGATTATTAAGTTTGCCTTTGAACTTTTGCCAGCACAATTTAGTAAAAATCGTATTTGTAAAGTGACGGGTACAATGCTTGCCACGGACTAAGATCATGTTGGTTCTTTTTATTGCTTTTATTTATACTATTATTCTTAGATCATGAGTCTTAGATCACACCCCATTTTCAATATTATTAAAGTTTATATGTCAACTGGAGGTAGAGAAGTATTCCAATAAGGACAGAAAGGGAACATATTTCCCTCGCTCTACCTGTTTGTTTGTTTGTTTGTTTGTTTTTAATGTTTTATTTATTTCTAGGAGAGAGACAGAGAGACAGCGTGAGCAGGGGAGGGTCAGAGAGAGAGGGAGTCACAGACTGAAACAGGCTCCAGGCTCTGAGCTGGCAGTCAGCACAGAGCCCGACGCGGGGCTTGAACCCACGAACTGTGAGATCATGACCTAAGCGAAAGTCGGACGCTTAACCGACTAAGCCACCCAGGCACCCCTCACTCTACCTGTTTGAAAGGCAAAGGTAGTATAAGCCAGAGGCCATCATATATTACTTGGGGTGGGTCTAGAGGCTCACTACCCCCTCTAAACTCTAAAATCTTTGAGGTCAATATTATATCTTAGTCACATTTGTCATCTCCATTACCTAGCAGAGGGCTGAATCACTAAATGCTTGTAAACAGAGGTAGGAAGAGAGGAAAAAACTGTTGTGACATCTCAGCTTTGGAAGGGACACTAAGATCCCTGCATAGAAAATGGTCTTCTAGCTTCTCTGCTAACTAGTGATTTTGCCCTTGCTTGAATACTCCTACTGCCTGAAAGCTCCCTCTTCTTTGAAGGCTTCTAGAGGGGTCAACTCTAATTAGTAGGAACATTTCTTCTATTGAGATAGCATCTGCTCCCCCTTAACTTTTACCCATGAGTCTCATGTCTGTCTATTAAAACTATGCAGAACAAATTTAGTCCTTATAGATAACGGCCCTACAGATATTTGAAGATAGCTCTCACTCCTTACTTCCCTCTGCCAAATCTAGAACTTGCTTCAGAAAAGCTGTAGGAAATCCCGTGTCAGTTATAAAAAGCCAAGCAAGTTGGCCCTAATCTTGGAGGTTTAAATTAACACCGTCCTTTCTCACCACTGCCTGAGGGCCAGTGTCTGCTCTCTGGGTCAGAAGACCATGACGTGACCTCTGAGCTTCTGTTCCAGGCCAGTCCAGCAGCATGTGTGAATCATTCACCATTAGCTTAGGGCCATATAGCTTCATGGTCGAGGGTGCAGGCTCTAGAGCCAGATTGCCTGGGTTTGTATCTTGGCCCTGCCTCACAGGGGCTTAATGAACATTAGCCATTACTATCATTATTAAAACTGTGGCTGTTCTGGATCATGCTGTAGAGAGAATTTTATATAAAATTCTGCATTAGCCTTGCCCGGTATCCTGTGTGTATTGCCCGGTGCCTTTGTCACTCACTAGACTGTGAGTGTCCCTCGGGGAAAAGACATTTATCCTTCATTTTGTTGCCACAGTGCCTGGCGTATTAGAGGAATGGTTGTTTGACAAATGAAAAGCCTTGGGTACTTGTATTTAGGCTCTGGTGCTTTACCAGCTGTGAGACTTTGGACAAGTCATTTGTCTCAGAGCTTGAATGTTTCCATGTGGAATGTGGTAATAATATATACCTCTCTGGGTTTTTCAAGGATTAAGGGAGATGACATATGTGAAAGTCTATGGGAAAGAGGAAAGTCCTAGGAAAAAAAAGCCTTACTCCCTGAGGGCCAGATTAAGTCTTGTAACTTACTGTACTTCGGAATCTCCACAATGCCTTACAGAAAGTAAGTGAGTTTAAGTCTGGACTGGTTGCTTAGACAAGGGGTGGTTGGATGGGTGAAGAACTGAATTGAATGATTGGGTATATACCATTGCATTGTTTAATCTTTCATGTAAATGAGATCTGTTTCACACACACACACACACCCCCCCCCCCCATGGCTGTGAGTCCTTAAGGACCAGGGTCATGCCCTCAGAGGCTACATTCTCCATACTCTCAGACAGCAGGCAGCCAAGGGGCTGAGTCAGAGTGGTCAGCAGCTGGGCGGACTGTGTGAGCTCCAGAAGCCTCCGCCCCTGCTTTCCACCAGGTGGCAGGGCACCACCTGTCTGAGCCTTGTCTTCAGTACTTTCCTCCTCTGTCCGCCAGGTGGCGGGGCAGGCTTTGTAGCCCATTTTGCACTGTCCTCTGGAAGGGGGCCCCCTTCTCCTGGGCAAAGGCCACCGGAAAAGCCTACCCAGGCTGTAGGTGCTCCCAGAGATCTCCAGCTTCCCTCTGCATCTGGGGCCAGCAGATGCCTCTGCTGCCCTGCGGGGGCGATGGAGTCAGTTTCTCGGTGGCCTGTGCCTGCAGCCTGTCAGAGAATGTGCCATGTTGCTCCTCAGAGTGGTGTCTAAATACAGCCTGACGGGAGCAGGCCCTCACTGCAGGTTATCTGCATGGAGATCTTGTGTGGAAGGCCGATTGGTGCTCCTGCTTTGGAAGTTCCGCTTCTCCCTTTCCAGCCTTCCTTCCTCTTTCCCAGTCCCTGCAGATCGAAGAGGGAAGCTACTGCGGCCTCTCTGGCCCTCCCCCCTCTGCACTGATCTACCTGATTCCTGACTTCACAGGCCTGGGAAGGCTAGTCCTGGGGCAGGCTTGCAGGGCTGGATGGGAGACGAGTTCTCCTGGGCTCTTCTCTGGGGAGGCCATTCAAATCCAGGTACCAGCTGTCCCCCTCACCTAGCCCTCTCAGCTCGGGTCCCAGACCCACCGGGTCCCTTTCTTTTTCTATTCTGTCAGCAGCTTGCTTCTAGCTTCGTACTTCCATGTCCCCCTCCTAACTTCTTCCCGGGGAATCTGACAGACCGAATCCTGGGCCCAACCGTGGTATTCCATCCAGGTATTTCATCAGAGTGGGAAGCCATCAGACGAGGCTGTTGTGCCTGCCAGGAAAGCAGAGGCATTTCACTCAGTGGCCTTGGGGGCCACCCCAGCCTTCTCCCCCACTGGATCAAAGCGCTGGAAGGACTCGTGTGACCATGCAGCCCTGTTCTCCTTCTATAGGTGAGGAAATCAAGGCCAGGGCTGAAAAATTTTCCAAAGCTATGTGATAGGCTGATCTCTGACTGGAGCTCAGGCCTTCCTCATCTCTGATGGGGCCTTGCTTTTGAAGGACCTTAAGTCACCAGCCTCTCCTTATATGCATGTCTGCTTCTCCTCACACTAGGTCCCCAGCTGTGTTCTGGGCCCACTTCGTACACGGCAGCAGCACTTTCGTCAGTTTTGTTCTCTGACCTGATGGGAGGGCACCTCTCGCCACAGTGCCCTTTGAGGACCACAGGAAATGATTGGAAAGGATCTTGCATTTTATCTTCAGTAGAGAGATTCCCCTGACCCAATGGGGAGTGATCTTTCACGGGCCTGCCCAAATGAGCATCTAGTCCTCTGCCCAGGAGGAACACTTCTTGAGCCTCCACTTTGTCCTGCCTGGGGCAGAATGTGAGACCAATGGTCCCTGGAGGTGCCTGGAATCGAGGGAGGACGCTGATTGCAAATAGCTTCTGTGGCTCCCATGATCCTTGGTCCCAGCACCAGTCTGTGGCCCCTCCTCCCTCTAGGCTCTGTCATTCATCGTATCCCCGTGGGCTGGCAGTATGGAGGCCCCTCACAGGTTGCCCACAGGACTGACATCTCAGGTCTCCTGCCACCCCTGGGGGATTATGTCTCAAAGCAAAGGGCATTGGAGAATCTATTCTCCTGGAGCCACTCTGGAGGGCTGGGCGCCCCACAGGACCCCATCTCCACAGGCCTCTTTCTGAGCAGCTCTCATAGTCTTCTGCCCTACATTAGGGATGGAGGAAGGGCCACTCGCCCTCTGCCTGAGCAGCTCTGCTCTGAGTGTCCTTTCCTGAGTACTTAGGGAATTTTCTTTCTTTCTTTCTTTCTTTTCTTTCTTTCTTTCTTTCTTTCTTTCTTTCTTTCTTTCTTTCTTTCTTTCTTTCTTTCTTTTTCTTTCTTTCTTTCTTTCTTTCTAGTTTATTTATTTGTTTTGAAAGAGAGAGCACAAGTGGGAGAGGAGCAAAGAGAGAGAAGGAGAAAGAGAATGCCAAGCAGGCTCCACGTTCTCAGCACAGGGCCCTCCTCAGGACTCCATCTCACAAATCATGAGGTCATGACCTGAGCTGAAATCAAGAGTTGGACACTTAACCTACTGAGCCACCCAGGCACCCTAATTAGGGGATTTTCTTTTACTTTTCTGCTTCCGGCCCCTCACTGGCTCCCCACACCGTCTGGCCCCCTCCTGGCATTCTGTCACCATTACTGGCCGCGCTGAACCTCCCTCCCCTCCTTGTTGAAGCCACACTCTCTCACTTCTAGACTTTTGCATGTACTTGTCCTTTTTTTTTTTTTTTTTTTTTTTTTATTTATTTCTAGGAGACAGAGAGAGACAGCATGAGCAGGGGAGGGTCAGAGAGAGAGGGAGTCACAGACTGAAACAGGCTCCAGGCTCTGAGCCGGCAGTCAGCACAGAGCCTGACGCGGGGCTCGAACCCACGAACCGCGAGATCATGACCTAAGCGAAAGTCGGACGCTTAACCGACTAAGCCACCCAGGCGCCCCGTACTTGTCCTTTTTTTATAAACTCTCCTCCCCTTTTCTCCCCGCTGCATTTGCTGCCTAATTCCTAGCACTCCCTAGAGCTCATCTTAGAAATCCCTCCTCCAGCTGCCTAAGACTGGCCTCAGTCCTCTGTCCTTACCTCTCTGATGGTGCTCGTCAGTCGGAATTGTAATTGTTTGTGTACTAATGTGTCTTCCTTACCAAGAGCTATCTCCTTAAGGCAAGGGGCCAGAGTTTTGGTTTTGGTTTTTAACTTCATGGAGGTCTTCTCAGTTCCCAGTGTCACATAATAGGTGCTCAGAATAGCTCTGTGGTGGGATGCCTGGGTGGCTCAGTCTCTTAAGTGTCTGACTTTGGCTCAGATCATCATCTCGCGGTTCTTGAGTTCAAGCCCCGCCTTGGGTTCTGTGCTGACAGCTTGGAACTTGGAGCCTGCTTCAAATTCTGTGTCTCCTTTGCTCTGCTCGTCCCCTGCTTGTGCTCTGTCTTTCTCCCTCTCAGAAATAAATAAACATTAAAAATTAAAAAAAAAACAAAACCAGTAGCTTTGTGGAATACAGTACGAGCTGATGGGTGGATGAGGAACAGGTAGACCTTCCTTGGAGAACTTCCTTCCATTCCTGACCTGGATTGTCTAGGTCCTTAGGTACTTTACTCCTATATTTTTGGGCAATTGAGGTTCTGTGAGCAGAGAGCATTCATTCATTCAGTAATACTTACAGAGTCCCTTCCTTTGTTTTTTGGTTTTTGTTTTGTTTTGTTTTTTGTTTTTTGTTTTTTTTTTCAGAGAGAGACAGCGTGAGCAAGGGAAGGCCAGAGAGAGGGGGAGATACAGAATCTGAAGCAGTCTCCAGGCTGCTCTGTCAGCACAGAGCCCGATGCGGGGCTCGAACCCATGAGCTGTGAGATCATGACCTGAGCTGAAGTCGGACGCCCAACCGACTGAGCCACCCAGGTGCCCCCAGAGTCCCTCCCTTTGTGCCATGCACCAGGCTAGCACTGGGACGTGACAGTAAATAAGACAGACACAGTTCCTAAACTCATGGAGCTTATATCCTAGTGGAGGAAACAGATTATAGGCAAATATGTAAACAACACACACAGTTACATATTGTGATTGGTCCTGGAAAGGAAACACATAGGCTGGTTTGGGTGCTATGACGATCATAGGAGGCGCTGTGCTCCCAGAGCTCTCTCCCCCCGAAGCTAGTATCCATCTTCCTCTGCAGAAGCCTTGAGCCCCCACACTCCCACCTCTGCTGAGGTGACCTCAGAGTCATTGTGTTCTTGGCAAGAGCTATGCCAATGAGCACTCCTAGGAGCTTTTCTGTTTCACACTGACTGCCTCTGGGGTAAAGGGTTCCCCAGGGTGGGAAGAGATGTCTCTGGGCAAAAAGGTTAACCCCTGGCATTGCTGCAGGGGGGCCTGGACTCATCAGAGCAATGGCAGAGCCCTTCCAGCTGGGGTCTGGCTGGGTGTGGCATTCAGTCCCTGATCACGTACAAGAGCATCAGCAGCACTGTGTGGGGGGCATGAAAGCCACAGCCTCCTGGTGGCCCCTGGAGCTGCTGCCGCCGGTGCTGCCAGGAGAATCGCATTGCCACCTTGGGCCTAGGCCGGGCTGGGGAACGCGCTGGCTCCAGCTCTGTCGCGGCCCGTGGTTCTGGATCTGCCAGCTGTGCTGGCACAGGCTGCTTTCTCCTCTGAACCGCTGTTCACCTTCTTGGAAAACCCATGGCTTTGGTTTGGGTCAACCCTCGTGAGGAGCTGGGGTATCCCCCCAGGGTGCTGTCCCCTGGCCTGGAGAGTACTGAACTGCCGTGCCCTCCGGATTACTTGGGACCTTGTGGTCTCTGAGGGGAGCACGTGCCAGCCTGCACCCGGGGCAAAGGGAACTTTGCGCGTGTGGGGAGGCCGGGGGAACAGCCCGACCATGTGGGGTTAACCAGGTGGTGGCAGAGCTCCCGCCCCAGGGCAGCGCTGACGTGTCTCCTGCCACCAACATTCACGGGGCCCTTGCATCAAGGCACCTTTGTTTCCCTGTCAGCCTGGAGAGTGGATGCCAACTGCAGGGTAGAGGCTCCTGCTGGCCTGAGACCAGAAATGCCACTCTCTCCCGGGGAGACACAGTGGCGTCTCTGACGTTCAGACACACACCATCCTTCCTGGCATAAGCGTGGCGTCTACTGGCTCAGGATAGATGGGCTGTACTTTGAGGCGGGGGTCACAGGACAATGGGAAAGGGCCCTCCCTGCTTGCTGGTCTGGATGGGACCCAGCCCATGCACTAGCTTCAATGAGTGAATGGAGTAGAAGCTGAGAAATAGAGATCCCATAAACTTTGGAGACCCCTCTGATTCAAGGGTCTACCTCCAGTCTTTGTGTTTCGGTCCGGTCCACAAATGCCTGTGCCCAGAGACCTGGTACGCACTCCCTGAGCGTGCATGCGACAGTGTTTGTGCCTAAGAGAAAGGGCATGTTTATGGTAGTGTTTGGAAACATGTGATTGTGAGCGCATGTGCTCATGATTATATGCGTCTCAGCCTCAAGGGGATTTGTGTCCCTTGAGGCTCTGAGTGCCTCTGTGAATAAGACCAGTCTGGCATGTGTGTTTATGACAGTCTGGTGTGGGCACCCACATCTGCGCGTGTCTTTGTTTCTGTGTGTGACTAACCACACATTCTCTCCGGGCCTGCTTCTCTAGGCCAGGAAGGGGGTATGTGGTAGATTCCCAAGAGACCAGGGTACGCAGTAGAGGGCTAGTTTGGGAACTAGAATTTATCATCATTTTCCGGTGCCTTTCCTTGACCTGCTTTTCTTCCCATCCTTCCTTGCACTCTCACACTCGTCTTGACCTGAAGGTATATGGGGGAAGAGAAGACCCTAAAAAGGCTTTGTGACCAATGCCCCTGCCAAATTTGGGGGTCAGGCATGGCTGGGCTTGTCCAAGAGTCAGAGAAGTGAGAAACTAGGCAGCACAGAGAAGAGATATTACAGTTCCTGGAACAGAGCTCCCTTTTTTCCCCCTTGTTCTTTTTTCCTGGCTTGGAAATAATAGGTCTTCAATCTGAGATTAGGAGAAAAGGAAACAACCAGAAAAGGAACCAGTTTGAACAAAGACGCGCTGCTGAACATGAACAACACCCCCTGTTGGGATCGAGTGTTCTTCCCTAGATGTCGTTCTGCGTGCTGGGGTGGGGGTGGGGGCAGGGAGCGATGGGGAGCACATTCCCCTCACAACCAGGCTTAAGGAGAGACGGGACAGCAAGAAAGATAAGAGAGTAGGCTCTGGAGTCGAGCAGACCTGTTGTTTATCAGCCAGACTTCACCTCTCCGAGTCTCAGCTTCCTTTTCTGTGACCTGTAGATTGGTTTGTGAGGACCAGGCGAGAACATACACATCCAGTGTTTGGCACTGTGCCTAGCACGTAGTGAGCATAAATGATACATCCATGTATGGGGCTTAGGGCTCCAGTTCTTTCCACATATCAGGATCATAGGCGTGAAGACGAGGAGGATTTTCAGGGACATAGATTTTAACAGTCTGCAGAAGTAACCCTCTCTATCAAAAGAGACCAGCAGAGGGGCGCCTGGGTGGCTCAGTCAGTTGAGCATCAATCAGACTCTTGATTTTAGCTTGGATCATGATCTCATGGGTTCATGGGATTGAGCCCCACATCAGTCTCTGCACTGACAACATGGAGCCCGATTGGGATTCTCTCTCTTCCTCTCTCTTTGTGCCTCTCCTGCTCACACTCTCTCTCTCAAAACTAAATAAATAAATAAAACTGGAAAAAAATGCCAGCAGAAATGCCAACCTGGTTAGGCTGGGGATAGGTTCACTCACAGGGGCTGGTGCCTATTTGTCCACACAGGTGCCTGTGTGTATGCACATGTGTGTATGCACTCGTGTGTTGTAGGGTTTAGAAGGCAATGAGAAAACATGCCACCCCAGCCCAGCAAAGGCTCTGAAAATGCAAAAGCAATAAGATATAGGAGGGAAGATAGTCATGGTGTTTATTTGTTTGCTTGGGGTTTTTTTTCTTTTTTTGATATGCATGTTTTTAAAGTAAGAATATGGCCTCAGGATATCTGCAGACTACCCTGAGCAGTGGCCGTACATCTATCATGTCAGGCTACTGAGCAATTTAGGTATGCCGGAAGACTGCTGTTGGAGATCTGTTTCATGGAGGCCCAAGTGTTTTGCCTATCTGGGAATCACTGCTTGGTTCATTCATTTATTTACTCTCTTCTTCTTCATTTGATGGTTGTGGAGCCCTCGTGTTTAGACCATGTCAATCATGGCAGGCATGAAAGAAATTGTTGAGATTGAACATGGAGAAGAGAAATCTAAGGGGGAGCCCAAAAATAACCTTCTAGTCCATAGGGGGTTCTTATATGACTCCATCCTGCCTATGAAGCAGTGAAGTTGTATGTTTATTATTTTTTTAAGTTTACTTATTTTGAGAGAGAGTGAGAGAGCGCAAGTCGGGGAGGAACAGAAAGAGGGAGAAAGAGGGAGGAACAGAGGCCCCAAGCTGTCAGCGGAGACCCCAATGTGGCTGGAACCCATGAACCATGAGATAATGACCTGAGCTTAAATTGAGAGTTGGCCACTTAACTGACTGAGCCACCCAGGCACACACACACCCACTTTTTTTTTTTTTTTTTTTTTAAGTGAGAAGTTGTATGTTTAAACCGCAGCAGGAAGGATTCAGGCTAGATCTGAATTCAACAAATATTTGGCACTGGTGATAAAGCACAGCTTCCTGACATGGTTAGGCATAGTCAGATGCTCCATTTGTTGGGATCCGGCCTGCCTAGGGCAAGCAGTGGAGTGGGTGACCTCTTAAGGACCCTGGGCGTCCAGAATATTCCACGCCCAGGTGTCTAGAATATTCCACTGGCTTGGTTGCTGATTTACGCTAAGACCTTGGGCAGATGACTAAGCACGAATGAGCCTCAGTTTCCTTCTCTGTTAAATAGTGATGAGAGTGTTTCCTTTCAATTCCTCCCTGCTTTCCAAGGCTTGGGAAAGTCAAGGAGGCCACCTCTGTAAAGTTACTTAGATTCCTGAAGAAGAGGCCCTGTTTTTAACTTCAGGGAGATTCTGTGAGCTGACTGCCCTGGCTAAGCCCACACCGCACCCTGAATCCATGTGCTCCTGTCACTGCCCGGGATTCCCGGAGCATAGTCAGGGGTCACTTTACATTTTCCCCAAGCCTTTGTGACCCATAGGAGCCGATTCTTCTAGAGATGACAAGCGACTTACCTCTCCCATTTCTTACTGGTGCTGTGACCCCTGCCTAGACCCCTCCCCAGGTTTCTACTGTTTCCCATTCTGTCCTGTTTCAAGCCCACTGGTTTCTGGCCAGCCCTTCTCCCACTGGAGGTTCAGTTTTTTCCCCCTCCACCCTCCATAGCTTGTCTCCAAAATAGTGTTCCTCTTCCTATGCTTGCTTCGCTCTCCCCAGTTCTGGCACTCACGTCTGCCACGTGATCTGCTATTGGGGCTTAGTAGCACTGAGAGAACGAAGGACTGCTGGGGATTGGGCCCGTGCATAGCAAAAGCTTGAGGTGGGTGGAGAGCAGGAGAGGCTCCCAGGAGGTCAGGGACTAGTTCTTGGGGCCAGAGAGGCAGAGTGGAAGCAGCAGGCGTTTAACCCTTGCTGCCAATGCCTCCTGCCACCTGGCCATCCAGCGACCTGTTGCTCTTTGGGCTGATGAGGAAAGCCAGAGCTTTAGTAAAGAGGAGACACTCTGGGAGGCCAGATGGTATTTGCCTAGGGCTGCCTTGGCCCTGAGTCATCCGGGGATCTAGGAGGATGAGTTTGCGCTTCCCCAGACCATCGCAAAGGTTGGGACAGAGGCTATTGCACAGGCTTCCTGGAAGTGGACTGAACGGCTGGGGAGAAAGCTCTTCATTCAGGGCGGATAGCAGTTGCTCTTTGGCTTCGCCAGTCCCCCTTCTACCTCCAGTCCCCACAGGGACCAAGGGGCCAACCCCAATCTAGAAACTAAACTGGTGATCCAAAACAGAAGTGGCCCGCAGGACCTTCTGGAGGGGCTTATTTATGAAAGCTTCCCTTCCCTAGTCAGCCTCCCATTAGAAGCTCCCCAAGGGGAGGAAGGGACCGGCAGCAACTGACCAGATGTGGAGGTCACAGAATGAGTCCAGCCCATGCTGACTGGCCCTTCTGGATCTCCGTCCCTGGGCTGGTGAGAGAGGGAGGACCTGGCCTTGGAGAATGTTTTATTTCTTCTGGCGGCTATAGCCTAAGACCATGGCTTCCACATGTTTCTAAGTAGGCTTGATTGTCCTCTTGAGCGATGTGTCACACACATACCGCAGTCCTGGCAGAAGGAACAGGAGAGGGGCAGGCCTGGGGTTGGGGGCGGGGGGGCGAGGATTCCCCAGGAGACAGGGCAGTAGGGGTTCAACCCAGAGAGGGGAGACACCGGCGGGAAGCTTGCTCATAGCAGATGCACTGAGATAGTAGGGCAGGTGAGGGCACCAGCTAGGCTCCCTCTTCTCTCCAAACCACGGGCCCACTCAGCCCCCCCTCACTGGCAAGGCCTAGAACCGTAAACACCCTGAGTCAGAGCTGGGCACCAGCTTACGAGCGTGTTGCTTCTGTCATTAGCTGTAATAGCAGCATCTCACCCTGCTGCTGCTGCCTTTCATCCAAGCCTCTCAAAGAACATGACAGAACAGCAAAGGGTTCTATTATCCCCATATTACTAATGGAGAAACCAAGGCCCAGACGAGCCTGGCAACTTTTTCAGGGTTAAATGGAGGAGCCAGCAGGAGGTTAAAAATGGGCAGGTTCTGTCCAACCTAGGAAGCGGGCTCTGGGTTCTTAGGTATCCTTTGTTTATTCTTTCTTCCGTAAGTTGCCCATATTGAACAGATACAGGCAGTAATAATAGCTACAACTTACATAGCACTTACTGTGAACCAGAGTATGGAGGTGCAGGTATTATGTCCATGTACAGATGAGGAAACTGAGTCACAGAGAGGTTCGGTAACTTGCAGGTCAGACAGCTAATAAGTGATAGCGTCAGAAGTCAAACCCCAGGAGCCTGGTGCCAGAGTTCTAACCTCAAAATGATATTACCATTCCAGACTCTACCTAGGGAGACCGCTTGTGCTCAGCATAACTCCAACCTCAGCTCCAAGGAGAGGAGAGCCCCCTGTCCCCTTCTGTACCGCCTTTGGGGTGATTGGTCTGGGGAGTGATGGCCCAGGAGCCTTGGCCTGAACCATGGTTATAGGGATGTCGTGGAAGAGGTTCCTGATTTGACTTTGCTCTGCTAAATCAGAGCCTGGGACCTACAGAGAGGGGTGCAGCATCACTAACCCATACACACCCTCCCTGAATGCCAGCTGTCCAGGAGTTGGGGAGGGTGGGGGGCGGAGCTACCTGGGGCAGTGGTGGGTACAATGAGTGTGTTCTTTGATGAGAGTCAGCCACCCTCCCCTTCCAGGCCAGGGAAGGAGTCTTTGTCCCGGTCTCCATCCCTCTCGTGTGCAATGCCCATCTTATTCTCGGGGATGTGAGCAGCCCAAGCACAGCCACGAATGGCTTCTTGTCCCAGAGACCCTGCCCCAGTCTTCCCTGCAGCATTTCTGGAAATGGGGATGACTGCTAGGTGAAAGCCAGCCTGGGGAATCTGGTTCTGCCAGAGCTCGCTGTAGGGCCTAAGGCAAGTTATTTATGCCCTCCAGTGGGCCTTGGTTTCCTCACCTGTGAAGTGAGGATGTTAATCCAGGTCTGTGCCCGGCAGCTCGGTTCTCAGATGCCTAGAAGAGAAAGTTTCTGGAGATATGCCTGGGTACCTTGCAGACATGAGTGGTGGGCGGAGGTGGGGGCGGGAAATCCTGGGAGCTTGTGCGAGGCAAGGCCGCTCGCCATTTCTGTTGCATGCTTCTATTTCAGCTATTTGCAACTTTCTGAAAAGTTCATGGTTTGGGGATTTGTATTTTTTGGGTCATTTTTTCCATATTTGGTCATGGCCTGGAGCAATGATTTTTGGAAAGATAGAGTAAAAACCCCTTCAGCTGTTTGTGAGCATTGCAAACACCCACAAAAAATATCTTTTTTCCATTTAGAAGAAACAACAACATAGTTCTGTTTTCTTTTTCAGCTCAAATAACTCGCAAACAACTCCAAAGACTTCAAACTTGGCTAGTAATTAATCCTTAGTGAAGGGGACTGTACAGTATGTGCTCTGCGAAGTTTGGAAAAGAGGTTTCAAATTCAGAAAATTATTGATGCTTGAAAAAACTACATTCTTTTCCTGCCTGCTGGCCTTTGCCCCTATACAGTAGTCCCCTCCAAATAAAGCCAGAGTGGACCCCAAGTCTAGAACCATAGCTCCTGTGGGAGTGATTCTGGAAGGAGGTGGCCGTACCCTCTGCTTGAAGGTGCAGACCGTTTCCTTTCCCATTCTGTGTGGTCTCTGCCTGTTTCACAGGCTGAGAGACTGAGGCTGGGCAAAGTGAGAGTCAGACCTTGCACTGCTGTATAAGATAAAGTGAGCCGGTCTTTGGAAATCTTACGCCTGAGGTCCTTGTTCCAGGAAGTTCCCAGAAGGCCCTTATAGTCCAGAGCAGTCACTAGTTCCAGAGTCCTGGGAGCCATCAGGGCGAGAAGACTCCAGAAGGTCTGGTCCCTGAGGAATGAAATGATGACAGCTTACATGCCCAGAGGAAATGGGGGGCTCTCCGTCGAGTGAGCAAGAGAGCCCTCTCCCATCCGGCCACATGCTCTGGGCTCCATCCCTGAGACACTGGTGCTTGGGGCCTCTCTTCTCAGCTATTCCCCACCTCCCCCAATCCCTCTTGGCTTCTTTTAAACTCTTCCTAGCTCTGCCTACTCCAGCTTGGAAAAGGACATGCCATCTTTTGAAAGCTCCTCGTCACTCTGACATCTGCACACCAACACCTATAGCGCAGGGCAGTGAGAGCCCCGACCCCAAGAAATAGGCTCTCTTCACTCTGCAAACCAAGACCGTAATTAGGGCTGGGTGTTTTACAGGCTGGAGGGGAGTGGCAGGTGCTGGCCATTTGGAAAGCAACTTGGAGCCTGAGGCCTGAGGCCTAAGTCCACTAGACCCACCGCTTGCTTCCTCCACGGCCCTGGCTGGCCTCTCCTCACATTCTTGGCTTCCTCACCTGAATAGTGCACGGGGAGGGCCGCACCGTCTGCAGGGCCCCTTTCAGGGCCAGGGATATGACTTGACCTCTTGTTCATGGGGCCATTTGTATGAGTGTGCACGCACATACATGCATATGTACACATACACACACTCCAGACGTTTTCCTGATTTTGAATTTTGGGAATGGTGACCAGCTAGTTCCCACCTCCAAGGAACAAGAGAATAAACTGATTCTGGGGTGGGCCAAATCCAGACATGAGGAGCCACTTGGCCAACCATGAGAGTCCCATAGCCCAGGGAAGGGGCAGTATGAAAACAAGGGAGCTAAGCACACAGGGGCACAAAGGGGTAAGAAGACCTTCAGAAAGCCTTGCTAGTGGGGAGGGTGGAGGATGGACCCTGGACTTGACTACCACTCGATGCCAGGATGTCATTTTACCACATCTGGTTCCACATCTGGAATCAGCCAGATGCTCATTTCAAAGTGCTGATGAGGCCTGCCCTGATTGCTTCAGGGAGAACGCCATTTGGTGACAATGTCTCCAGACCTTGTCATCTCCAGATGGTAGCCCATATTTCAGCTGTGATTCTCTGGGCACACCCACTGTACCGTGCCACTGGGGAGAGGGTTGGGGCAGCCACCTGGAGTGGGGCTTTGCCTTAGACCCATTGTCAGGCGCTTGAACCTGCAATGCATTTAAATTTCCTGCTGGGCAGCTGTTGGCCTCCCTGAACTTCCACATTCTGCCTAGTGGGATTTCAACACTTGTTGCCCAGCTGCTTTAGTCTTTCCATCTGATGGCCACATGACCGCTGCTCCCAGCTTCTGACCCTTAAAAGTTGAAAGCACAATAGGGTGTATGTCAGGAGAGGCCACTCTTCTCCCCCTATCCCTAGGACCCAGCTTTGGCCCCCTGAGACCCTCAGATCCTCTTCCTCAGCTTCAGAGAGGAAGGAGCAGGTACCAGCAACCCAACACCTTTGAGAAGGGTGGATGGGGGACAGTGGAGGGTGCCAGAGAGGCAACAGGTAGATCCTGCCCTTAAGGTGCTTAGAGTCTTGAAGCTGAGAGAGAGACCCTCTGGAGACTGAGAGCCCTTAGAGGGAAGTCACAGTCACGTATTCCATGCATGGTGATGCCTGAAAGCCCAAAAAGTCAGAGAAGGGGGAGAGCATTGAGTTGGAGATCAAGGAAGGCTTCCTGGAGGAAGTGCTAACCGGTCAGGACAGGACAGCCGGGAGCTTCCTAACCTGACTTCATCAGGTCCCCAGTAACTGCAATACGTGTCAGAGCAAGTGTGACTTGGTGGTTTCCAGGGTTGACAGTGATTCCCACAAGCTGGACAGAGAGAAAAGGACACAGAGGGCACAGTGGCTGAGTGGAGGAGTTGCTGAGATGCACACATTTGTTTCTTATTCTTGGTTTGGGCTCCCTTCCTCAGCCTCCAGGAGCCAGCCTCAAAGTGGCGTCCAGCCTTCCGGTCTCTGTCTCAGTATCTGCTTCCTCCTTCTCTGTACCTTTGCAGGGCTTTCATTTGCACTCCCACATGTGGCGGGCACGTCAACAGGTGGCATGATTCTCGGTCTACAGAAGAAGCAGCTCAGTGTCGGGGCATCTGAGTGCTTGTCCCAGGCACCTCTCTTGAGAGCAGCATGCTCCTGTTATAGCACCTGGCTCCTGCTCTGTGCACAACCCAGTGCGGTCCATGTCTGCTCTAGGAGCATCCAATAGATATCTACTTGTTTATAGATGGAAAAAAAAGGCATGTAAGAAGGCACCACATTATAAATCTGAGACGCAAGTCTGACAGATGTGAAACAGTTAAAATAGTCCCAGGCACATATGTTGACGGCCAAAGTGAGCAGGCAGCCCCTGCCATGATTCCCTGTTGCGCACAGGACTCAGCCTGAGTGTCCCAGTCCAGTTTACGCAGCCTCTCCAGATCCCGCTCCTGCCAAATCTCTCTGGCCTCCGCTTTCTCCAGTCTTTCTCCCAGTTGTAACCCTACTGAGTTCACTGTGGTTTGCAGATCCATCATCCTTCCTCCCCTCGTGTTGCATCTCCCTTTTGTAACACCTCTCCCTCCTTCCACCTGCTGATGCCTATTCAGCTTTCAGAAGCCTGCTTATTTATCACCTCCTCCAAGAAGCCCTCCCTGCCCCTCAATAGTGGTCTTATTGCTGTGTGCATAGGTACCCCGAGCCCAGCTCTTGCATACCCCCTTGTAACTGCCTTTTGCTTGTTTGATTTTCTCTGGACTGTAAGCTCTTTGAGGGCAGGACAGTAACTATCTTGTTCCCCATTTCTGCCCTGCTGCCTAGCACGGTGCCTTGCATCCCACAGGGCATCAGACACACGCTATTTGGACAGAAGTAAATTGAGCTGGTAAATACACAAAGGAGGGTGATGACAGTCGCGGGTGGGTGGGTCGGGTAGGTGATCCTCTATAGGGAGGGTAGAACCTGGGCTCAGACCAAGAGGAGAATGAAGAGAACAGGAATCACGGTCCTAATACCAGGCTCTGTTCCAAACACTTTCTAATTTTATCTTTACAAAAACCCTGTGAGGTGGGCACTATTACTCTCCCAGTTTTAGAGACAAATGGAATGTAAAAGGGGCCTAATAATGAGTTGGTAGAGACAAAAAGGCATTTTATGTTAGGAAAACAGCATGAGCTGTTACAGAGGGACTTGGTTAGGCTGCACGCAGGGACCTTTATGGAAAGTAGCCGGAGTAGAGAGCGAGGGTTAGAGAACCCTGGGAGTGAGAAGTGATGAGGTCCAGGGGAGCTAAATCACAGAGAACCTTTAAATTGGGACTCAGAGCTTTGTCTTGATTTAGGCCTTGGAAAGCCACTGCCACTCTCTCAGCAGGAGATTGGTGGGGTTGGATTTGGCCATGATGTTGATGAATGAATTAGGAGGGAAAAAACAGGCAAGACAGCCAGAAGGAGGGTGTTGGCATAACTTCCCTTCCTTCCTGTTCCTCCAACCATTTAAATTCTTCCCTTTCATCACTGCCCATTCTAGGTGCTGACATGGGTGGCCTTGGGACCCCAGAGCTGGGCAGCAGCGGGGGGTCTCCTGGGGGCCCAAGCCTGCCTCCTCTCTGGCTTGGTTGAGGCTGGCTGCTCAAGGCTGTGACCGTGACCTGGGCCGGGCTGGATTTCTCCTCCCCGGTCACTTTTGCTAATGAGAAGCAGTTGTGCTTGCCTCAGTCCTGTAGGAGGTAGAGAGAGAGAACGGACAGCCCAACCCTTCGCTTGCTCCTGCGTGTCTCCCAACCCTCTCTGGGTCTCAATCTTCAGTGACTTCCAGCTGCTCCCTCCCCTCTCCCAAGTCAGCAGCCTGCCTGCCCTCAACGCTGGCCCATTCTTTCAGGCTCTCTTTGGGGTTCCAGGGCAGAGATACTGCCAGGGGGTAGGAGTGTGGTTTTCTGGATGGCTGTAAGCCCGTAGGTGGGGATCCCTTTCACAACTTCCTCTTGCTGTCTGCCTCTTTCTCCTCATTCTTCCTGTTGTCAGATGAAGGGCTTGAGCCACATGGGCTCTGAGGTCCTTCTGGTTCTCATGTGATTTTTCTCTTACCTCCTCTCTTTCTCCGTTTTTCCCTGTCTACCTCAGCTTCACAGGGGCCCCGGGGCCTGGGGCCTCCTCAGCTGAACAGGACATGTCTTGTCCTCATCCTCTAGCTAAATCCCTCTTATCTTTTAAAGACTCCTCCTCCAGGAAGTCTGCTGTGACCACCCCATCTTGTCAGTGCTCCAAAAAAAGCCTAGGCCCAATGCCCCCAGATGGGACAGCGGCCCAGCCCTGATATCCTGGCTTTACATCTTTGTGTCTTGTCTGGACAGTTCTCTAAGGTTGGGGAGTGAGGAGGGGGAGGGGGAGAGGTGGGGGGAGGGAGGGCAGATGGGAGTGGGGACAGTGGAGAGGGAATGAGTACACAGACATTCCAGTGCTTTCCCTGCTGGAAGCATCCAGAATACCTAGTTTCAGGAAGGCTGAGGAAAGAGGCCCAGAGTTGTTCTCTGGCTCACTTCTAGCTCTTCCCAGACTCAGGCGCCCCCTTCCCCCAGATCCATTAACCCTTAAAGCTCAGCCACAAAGCCTCTTTTTGGTCATGTCCATCGCTCTGAGCTTTCAGTAGCTCTCTCTACAGGGTGGAAGACACACCTCCCAGCTCAGCCCCTCCAAGTCCTCACAAGTGCACGCTCCGCGAGGGCCCAGGGTTAAGTGCTAGCTAGCCCAGACTCTCTCCCCAGCTCCCCCTACCCCAGAAAGTGTGTCAGAGGCCTGCTGACACCTCTCGGGGCCTTGCTCTTTCTTCTTTTCTCTTTACTGAGGCCTTTTTTTTTTTTTTTATGGCAATGCTGTTGATGGTGCACATATTCCAGAGTAATATGTTCAGGATTAGGCCGCACAATGAGGTTACGACTCCCTCCTGTGCAGCCCCCACCCAGGGGAGCTTGCCCTACATCTGGTCGGCGCACATCTGGCTCAGGCTCACAGCTGGCCAGATGGTGCATCCCTCTGCACCCAGGCCTGCAGCCTCCTCTGCTAGAGACTGGAGCTGCACACACGCACCCCCACCCCCACCCCCTTGTGTTTGGAGCACCGAAGGACTGAGGTCATCTGGCTCTCCAAGGGGAGCTTGGCCTTTGTGTGATTATTCCTCCTGCGCCGTGGTAGGGCAGGCAGGCTGTTGGGACACATCTGTGGAGGTATGCAAATATCAGGTTCCCCCGCTTCCAGCCCAGACAGGCTAGCGGGAAGGACCTGCTTAAAACCAGGCTCTGGATCTGGAGCCTACCCTCCGCCCCCTCCAGGGCCAGCTGTTCTCAACAAGTTCCTGGTGCACGTATTTGGAGGCGCTCCAGGCCCTAAGCCACAGAGGCCCTCCTGTCCAAGGCTGACGCTGCCCTCTGTGCCCTCAGCCGCTCACCCACCCTCTCCCACCCTTAAGTCTCATTTCCCGCTTGCCTACCTTTTGTAGTCCACAGCTTGTGCAGTTTAAAGGACAAAAGATACAGAGACTGAGCACCCTGGACCCTCAGATAATTGCAAGGTGATCTGCCAAATTTGTTTGCCCACTGGTGTTGGCAGAGGCTGGGCAGGCAGATCCGGAAAGGGAAAGGAAACGGGCATGTAGCGGGTGCCAAGTGTGTATCAGACACTGAGCGAGGTGCTTTAAATACGCTCGCTAATCCTCACAACCACCTTGCAAGGTAGCTATTATTATCTTTGTTTTACACATGAGGAAAGCATGGCCCAGAAAGGTTAAAGCTCTTGCCCAAGGTGACATGACCTGGAAGAGACAGAGCCAGAATTCTAAATCTAGTCTATGTGACTGTAAATCACATGCCCTTATGCGATGCTGTCGCCCTGGCAACTTAGCTGGTGAATGCCCCTACCCATCCGGAGGTCCTGCTTCTTGGCCCCTGTATTCTCTGGATCTTCCATGGCGGAGACCCGGAGGCTATGAGCTTTGGCCTTCTTGCCAGGCCTGGTGGGGCTGCCAGGGTAAGCCCGGGGGGAGGGCAGTAGCGAATAGCAAAGGGGAGCTGGGCTGAGGTTGTAACATTTGTAACCAGTGGGTTTTCTGCCTGGTTGGTCAGGGGTCTGGGGACTGAGGCCTCACAAACACAATGAGGAGTTGAGAAAACTGGGTGGTGTGGGATGAAAGGCAGGCTGATGGGCCGAGGAGGCATCTGTGGGGAACTTGGGAGCTTTCCATGGCTGTGGGGCAGAAGGCACCTCATTAGAGGGAAAGAAGGGAGCCACAGAGCCCAGGCTGCTATTGTTGCCTTATCGTTCCATCAGCCCTCCAAAGGGCTCCCAGCAGATGGAACATTCCAGCAGCACCTCCTGGGGACCCTCTTCCTGACCACAGAATGTGGCACCCTGGAGGGACAGCAGGGGATAGACAGGCGGCCTCCAGCCTGACCATGACTGACTAGGTCCCATGGCAGCTCCAGTACTTGGCTGCCCTGGGCTTGCAGAGCAGGAACAGTGGCCTCACCCCTACCTCACCTGATCCTAGGACATAGCCACAGACACACAAACACAAATTCCCTCCCCACCCCTGCCCCCTGTTCTGT
This sequence comes from Hyaena hyaena, assembly GCF_003009895.1. Taxonomy (NCBI): domain Eukaryota; kingdom Metazoa; phylum Chordata; class Mammalia; order Carnivora; family Hyaenidae; genus Hyaena; species Hyaena hyaena. Next base: position 836,066 of record NW_024081061.1, on the reverse strand, counting down.
ATCTCTGCCTGCCTCAAACAAAATGGTCATTACAGACATGAAATGGAAGCACATAGATGGTAAGTGACTTCTCCAAGGTCACATAGCCAGCAGTTTTGCACATTACTCTCTCAGTCTGCATCCAGAGCCCAGCCCACCCTAGGGAGGTGGCACAGGGTACTGGGAGCCACACAGACTAGGGAATCATCCAGCTCTACCTCTTCTCTGTACCATGACTCAACATCTTGGAGCCACAGTTTCCTCTTCCATGAACTTGGCATATTTGCAGTGAGGATTAGAGTCAATGTAATAAGTGCTCAATAAATAGGAGCTACTGTCTGCAGCGGCGGGTGGCTGGGATGTTGGCTGGGCTAGTAGTTGGAATACAGCTAAGATGGCAGGCTAGAATGGTGGTAGTAATCATCAAAGTGCCGGGAACGATTCATGAACCTCTGTTTTGGGGACAAGAGGGGTCCTCAGGTTAGGTCTCAGGAAGTCCAGAGCTGAATTCTTCCCTCCCCTCCCCTCCACCAAAATGTTGGTATAGGATAGCCTTGAAGTTGGATGTGACCAGATGTCAGGAGTAACAAGCTTGCATAGATCCCAGTTCATTCCTGGCTGTGGAGAGTAATTTGCCCCAGGAAAGGAGGCAACCGTGCTTGCAGGCACCTGCAGGAGGAGTGGTCGCCCTGGGGATGTCCCCAACTACCTCCTCCCCGCCTCCCCAGCTTTGGGACCAGCACCTTTCTGAAGAAGTGTTAATGGGAAGGTTTTAGTGAAAGGAGGAACTTCAGCTGTACTTCAAGAATTTTTTTTTAATTTTTTAATGTTTATTTTTTGAGAGAGAGAGGGGGAGACAGAGACAGAGAAACACATAGAGAGAGAGAGAGAGAGTGAGATGGAGTACAAGCAGGGGAGGAACAGAGAGAGAGGGAGACATAGAATCTGAGGCAGGCTCCAGGCTGTCAGCACAGAGCCCAATGTGGGGCTCAAACTCATGGACCGGGAGACCATGAATGGAGCCAAAGTCCAACGCTTAACCGACTGAGCCACCCAGGCATCCCAAGAATTTTATACTTGGAAAGAAGCTAAATGTGCTACAGAAAGCATATTATAACCCTGGGAGTGAGGGATGTATTGGTCCCTCTAGGGCTGCATTCAATTTCCCAGGGTCTGGGCAAACACACACCCCAGCTCTCTGCTGGCGCAGGTCAGGAAGGTTCAGCCAGTCAGAGTCAAGGTCAGCATTGGCCATCTGTGTCCCTGGCACGGGGAGTTTGGTCTCTGGTGTGCAGCTCACTCCAGCTGACCCTTTGGGGGACATGTTGAAAGTGTTGAAACAGCCTGGCTCAAAGGCAGCTCTACCCTAGGGAGTCTGAAATTCTTTTTCTATTAATGATCCTTTGAAATAATCCTTTTAATCAGGTTTCCCCTAGATAGACTCTGGGACACCACTCTCTTAACAAATTTTCACTTGTCCCTTTGTCACAGATGGGCCAGTCCTAGCAACAATTTGCTATTCTGACAGAGGCAGAAGACTTGCAAAGGATGTTGCACTTCTAGCTGCCCTTTGGAAGACCATGCACCCCAACCTGCCCCTGCCCTGGCTTTGAGGGTATCTGTTGTTTCCTTTTCTTATACTCTAAAAACTAGGTGGGCACGGCTTATATAGAGGACACTGGTAAATATGAACACATAGTCGTGGCCAGATACCCAGCGGAACCTCCATGAGAAATGACACCTACAGGGTGCCTGGGTGGCTCAGTCGGTTGGGCGTCCGAGTTTGGCTCAGGTCGTGATCTCATAATCTGTGAGTTCGAACCCCACATTGGGCTCTGCGCTGACAGCTCAGAGCTTGGAGTCTGCTTCAGATTCTATCTCCCTTTCTCTCTCTGCCCCTCCCCTCTCTCTCTCTCTCTCAAGAATAAAATAAAAACATTTTAAAAATTAAAAAAAAGAAAAAAAAGAAAAAAGAAACAACACCTATGTTGGAAACCTGACAAATAGATGTGACTTTTGAGGGCTTAAGGAAAGCTCTCTGCACCCAGGCTTAGACGTACCGGGTCATTCCTTAGCCCAAGATGCTCTTCTTAAGTAACATGTAAATCCCTTAGTTAAAATAAAATAGAAGCATAGAAGAAAGAAATAGCACAGAAGTCTGGCAAGACCTTGGCCAACGTGTTTGTAATGATTAGCTTCAGGTGGTAGAAGTTCTAGCGGTTTTTATGTCTTATTTGCATTTACCTGCAAATTACTTTTGAAATAAGAAAAGAATGTGATTAGAATTTCCCTAAAGGAAGATCACATTATGACATCATTTCATTTGTGCTTCAGGAAAAGTTATCTCTGGGTCTTTTCCTAAAAGCAATAAGCTAAAGGGAAGGAGATCATTTCTGAATTCTTAAACCTAATATGGTATACCAGGCTGAGTAGATAACAGGACCATCAAGTATCTGTGGAATTAATTGATTAATGGATTTTTAAGGACTGGTAAAGAGGTAGGAATGACAGAAATTTGGCAGAGGAAAGACTGAGCCTCTGGAGATCCTTTGATATACAGAGTATATTAGACTTTTTTCTCTTGAAGGGAAAGGGGAGACAGGCAGCCATTTCTATAGTGGTCAAATGAATCCTATCAGTTCAGTTCCTGAAATGCTTACATTATGGATCTTTGGGGAACCTTACTGATGGAGACTTGAGTGGTCTGGTCTTGGGAGCCTCAGGGGCATCAGGTCTTACACACTTTGATAGTTAATGGGACATGGCTGCCCTTGACCACTGAACTTGCCTATGCTGGGAGATTCTTGACTCTAGCCTCTGTCTCATCCCTGTCCAATGTGAAATCAAATTCCATAAATCCTGCCTTCTGAGCATCCCACAATTCTACCAGTTCTCTTCATCCTCACTGTCACCCCCTTTTTCTTACCTGGAATTACTGCAACAGCCTTTTAACTGCTCAAATTCCAGTCTTACATCCATTCTCCAAGCTACGGTCAGAGTAAATCTTAATATACAAATATGACCTTGTCATTACACTGCTTAAAACCATTTATTAGCTTCTCATAGCACTCAAGATAAAGTCCAGACTCCTTGGTATATGGGACTGTAATGAGGATCAGAGACAACCTAGTAGGTGCCCAATAAATGGGAGCTGCTACTGGCAGCAGTGGCCAGAACATTGGCTGGGTGAGGAGTCAGGACATAGGCCGGGATGGTGGCAGTGAGAATCACAGTGACGGTAACAGCGATTTGTGAATTGGACCTCTGGTTTGGGGTCCAAAGGGGATCCCTTTCAGGTTGGGTCTCTCAGGAAGTGCACAGGTAAATTTCTTCCCCACAAGAAGCATTGATATGTCAGAGTCTTGAGGTTGAATGTAACCAGATGTCAAGTGCAATGAGATTGTGTAGATTCTGGTTCAATTCTGACTGCTGCCTGTTTTGGTATGGCCCAACAAGCTACATTTTTACATTTGGTAGAGTGGGGAACAGCTGGCTTTTAAAACAGTAGTTTTTAGGGGTGCTTTGGTGACAGTTAATCGTCTGACTTCAGCTCAGGTTATGATCTCATGGTTCATTGGTTACAGCCCCGCATTGGGCTCTGGGCTGTCTCAGGCCCCACATCAGGCTCTGTGCTGCTGGCTCGGAACCTGGAGCCTGGAGCCTGCTTCAGATTCTATGTCTTCCTCTCTCTCTCTGCCCCTTCCCCACTTGCTCATGCTCTCACTCTCTCTCTTTTTCTCTCTCTCTCTCTAAAAAATAAACATTAAAAAAATATTCACAGAGTTGTGCAACCATCACTACAATCAATTTTAGAACATTTTCATCACTCCAAAGAGAAGTCCATACTTTTTAGCCGGCCACCACCCCCCAGCCCTAGGCAATCACTAATTAGCTTTTTGTCTGTATAGATCGGTCTGTTCTGGACATTCCACTTAAATGGAATTATGCAATGCATGGTCCTTTGTGACTGGTTTCTTTCACTCAGTATCATGTTTTCAAATTTCATCCATGTTGTAATTTGAATTAGTGCTTTCTTTTATTGCCAAATAACATTCCGTTGTGTGTATATATGAGTATATACATATACACATTTTATTTATCCACTCATCAGTAGATGGACAGTTGAGTTGTTTCTACTTCTTACTACTATGAATAATCCTTCTTTGAACGTTTGTGTATATGTTTTTGTAGGAATATAAGCTTCCATTTCTCTTTAGTATATATCCCGTCAGGGAGTGGGATTGCACATGGCAATATATATATATGGCAACTCTGTCTTTAACCTTTTGAGGAAGCGCCACACAGTTTTCCAAAGCAGCAATGTACGAGGGTTCCAGTCTCCACGTCATCACCAATGTTTGTTATTACCTGTCTTTTTTTTTATTCTTGCCGTCCTAGTATGTGAGGTGGTGTCTCAGGTTTTGATTTGCATTTCCCTAATGACTAATGACGAGCATCTTTTCATTTGCTTATTGGCCATCTATATATCTTCATTGGTGAAATATTTACTCAAGTCCTTTGCTCATTTTTTATTTAAAAAAATTTCAATGTTTATTTTTGAAAGAGAGCATGCTCATGAATTAGGGAGGTACGCAGAGAGAGATGGACAGAGGATCCAAAGTGGGCTCCGTGCTGACAGCAGTGAGCCCCATGAGAGGCTCAAACTCACAAGCTGGGAGATCATGACCTGAGATGAAGTCAGACGCCTAACTGACTGAGCCACCCAGGCGCCTCTGCTCATTTTTTAATCAGGTTGTTTGTTTTTGTTGTTGAGTTGCCCTTTGCCCATTTAATTTTTTTTTTAATTTTGCCTGATTCTAAATTAGGTTGGCTTGCCTTTTTCTTACTGAGTTGTAAGCATTATATGTACATTTGGGGAGTATTGTCATCTTAACAGTATTAAGACTTCTAATTTATGAGCACAGAATATGTTTCCATTTAGTATTTAGATCTTTCATTTCTTTCTGCAATGTATTTTGTAATTTTCAGAGTTTAAGTTCTGCACTTGATTTGTTAAATTTATCCTTAGATATTTTATTCTTTTTGATGTTATTACAAAGGAAATTGTTCTCTTAATTTCATCTTTGGATTGTTTGTTCCTTTCCAATCTGGACGACTTTTATCAATTTTCTTACCTATACGTTTTTTGTGGTTAAAAAAAATCAAAGGATCCTATTTGTGATGTGTCAAAATGTTATGAAATTCAATTTTTAGTGCCCTTAAGTGAAGTTATTTTGGAATGCAAAGGCATGCTGCCCACTTGTTTACATATTTTCCTTTTTTTAATTTTTATTTATTTTTGAGATACAGAGAGAGGCAGAGTGTGAGTGGGCAAAGGGCAGAGAGAGAGAGGGAAACACAGGATCCAAAGTAGGCTCTAGGCTCTCAGCTGTCAGCACAGAGAATGCAGGGCTTGAACTCAGGAGCCATGAGATCATGACCAGAACTGGAGTAGAACACTTAACTGACTGAGCCACCCAGGCACCCTTTGTTTACATTTTTTCTATGACTGTTTTTGCCTTACAATAGCAGAGTTGAGTCATTGCAATAAAGACCATATATGATGCTGTCATCACTTTGCTCCACTACAAACCAGTGATGCACTTAAAAGTTGACAGCGTTTCAAGTGGCATACGTATCAGTACAGTGTGGCATTTTACTTACTATTAACAGTGCACCCACCATGTTGAAACAAGACAAGGAAAGTAGACTTTGAATATCATACTTTTGAGGCTACAGTGGACTAGGGATTATCTTGTTATCAAATTAAATTACAAGGAATATTTATTCTGCAAGGACATTATAGCTATGCTAAAAAAACACACTATACACCATCATTACCAAAGTAAATATGCATCACAATATCCCCAAGTCACAGGAAAACAATGGCTTGAAAAATTAGAACATTTAAAACAGATTATCTCATCACAGCAGAACTCTTCACAAAAATAAAAAATGAAAATCAAGCTGCAACCAAAGAAAGTTTCCAAATGGCTCATTTGTTAGCAAAGGAAGGAAAGCTGTTTACAAATGGTGAGTTAATTGAATCAGATTTGATTGTAGCAACCAAAGAATGTGTCCAGAGAAAATAAACTCATTTAAGACCGTTAGCCTTTCGGCAAGAATAGTTGTTCAAAGAGCTAAGGACATTGGGAGCAACATAACTAGTAAACTACGAGACAAAGCAAATTATTTCAAGTGGTTTTCCGTGGCTCTGGATAAGCCAACAGATGTTGGCGATACTGGCCCGTTATTACCGTTCATCCAACGAATCCATGCCAAGTTGGAAGTGACCAGAGAATGGACCCTAAGAAATAGGCTGCATGGAGGAAATACAGGTGGAAATAGTTGAGAAAACACTAATTCAGTACCACCTGAGCTGAAATCTGCTAAGATGTGGTAGAGCTAGTGATGGCAGAAATATGTGCAGAGCATAAAAAGGCTTTAGTCGGGCAGATTCACAAAACGTTTGAAAATGTAAAACGTGTTTAAAGCCTGCTTCTATCTTACTCATTGGCAGGTACTCTGAGGGAAATATTAATCTGTCATGTGTTCTTCAACCACTAGTGTCAACAGTGGACTTACGTATATACTAAATATCGATAAATACAGTTGTACCTATCTGTAGATGGGTAGGTAGATAAATATAATATATGCACTCTTGGGAATTTATTGATAGTTCTGTAAATTTTTGTCAGAAATAAAAGCCAAATATATAACTTCTCCTATCATATAGCATTTTGATGGCTTAATGTCGTAAAGCTTTACTGTGATATTTTTGAGTTCAGAGCAGAGATAGAAATTTCTCTGAATGAGGAAAAACTGTCCCCCAGCCCAGTCATCAAACCCTGACTGATTTTGGAATATAAGCTTTTGCTGCAGACTTGATAATATTGATTAGTGAACTAAGTCTAAAATTACAAGTCCAAACAATCGTTATTTGTGAGATGTCTTTTCTGGTAAAATAATCTCCATGAGCCTAATGTTTGAATCACAAGCAATGTCAAGCTGCTTTATATACTTCCCGCGCTCTCAGAAATTATAAGCAGGACCTCTCCATTCCCACACAAATGTGCAGGAAAGGATTTTATGAGCTCCAAGTATAGTTCCATATGTATTTCTTTTGATCTTGATGCAAGCGCAAAAGAAATTTCCATATTTGAAAAGTCATTTAACTGAACGATCGAGGACTTCCCCCTAACCTTCAATTGGATGTGACTGATCTGTAACTGAATGACAGGCTAAGCGGCAAGTATCAAGAGAAGAATCTAATAGAATTCTATAAATACCTTCTAAGTGATGAATATGCTCAAGGAAAATCATGTGCTCGTGAATTGATATCACTATTTGGCAGTACTTAGCTGCATGAGAAGACGTTTTCCAAAGACAAAATACATAAAATCTCATTCCAGATCAGCATCAGCAGGTGAACATTTGCAATCAGTTTTCATGATAGGAGCGCTAACTTTGCATCTCAAATAAGTGAAGTGTTTATTCACCACCCTCCCTGAAAAGAATTCCATTATTCTCATTAGTATACCTGTATGACAAAATCTTATGCTCATTTTATTTTGAATTTTATCAATAAAAAGTATATAGAAATTATTTTTTTCTTTTCTTGCATAAATACTTACATCATTAATTTTGCCTCTTGGTCCACAAAATCTAAAATATTTGCCACCTGGTGCTTTATAGGAAAATGTGTGCTGATCTCTAGCTTACAAAATGAAAATCAGCCCCCACCTATTTCCCAGCCTTACCTTTGTCCTTTAACCTTCTCGCTTCACAGCACTACCCTGTAGTTGCCTGACGCCACTCTTTCTTAGGATCTTTGCACATGTTGTTCCTTTTGCCTGGGATGCTCTTCCACTGTCCCCCCCACTCCCGTTGGGTGACTCTCTATTGTCCTTCAGGCCCTCCCTTAGACAAGAATGTCAAGGAAGTATTTATTGATAACCTCCTAGGAACTTCCACAACATCCTGTACCTCCCCCTGTATCAGTAATCTTTTTAAAAATATGCATGGCAGAAAGTACAAGTAAGCATGATGGAAAATAAAGTTTTCTGCCTGTTTCAGACTCCAGACACTGAATTCTTCTTCTTAGAGGCTACCACTATTATATTTTCTTGGGTATCTTTCTAGAGATTCTCAGTGTACATAGGACATACACATATGTTTCCTTTTTTTCTACAAGTGATAGCATATTATATACATAGTTCTGAACCTAGGTGTTTCCATACACACACACACACACACACACACACACACACACACTTATGATACACTTAGAAGTTTATTCCATATAGAGAACTGTATCATCTTTTCAAAAAATTGAGATAGAATTTATATACAATAAACACCAATCATAAGTGTACAATTCTATTAGTTTTGACAAGGGTATAGGATCATGTGAAATATTACCACAATCATGTTACAGAACATTTTCATTACCCTAGAAAGTTCCCTCAGGCCCCAGGCAATCACTGGTTTGCTGTTTGTCAATGGAGATGAGATTAAATTTTTATTTCTGGAATTTCATTTCAGTGGAATCACCACATACAGATTCCTTTGTGTCTTTTTTTTCTGATAAGCATGTTTCTGAGATTCATCCATGTTATTGTGTATTTTATGTTTCTTCCACTTTATCAGTAAGTAATATCCCATTATATGATATGGGACAATGTGTTTACCTGCTGAGGGATATTTTAATTGTTTCTAGTTTGGGGCAAAACTGCTATGAACATTCGTGTACAAGTTTTTATTTTTCTTGGATAAATCCTTAGGAATGGCATGGCAGGGTGGGACGAAGGTGTATGTTTAATTTTTTCAGAAACTGCCATACTGTACCATTTTGCTTTCCTAGCAGTTCACGGGAGTTCTAATTGTTCCATACCCTCCCCACATTTTCGGTCATCATTCTTTCTATTTTGGCCATTCTGGTGGCTATACAGTATTGTCTCATTGTGGTTTTAAGTTGCATTTCTCTGATGGCTGATGATGTTAAGCATCCTTCCGTGTCCTTCTTTGCCATTGGTGTATCTCTTTTAGTAAAGTGTCTGTTCATATCTTTTGCCCATTTTTTTAAATTGAGTCATGTGTCTTTATATTACTTATTTGTAAGGGCTTTTTAATATTCTAAATATAATCCCTTAGGGAGGTTTTGTAGATGTTTTTCCCAGTCTGTGGTTTGACTTTTCATTTTCATGACACTGTCATTTGAAGAGCAGAAGATTTTTAATTTTAAGGTCCAATTTATTTTTCCTTTTACATTTTGTGTTTTTGAGTCCCATTTAAAAAAATCTTTGCCAAACCCAAGGTCACTAAAAATCTTCCCTATGTTTACTTCTTAGCAGCTTTACAGTTTTGAGTTAATTTCCCTATATAAAGTGAGGTGAGGATCAAGGTTCTTTTTGTGTGTGGCTATCCACTTGTTTCATCACCATTTGTTGAAAACATTGTTCTTTTCCCCCAAGAATTTCCTGGAATTGCCTTAGGATCTTGGGATGCCTGGGTGGCTCAGTCGGTTAAGCGTCCGACTTCAGCTCAGGTCATGATCTCACAGCTGGTGGGTTCGAGCCCTGCATCAGGCTCTATGCTGACAGCTCAGAGCCTGGAGCCTACTTCAGATTCTGTGTCTCCCTCTCTCTCTCTCTCTGGCCTTCTCCCACTCATGATCGATCTCTCTCAAAAAAAAAAAAAAAAATTTAAGAACGTTTAAAAAAAAAGGATCTTTGTCAAAAATCTATTGATCTATTGTATGAATCTACTTTTGGATACTGTGTTTTACAGATATATGTATCTATTTATTCTCTAATTAAATTATCTTGATTATTATAGCTTCATAGTAAATCTATAAGAAATCAAGTAGTTTAAGTATCCCACCTTTTTTTTTTTTAATTTTCTTATCCAAACTTCGGCTTTGGCTGTTCTGAGTGCATTGCATTTCCACATACATCTTTGAATCAGCTCATCAATTTCTACAGAAAGGCCTACTGGGAATTTCATTAGGATTTCATTGAATTGATAGATCAACTTAGAGAGGAATTACATTTTAACAATATTAAGTCTTCTGATTCATGAACACATCTTTTTTTTACTTTAATTGTATTATACTTAACATACAATGTTGTATTAGTTTCAGGTGTACAAAATAGTGATTCAACAATTCCATACATCACCCAGTGCTCATCACAGTGAGTGTGCACCTTAATCCCCATCACCCATTTCACCCATTTCCCACCCTTGCCATCTCCCCTCTGAACCATCAGTTTGGTCCCTATAGTTCAGAGTCTGTTTCTTGGACAGACTCTTATTTTTTCCCTTTGCTTGTCTGTTTTGTTTCTTAAATTCCACATGAGTGAAATCATATGGTATTTATCTTTCTCTGATTTATTTTGCTTAGCATTTTACTCTGTAGCTCCATCCATATTGTTGCAAATGGCAAGATTTCATTCTTTTTATGGCTGAATAATATTCCATTGAATACACATACCACATCATCTTTACCCTTTCATCTATAGATGGACATTTGGGCTGCTTCCATAATTTCGCTCTTGTGAATAATGCTGCTATAAAACATAGGGGTGCATGTATCCCTTTGAATTAGTGTTTTTGCATTTGGGGGGTAAATACCCAGTAGTGTGATTACTGGGTTGTAGGGTAGTTCTTTTTGAGGGTAGTAATTTTTTTAGAACCCTTCATATTGTTTTCCACTCCACAGTGGCTGCACTGGTTTGCATTTCCACCAACAGTGTAAGAGGGTTCCTTTTTCTCCATATCCTCACCGACACTTGTTGTTTCTTGTGTTTTTTATTTTAGCCATTCTGACAGGTGTGAGGTGATATCTCATTGCAGTTTTCATTTGCATTTCCCTGATGATCAGTGATGTTGAGCCTCTCTTTTCCTGTGCCTGTTGGCCATCTGGATATCTTTGGAGAAATGTCTGTTTATGTTTTCTGCTCAGTTTTTAATGAAATTATTTGGGGTTTTTTTAGAGTGTTGGGTTATATAAGTTCTTAATCTATTTTCAATACTGACCCTTTATTGGATATGTTACTTAAAAAGATCTTCCATTCAGTAAGTTGCTTTTTCGTTTTGAAGATTATTTCTTTCATTGTGCAAAAGGGGCTTTGCTTTTTTGTTGAGGTAGTCCCAGTAGTTTATTTTTGCGTTTATTTCCCTTGTCTCAGGAGACAGATCTAGGAAAATGTTGCTATGGCCAGTGTCAAAAACATTACTGTCTGTCGTGTCTTCTAGGATTTTTATGGTTTCAGGTCTTGAGTTTATTTTTGTGTATGGTGTAAGAAAAAAGTCCAGTTTCATTCTTCTGCATGAGGCTGACTAGTTTCATGAACACAATCTTTATTATTTCCTTTTTTCTGTTTACTTTAGGTTTAACTTGCTCTTTTTCTGGTTTCTTAAGGTGGGATCTTAGGTCACAGATTGAAACCTTTCTTCATTTCTCACATAAGAGTTTAATTCCATAATTTCTTCTCTAAGTACTACTTAAACTGCATCCCACAAATTTTGATATGTCATATTTTCATTTGATTCCAGATATTTTCTAATTTTCCTTGTGATTTATTCTCTGACTCCTGGTTATTTACAAATGTATTGTTTAATTTATAAGCATTTGAGGATTTTCCATATAACTTTCTGTTACTGGTTTCTAATTTAATTCTATTATGAACATATGATTTAAATCTTTTAAAATTTATTGAGATTTGTATTATGGGCCAGAATATGATCTTTCTGGGTAAATAGTCTGTAAGCACTTGAAGCAAATATGTTCTCTTATTCAGTGGAGCGTTCCATGAATGTTAACTGGGTTTATTGGGGTTTTGCTCTAGTTGATAGCTATTTCAATCTTCTATTAAAATGATCAGTAAACATCATTCATTCTTGTAAGTGAAAATTGCCTGATCCAAGGGTATGTGCGTTTAAAGTTTTTGTGGCTATTACCAAATTTCCATCCGTATCTATTATACCCACCTGCATCCCACCAGCAAGGTACGGAAGCTCTCAGAGTACCTATTTCATGGCTTGTGTCTCCCACTAGACTCATTGTTCATCACCGTACTACCTGGCACAAGGCCTGCAAACCTTGTCTCCCCCTACTTTGTTCTTCATCAGATTAACTTGGTTGTTCTTGGCCTTTTGGGCTTTACTCTTTAAACCTGGCCCCAGCATTTCCCCTGTGGCCTGGGATCAGGAGAAGGGCCTGCTCTCTACTTTTTGCCTTCATATCCTGTGTTCAAGGACCTACTTTCATCCCACTTTGTCCACCTTGACTTTCTTGATGACTGTGACCCTCGGAGATCTTATCTCTGAACCGCTACATTTAAAGTTGTGCTCCCACAATCTAGTGCTTGTTCATATCTGTTTTGTTTGCTAATGTTTGTATTTTCAGATAGATTATGAACTCCTTCAGGATTTTGTATTATATATATATATATATTTTTTTTTTCTCTAGAATACCAGCAAATTGAGTTCCTTCTGTGTGACAGATCCTGTCCTAGGCACTTTACACTATCATTTCATTTCATTTCCCAACAACTGTGTAAAGTATCGTTTTCTGCATTTTACATATGAGGAACTTGAACCAGGTTAGATGGTGAACCTTAGGTTATGAGCTAGTAAGAATTAATGACGAGGCTGACATTCAAACTCAGGTCCATTTGACTTAAAGCTCTTGTGCCCTTGGCTTTTTATACTAGTTGGATTTGTAACCTCTTGCTCTTGCTAGCCACAAGTCTGCCCATCACCACGTGGAACAGACACAATTAACTTGGCTCTTTGGGTGCCGTCTAGTGGCCCAGCATTCTGTTCAAACCTCTATCACTACAGATAGGAGCCCATTGCCTATGTGTCTTCTTTAGTGCAGACTACCCTTTCCATCAGGCTCCACCCATGGGCTGCCCCTCCCTGAACTCCTACTTGGTAGCCCGTATGGCCTTTCTTGTCCCCTGGTGGGATCTCTCCAGCCATTTTTGGCAAGTGGAACTTTGAGCAGGGTCAGCAGCAGACAGTGAGTACCTGGAAGTCAGTGAGGCATGCATTTTATCATCAGAAGCAGAAGTGTGATCTCCCAAGATGGAAAGCAGACTTCCTGCCAGGAGAAGAAACACAAACCAAAGGGAACCTGTCTATAAGTTTGAACTGAACTTTGCTACTTTTCTGACTTTGAGACCTGGAGGACTTTTGTTCTCTTGTTGAATCCTTTTCCAAAAATACCCTACACGTGGCTAAAACAGATGAAGCATAAACTATCTCTTTGCAGATAGTTTCCTAAAGAATAGGAAACATCTCACTTCCAGTGCCATGTTCATGTGATCACCTCTTCACTGCTTAGCCAAGTTCTTCATTTTACTCCAGTAAATTGGAAGAGAAAACCTCTTTTATAACTCACTCGCTTCCCTTCCTCCAGGGAAAGCATGAAACAGCAAATTTGTAGAAACAGGCCGGTCATGCTTTAGGCTGGTTCTTTGCTTAGGTTTGAGGGAGACTAATCCAGTCCTCACTGGGAGTGGGAGAGATTTAAGAAAGGGGGAAGGTACTATGGGAAAGACTCTAATCCTGGTTTGTCCCACAACAAACCTTATTAAAATGTAAGCACAAAAGCCCTCTCTGAAGCTGATGGGATATCCTAGGTTATGAATTATGTTGAAATGGCTCAACCTAAGTGCCATCATGTATTCAACAAATGAACAATGAATGTCCCAGTTGGTGATTCTCTTCCTTTGTCCCCAAGGTAGAATCAGAATTGACTAGAATATGGAGGCAACTCTTCTCACTGACAGAGTGACCCAGCAGCTAATGGGAGGATGGGCTTAGGAGGGGCTTACGAGATACCAAGCCCCATCCAGAGGAAGGAGGCTGAGTGTTGGAGGAATCCTTGAGAAGCTATGGTATCCAATCTTTTGACAAGGGGGAGGAGCAATCCTGTGGTTAAAAACATTAACAGAAAAACTTACAAGTAGCCTCCTGTAGGTACCATTTCCTTTGTACTCAGATGGAAATGTGCTTGGCAGACATTTCTATACAACTGTAACTAGTCTTCACACCCTCCTTCTGTAGAGCTCGTAGCCCACAGGAATTATAAATTCATTCATTTGACAAGCACTGTGAACACCCTCCTGTGTTAGGTGCTAGGAGTACAATGAGGAATGGGGAGAAGTTCCTGTAAATGAAAGATTATCGTCTACTTAGAGCAATGAGGCCACAGGAATCAGTCATTGTAGTAGAAGACATGACACGTTTGAGGAAAGAAACAGCTGATCCAGTTCTTCACGGATGGGAAGATTTGAAAATAGCAGAGAGGGCATGAAGAGTCTAGGGGCCAGAATAAGCCCCGTTGGGAAGGCATAGTGTGTGTTTGGGAGCCATGTGGCCAGGACAATGAGAGAACACAATATGGATGCCTTGAATGACAAGCCATAGGATATGGGCAAAGGAGAGCTGATGGAACATTCAAAAATGCTGTGGCGCAGGGATGTGACAAGATAAAAAGCTTTTTGGGGAAGATTAATCCAGCTACTCTGGATGGGATATTTTGGGTGGTAGTGGACTAGAAAGCCAGGATGAAGTGGGGAAGTTGGGAGACTCTGGAAGCAGCTTGATTGTGGTGGTTATGATGAGAATAAATAAGAGGCAGGGGCAGATGTAGTAGCTGAACATTATGTGGTCAGGACTTGCCAGGCACAGCCAGTGACTAGATGTGATGCCAGGCGGTCAGTCAGAGACAGCTCCTCATTTGCAGCTCCAGTGGCCAAGGGAATGCTGAAGCAGGTAATAGAAGTTAGAGAGTCAAGAACCAGAAGGAGCAGGCTCCGGGAAAAGGGGTTAAGCTCCATTTGTAGTGCCTAAGTTTCACCTTCCAAGATCAGATACGTGGCTGGAGTTGAGAACGCAGGGCTGGCCATCAGGAAGGGCCAGCGTGGGCGACACACTTGGGCTGTGCTAGGAGAAGGGGTGGGTAGTGCTATGGGGCTTGAGGAAGTCCTAGAGGTGAGTGTGAGTGAGAAATAAACGGCCAATGCCCAGCCCGACACTGGCCCAGAGCAAGGCTGAAATGCTTATAGAAGGGAGGAAAAAACGAATGGGTGCATGAACCAAGGGCAGAATCCTGAGAAGCACTCATGGACAGAGTGAGAGGAAAAGAACAAACCTATTATTAGGGAAGAGGACATGGGAGGGAAGTTTTCAGGCAGGAGGTGGCCCATGAGGTTCATTGCTACATAAAGTGGAGATCCTGGGGAGGCTGTCGGGGTGGCTGGCTTCATTTCTATAACTGGGCCACTCTCACAGCCTGCCTCAGTGATGGGACTCGGGGCCTTGTTATCTTGCTTACTTTGTGGTGATGGCTGCCCCAGGCATGAGAGTATTGGCCATGGAGGGACTGGCTGAAGGCCAGATGTATCTTTTTGTCTCTTGCCTCTGCCAGGGGTGGAGGACTGTGGGGCCCACAGTGGATGATAGTGTGAGGAAGGAGATGGTTCCAATTTTGAATGCGGTGAGGCTTTTCCCAGGGTGAGAGGCAGAGTAGAGACGTAGCCCCGATCTCTGAAAGTCCACATCTTGGCATCCCAGAGAGAGGTTAGACAAAGCTGTGAGCTGGTAACTATCCCATCCAAGGCCGGTCAAGTCATTCCTTTTCCTGTCTGGTATATTCTTTGAGGGGCAATCCCGTAGCCTCTAAGCAGGGAAGTGGAGGGCTTCAGGTACAAGAGGGAGATTAAAGGGAGGGGGAGTGGAAGAGGGAGAGCAGCTGCCTGGAATTCACTGCAGTGAAGGTTCCTAGTAGGATGGGGTAATAGAGCAGGGGTGAGGCATCTGGGCCCAGAGTGAGCCAAGAATAACCACAGTAGGGAGCGGGGGGTGGGGGTGGGGAGGGCTGGGGGAGTGGGAGAAGAGACCTCTGCTCCCACTCACAAGCTCTCCCACTCTGGTCTCCCAGAGAGGCAGCTGTGACCCTTGCCAGGTACCACATCCTTTTATTAGGTCCTTCTTGACCTCTTAGAACAGGACTGTATGAAATCTTGACTGTGCAGAAGATATGAAGGTCAGGTGGCAGGAGGGACATCCCAACAGTGGAGTCCTGCTAGCAAGTGACTGGCACAGGGCCCTGAGCTCTCTCCCTTCAGGACCCAAGCAGCTTCTTCCTTCCATGGTCACAGAGGGTGCTGTGTCCAACTGCTGGGATGGAATGTGCTTGCAAGGTGAGCTCACATGATACAGCTAACGGCTGGGGCCCATCGCGTCCACTCTGGAAAGGAAGTAGTTGTAAGTGGTGACCTCAGACCTCCCAGAGAAGAGGGAGCAGGGGTTTCAGCCCTGGAGGGGTTTACTCAGCATTCTTTCCTAGGTCAGCGTTGGGCTAGAGGCAGCCTTGCCTGAGCCTGGAAGCTGGAGGCTGACCACTTCTAGCCTCATGAAGCAAGAAAGTAACAGCACAGTTAGACTGCTTTCTCGCCCAGAGGTATCACTGCACAGGAGCCCCGCTCATCCCTGCCCCCAGTACACCCGGGAGAAGCCATGTCTATGTCCTCTGCACAGGGCATGAGGCCAGAGGCCAGGCTCCTGAGGTCACAGGCACAGCACCATCACTCACTGCGGCCAGCCGGGGAGGCTGAGAAGTAGGGGGAATCAGGAAGCGGGGGTTACCGTGGAGGACCACCGAGAGCTAGGCTTGTAAGATCACATGTGACTGAGCATGACCATGCCTGCCCTGTGCACATGGCTCCCCGCAGATGCCTCAGGCATAAGTGGTTCTTCCCCTGCTGTCTCCATAGTGTCATCTTTCTGCTGGACACTTGTGCCCGCCCCAGAAAGTGCAGAGGGAAATGTTAGATGCAGAGGGAGGTGCCCACACCCATGCATACTGACCCTAGTGAGCAGCTGGAGCATGTGGGACATGGCACCTTATCTCCTGGAGACCTGAGGAAGTAACTCTGTGGTGGGTGGTAAAGGCTCTTCTGTTCTCTTTCTGTGTCAGAGGAAGGCCTGGGCCCTCCCCACACCCTGCTGCCACATTACAGGGGGATGACTCAGAGGCTGCAGTGGCCACATTTGCCATACCTGCTGGGCGCATGTGGCAGGGCACAGCAGGGTCGGGGGGCACCGGGGGGAAGGAAACACGATGATGGTGTCCTGGGCTGCAAGAATGGGCCCTCCCAGCTGGTGGGAGCTGCCTCCCTGCATCCATGGATGGCTGTTTGGAAGACCCTGTGGGGTGGGTGGAGTGGTGGCGTCTGCTGGGCTGGGCTGGCAGAATAGCACCCTGCCAACTTCCTCAAGCTCTCCATCTCTTCTGAGCCCTCGAACGAACCTCAGGAACCTGGCCGCAGGCTTCTGCCTGCGACCTCTGCCAGCTCACGTCTACTCCCCTCAGCTGGGTTTGGCCACAGGGCCTTTGCTTCTCCCCTTGATTGGTTGGCTCAAGGGCTTGAACTGCTCTATTCCCAGCAGCCCCTCCACACACTCTAGGAGTCTACACTATTGACAGAATACAAGGACCCCTGGAGAGGCTTCTAGTCTGGATGGTAGCAGCAATCAAAAAAAAAATATTCAGGGAAAGAGTGGAAGCTTTTCTTGGCCACTCAGCTGCAAGTTTCCCTCCCCATGACCTTCAGGGTAGGCACATACAGTGGGCACCAGACCTCGGGACCCGATGTTGCTGGTGCTCTGAGGAGCATCGTCTCAGTTTTCCAGCAGTGTAGAAACTCCTTGGAGGCAGAAGTGGAGTCTCGGCCCCCCACGGTGGCAAGAGCTGTGCTGAGTTTGTGCAGAGCAGCGGGCACCCAGAAGATTCTTCAGTGCAGCGTCATTTTAAACACGGGGCTTTTGCTTTGTAGCAATGTTTCTATTTGACACTGGTTTATAGTCAGGATTTAGCTCCTGACCAAGAAAACAAGAAAGAAGACAACCAGACACTAGAAGTTATCAATGAACTGACGGACTGTGCCGTCCCGACTTGATCTTGATACCTTGATACCTGACTCTTCCTGAACCTCTGGGCCTTCCTCTTGTTGCTGCCTCCCAGTGCCTCGCTATGGGCTGTTCCTGGTCTCAATGTATCCGAAGGTCACTGTAGAGTACATCACCGGTGTCATTTTCACTCTGCTATCTGCCCCCACCCCAAAAAGGTGTGAGCAACTTAGTGCCCTTGCCTTCCTCCAGGGGATAGGCTCGAAGTGAACCATGGTCTTTGTCCCAGAAGCAGCAGTGAGGAGACATCAGTGAGGCCCTGGAAAGGAATGGAAACTGTGCCAAGCCCCGGCGGCCCAGGGAAGTCTTACAGAAAGATTCTTTCTGGAGGAAAGAGGAGATTAGCTGAGCCTCCCCAAAGAAGACAAGTAAAGAAAACGGAGAAATATTTCCTTTAAAAGGGAGCAAGAGCAGATGGAAAGAGGGTTTATATTAATGAAATCTCCGGATATTAAGGATGAAATGAATGCCAGAGAAGGTTATTATCATTTCATTAGAACACAAAGGAAGAAACAAACACGTTATTATGTGAAACCAAGAAGTTATGAACAAGGGAATCCAGCAGGGAAGTTATTAGCTGGGTTAATTAAAACAGAACAAGCTGGTTGAGTAATTCCGTCTGTAGGACACAACAAGGAAGGCATAATTCATCACCCTTAAGAAAAATATTCAGGGTTTTTTTCTTTTTCTCGTTTACCAGAAATTCTGCACTCTTGATATTGTCTTGCAAACCAAAAAGATTTATTCTTGTCAAAACTTAATTGATTTAGCACCAGGATATTTTATTAAAGAGAGTTCAGTTCCGATCAGAAGAGACGGAAATCCACCAGAGGCTCTTGGGCCCCGACAGCCGTGGCTCTTCCCCTCTCCAGGGTCATTGGCTCCTCAGAGAGCCCTTCGGTGACAGGCCTGCGGGGTTACAGGAGCTGGCCACAGAAGGTGCACTGAGTCCTCCGTCATCCATCCCAGGGATCCTGGACAGGGCTGGACCAGGCCTGGTTTACCTGCTGTCTCTTCTCTGCTTCCTCCTTCCATGCTGCAGCCCAGAGTCCTTGGCACCAGACATGCTCCCTGGAGCTGTCAGCGCCAGTCTTTCCAGCTAGTCCTGTTGGCAACCAGCATAAGGGGGAAATGACCGACAGGACTGCTGTGGCGGCATTGAGCTCTCTGGTCAGGGCGGCCCGGGATTCGCCTATTTGAGCAGAGCTTATGTATCTGAGCTGCTCTACCTTCAGGGAGCTCAAAGGCCCCAAGTGTGAGTCCCCAGCAGGCCTAATGGATCCCATCAGTCCTTGGGGTTTTGTTGGTCTCTTGTTTGTCAGGCCTTTTGAATTACAACTGGGGCTTTGGGTTTGGCTGAGCCCTTGGAGGTTGATCTCCAAGGTCTTTCTCTCAAGTTAAGTACCGGAGAGCCAGAGCTCCCAAGTTCTTTGGCGCAGGCAGAGGACGTGAGAGCTGCAAGGGGCCGTGTGAGGGGATAATCCATCCAAACTCTTTGTTGGAGAGGAGTAACTGGGCTCCAGAGAGTGGGGGAGGGAGTATCTGAGATCTATCTGAGGCCACAGAGCTAATTAGTGGCTGAGCAAGGCAGGCACGGAGCTTTCTTAGCAAGCCCTGGAAGCTCACTATGGCCCTGCGTTCATGCTCTGTCCTATTCAGGGATGCCTACCACAGACCACAGTGTCTAAGAGACTACTGGAAAATACAAGATACATTTTAACGAGAGATAATGTGGCATAAACACTTTCATAATTGTCATTTGCTTTCAGTTAAAACTGCACAGCAAAATCGAGCAGAAAGTATAGAGATTTCCTATATACCCCCTACCCACAGATGCACAGGCTCTTCCACTGTTGACAGGCCTCCCCACACTGGTACATTTGTTGCAATTAAGGAGCCCACATTAATGCAGCATTTATCACTCTGAGTCCGTAGTTCATATTAGGGTTCACCTATGGTGTTGGTCTTTTTTTTTTTTTTTTTTTTTTGGTTTTAACAAATGCATAATGACATGGATCCACCACTATAGTATCATAGAGAATAGTTTCGCTGCCCCCAAAGTCCTCTGTACTCTGCCTATTCATCCCTCCCTCCTCTCAACCCCCTGGCAACTCTGTTTTTTTTTTTTTTTACCATCTCCATAGTTTATCTTTTCCAGGATGTCATATAGTTGGAATCATAAGGGTGGGGCCTTTTCAGATTGGGCTCTTTGATTCAGCAATATGCATTTAAGCTTGCTTCACGTCATTTCATAGCTTGATAGTTCATTTCTTGTTAGTCCTGAATAATGTCCCTTTGTATAGATGTACCAGTTTATAATTTACCCACTCACCTACTGAAAGACATCTCGGTTGCTTCCAAGTTTTGGCCATTACCAATAAAGCTGCCGTGAACATCCCTATGCTGGTTTTTGTGTGGACGTAATTTTTAATTCATTTGGGTGAATACCAAGGATCATGATTGCTGGACTATAGTGTAAGAGTATAAGAAGAAACCACCAAACTGTCTTCCAAAGTGGCTGTACCATTTTGCGTTCTCCCCAGCAATGACTGAGAGTTCCTGTTGCTCCACATCCTCGCCCGTATTTGGTGTTGTTAGTGTTCTGGATTTTGGCCATTCTAACAGGTGTGTAGTAGTACTACATTGTGTTAACTTGCAATTGCCTAATGACATACGACGTTGAACATCGTTTCATATGCTTACTTGCCATCTGTACATCCTCTGTGGTGAGAGAGCTGGGTTTTTGTTTTTGTTTTTTTGCCTATTTTAAAATTCTCAAGAGTTCTTTGTATATTTTGCATAGCGGTACTTTATCAGATATGTCTTTTGCAAATATTTTCTCTCACTCTGTGGCTTGTCTCCTCATTTTCTTGACATTTTCACAGAAGTTTTGTTTTGTTTCTTAATTAAGATATAATTCACATAACACTGTATAAACTTAAGGTATTCAACATGCTGATTTGATACATTTATATATTGCAATATGCTTACCACTGTAGCATTAGCTAACACATCTATCATGTTACACAATTATCATTTTTTAATGATGACAATATGTAGAAGTTTTTAGTGGTCACAAACTCCAGCTTATCAGCTATTTCTTCCGGGATCATGCCTTTGATGGTATGTCTAGAAAGTCATTGCCCAACCCGAAGTCATCTAGACTTTCTCCTGTATTATCCTCTAGGGATTTTACAGTTTTTCATTTTGCATTTCGATTTATCATCCATTTTGAGATAATTA
The DNA here is from genome assembly GCF_003009895.1 of Hyaena hyaena. Classification (NCBI taxonomy): domain Eukaryota; kingdom Metazoa; phylum Chordata; class Mammalia; order Carnivora; family Hyaenidae; genus Hyaena; species Hyaena hyaena. Next base: position 814,859 of record NW_024081061.1, on the reverse strand, counting down.
TGGAGGGTGTAAGATTGATTTTTTTGCATGTGAATATTCCAACACCATTTGTTGAAGAAATCATTGTTTTTTCATTGTATTGCCTTTGTTTATTTGTCAAAGATCAGTTGATTATATTTATGTGGGTTCTGTTCCATTGATCTATTTGTGTATCTTCCATAATATCACGCTGTCATGATTACTGTAGCTTTATAGAAAGTCTTGATTTGAATAACATCAGTCCTCTGACTTTGTTCTTCTCTTTCAGTGTTGAGTTGGCTAATTCTGGGACTTTTGCCTCTGCACATAAACTTTAGAACCAGTTTGTCAATATCCACTAAATAACTTGCTGGGATTATTTTGATTGGGGTTGTATTGAATGCAGAGATCAGGTTGGGAAGAACTGACATCCTGACAATATTGAATCTTCCTATCCATGAATATGGAATATCCCTCCATCTGTTTAGTTTTTCTCTGATATCTCTCATTAGAGATTTGTGGTTTTCCTCAAATAGGTCTTGTGGATATTCTTGTTAGATTTATACCTAAGTTTTTCATTTTGGAGGGGGGCTAATGTAAATGGCGATTTTTTAATTTCACATTTGGCTTGTTCGTTTGTGGGACATAGGAAAGTGGCTGACTTTTGTGTATTAAGAACCCTGTTTTCCTGCAACCTTACTATCACCTCTTTGTCATTTGCTTTTAAAAACAGAAAACTTCTCAGAGGTGGTAGCTAAACTTTTTTTTTTTTTTTTTTTTAGTGTTAAATACTTTCTCTTCCCTTAGGGCTTTCCTATATGCTCTCTCCTTTGTCTGGAACAATCTCCGTTTCCTCTCTCCAGTCTCCACTCCAGATATCCCCTTCTTCATACCTGATTTGTGTCTTCAAATCTCAGAAAAGCCATGTATTACACTGAGAACCTTGTGAGTCTTGCTTAACTGATCACCCCCTACTTCCTTCCCTCTCTGAAAGATGGAATTCCTGCCCTCAACAGAAATGGTTTAGTTGGGAGACAAGCCACAAAAGGTGAAAATAATAATAATAAGCAAACATGTAGTACTGATCTAAAGACTTTGCCTGGATTAACTCATTTAATCCTCACAAATGTGAGGATTATTGAGAGTCGGAATCCTGCTCAGACTATAAAATAGAATCTAGACACCTCAGGGTTGGCATGTAAACCTGCACATCAGGATCCACTTCCACTTTTCCCAGCTAAGTGGATGCCCTCACTATGTCTTGTGATGGTCTGCACATTCTTATCTCTGAACAACTTATATATGCTATTCTCCCTGTTTGGAATATTCCCTACCCTCTTCAGTTTGGGTGAAATTTACTCATCCATCAAGACCCAGCTGCTGCCTCGTTCTTCCATGACCACTCTATCCTCCATAGTTCTATAGCACTTGTTTTCTAGAACACTCATTTTTGTTATGAACTTAAGCCAGTTTTCAGGAAGGAAACTTATGGGACACCAAACATGTAAATCCTTACTGCCCTCCATGACCTCTCTGATTTTGGCTGAGAGCCTTGAACAGCTGTCTCTGGTGCGGTCGCTGCCTTGTTCAATTGCTGTATTTTATTTACAGTCTTTGTGCATCGACGTAGCCAACATATTTGTCATTGAAGTGGTTACCTAGTATTCCATGCTGTACATTGATTGCTTCTCTTTTAGAGTCCTGCATTGTGTATTCTAATTCAGTTTTGTTCACAAATATTTGCACGGCAAGTATGTGCAAGAGACTGCAACTTTTGTCTGTTAGCATGGCAATTGCGAGAGCCTCAAGACTGGGATTATCTTCAACATCTCTGTGTCCCCCACCGTGCTTAGCTTGCGTATGCTGCGTGCTCAGAGAGCCCTGCTCAACTGAAATAAACTCTCACAAAGCCAGGCATTTAGTTCTGTTACTTGCCCCGCCCCCACCGCTACCCTGATACAAACTAAACCAACCCATAAGGGTTAGACGTGGAAGAAGAGAGGATCCAGTACCCTTTTCCAGATGCTTGATCACTCCAACATTGCATCCCTCATCTTGTCAATTCCCATGCCCCCCCCCCTCCCCCAGTATCATTTAGCTACAGGGATTCAGGAGCATTGAAGATCATTTTTTCAAGCAGTTAATGCATACAAACCAAACTTAAGGGCCAGGTCCCTGGCAAGTGCTTCTGCTCTAAATAACACAGAGCCACACAGGGCTCAGGGGGTCATGGGGAGGGGAGAGTTAGTGACCCCACACCTACCATTTTTCTGACTTTAAGTGTAAGCTCAAAACTCAGAATTGCCTGCCTAATCTGTACTCAGACTGAAGAAAGCTGGCCTGGCCCCCGTGCCCTTGGGAGGGGAAGCATTTCAGAGACACATTGTGCTCTCTTCCACAGGCAGGCGTCACCAGTTGAGCAAAACTTTTATGTGAAAATTCTTTTTGAGAGAAAGGGAAGGAGGTATTAGAGAGCAATTATCTGCTTTAGAGAATAGTTAAAGAAGGGTTTCCTTCAAGCAGCACAGTCCCATCAGGCCCTGACGTGCAGTCCAGTGGCCAATACTTAGAGCAGTGATGTGTGGCATTCCTTCCGAGCCCCTCCACCCACCCATCCCCTTTGGGAAGTTTTCACCCGTCTAGCTATTTATTTAGTGTTTGCTACTGGTTGACCCACTGTCTCCTCAGAAAATTCTTCTAGCTCTTTTCCCTTCCTGGCCTCTAAACAGGGGCCTGCTGCAAGCTTCCTCTTCTCCGCCCGCACTCTCTTCCCGGCGGGCCTGCTTGCCCTAGTACCTTTAATGATGTTCTTGAGAAGCTAGTCCCCAAACCCCATCTTCAACCCTGACCTCTAGAACCAGCTCCCGCACTGCCGTTTCGGTGTCTGCTAGGCAAGCCCTGCTGGGAGCTCCAGTCCAACCCGTCTAAACAGCTGAAACAGCTCCAGTCCCTGTTTCCCCAGCTCCTGTCAGCATTCTGATCACCAGTGTTTAGACTCTTGGGGCTGACCTGGTCTGCTTACTAACCACTTCTTGGACCTTCACTCATAAGGAGATGGCATTGGCGTCTCTACCCCAGGAAGAGGGCCAAATGGGACACAGTATGTAGAAACCTGTTTTAAGCTGTGGAAGGGTAGGGACACAAGGAAATATGTAATCGTGGTATTATCATCTTTGAATTTTTCAGGGTCACTACAGCTATTCCATCACCCTGTGTCACCATGTCCTTCATCCTTCTATCTCTCATCCATCCTTTTGTCTCACTTCTTTTTTTAATGTTTTATTTATTTTTAAGAGAGACAGAGACAGTGGGCAGGAGAGGGGCAGAGAGAGAGGGAGATAAAGAATCCAAAACAGGCTCCAGGCTCTGAGCTGTCAGTACAGAGCCTGATGCGGGGCTCCAACTCATGAACCACAAGATTATTATCTGAGCTGATGTCAGATGCTTAACCGACTGAGCCACCAAGGTTCCCCTGTCTCACTTCTTGATAAGAATACCTACGTTAAGCACTTTCATACATTGCTTAGCCTGGCTCTGTATCCTCTAATGCATTGGTTCTCAGACTGCAGTCCATGTGAGAATCGCTGAGAGGAACTGATGCAAATGGTAGTATCTTTAACAGTGGTGCTAAGACAACAGGATAGCTGCATGAAAAGAGTACATCACACTACATACAAAAAATAACACGGGTCAAAGATAAAATTTTATAAGCTAAAAATATAAGACTCTTAGAAGGCATAAATAGGCATAAATCTTCGTGACCTTCCTCAGATTAGGTAACGGTTTCTTTTTTTTTTAATGCTTATTTATTTATTTTTGAAAGAGAGAGATAGAGAGACAACAGGGGAGGAGCAGAAAGAGAGGGAGAGACAGAGGGTTTCAAGCAGGCTCCACAGGTGTCAGTGCAGAGCCCAACGCAGGGCTCGAATTCACAAACCATCAGGCCATGACCTGAGTTGAATCCAAGAGTCGGACACTTAACCGACAGAGCCACCCAGGCACCCCAGGTAATGGCTTCTAAGATGTGATGCGCAAAGCACAAGCAACCAAAGAAAAAAGACATGGCCTATCCATACAGTGGAATATTATTTGGCCATGAAAACAAATGAAGCACTGATACCTGCTATAACATCAATGAACCTCGGAAACAGTATGCTACGTGAAGAGAGCCGGGCACAAAAGATGACATACTGTATGATTGCATTTATATGAAATGTCCAGAAGAGGCAAATCTATAGAGACAGAAAGCTGATCTGTGGTTACATAGGGCTACAGGTAATGAGGGAAGAGGGGTACTAAAGACTACAAAATTTCTTTAGGGGAGTGATGAAAAGGACCTAAAATTGAATGAAGTGGTGTTTGTACAACTCTGTAAATATACCAGGAACAGTGAATTGTACCCTTTAAGTGGGTCACTTGTACAGTATGTGCATTATATCTCAACTAACTTTAAAAACATAGTTGTAAGGGAAAAATATCGGTGGGGACAGTTTACTGAAAGCTTCAAATGCCAAGCTAAGCAATGGGAACTGGATTATCTAGGGCCAGTTTTCTCCAAGTGTGTTTCACATACCATCCACATCAAAATAGTTACAAATACCAACTCTCGCCCCACCCCAGAGACTGTGATTCAGAATGTATCGTAAGGGATCAGTATTCCACATTTGCAGCAAGCACCCCGGTATGGCTGGGAAAGGTGGCTACCATTGTTGCACTGATCAATCTTGCTGCCTCCGGACTCCCCCTGCTCCATTCTGCCCAGCACATTGCTGCTAGATGAGCCTCCACAAAGAGAACTTCAGTTGGGTCACTGCCTTGCCTCAAAACCTTCTATGTCCTCTCATTTTCTTGGCACGAGCTCTAAGAGCTCTGAGCCATCTGGTCCCCATCCTCTCTGCCCAGGCTTATCAACCATGACTCCCTGCATGAGTCTTTTATGTCCATCAGACTGGAATGTTCATCATTCCATGAACCCACTTTGGGGGTTCCCACTCGTGTGCCTCTGCCCAGGCCGTGCCATATTCCAGTAAGGCGTCTCCTGCATCCAATTCTCATCATTTGCAAAACAGATGTTACCATGATCCTTTCACTTCAGCTAGATGATCATCTGGAATTTACCACCCACAGCCTTCCTATGTACTTCTGCTTGTAAATCGGATAACAATCCTCAGAGTTGTTACAAGAGAGCACGTGTGGGGTCGGGCTGCCAGCCGGGCACATGGTAGGAGCCCAGTACCCAGCGACTAGCTCTTGAACGGTCTTTAGCGCAGAGGCTGAGGGCATGGAGGGGTAGCACTGGCATGCCAGGAGCCAGTTCGAGTGGCAAGGTCTCCCGAGAAGTTCAGTGTCCTCTCTGGAGACCCAGAGGTCAGGGGCCCACCTCAGACACCACTGTGATGTGGCCAGGACCTGGGAGGCCCTGGCCACCACCAAGCCCGTCAAGCCTTCGCGGCTCAGCTGGCGCCGGCTCCTCACAGTGGCTGGAAACGGCCAAGCAGAATCCTCGTTTCAACTGGTGACCCTGAGCACGAAGTCTCCCCACACCATTGTCCACCAAATCACCCCATCTCCGCAGCAGGAGAGAAGGCTGGAGAGAGAATTACAGCCTATGTGGTGATGAGCTCTTAAAAATAAAATAATGATTGTCAATTATTTTATAGTGCAGCAAGAGCCCCCTTGCAACCATTTCAGTAATTACATTAAGCCATTCTATTTGTAAGAAGAAGCTAACAGGAAACAAAGCATTAATTAGCATTTTGTCTTTCCTCCCACTGCCCCTTCCTCCTTGAATTAGAGCCAGGGTGCAAGCACGGGGATAGAGAGGACTAGGAGATACAAGGACCAAGGTTCATGGGAGGGACGAAAGGAGAGCAATGGCAGCCACCAGCATTTTTGTGACTCCAGGATGGCCAGTCCCAGGGCCTACCATGGCCTGGGACCTGACTAGTGGAGTCCCGGGATGGCTCTGTGTCCACTCCTTTGGACCGGGAATGGCACAGCCACTAGCTGTGAGGCAAGCTGAGCCCAACGTGGGCATGTTCCGGGGCCTCAGAGCTTGTGGGTGGGGCGGGCGGGCACCTGGGCAAACAGAACTAAGAAACGGGCAGGAATGAATCAAGGACAGCTTAAATATGCAGAAATGCAGCTTATACCTCTGGGCAAAAATAAACCCAAACAGAGTTATGTAATGGATGGGAGGGATTTAAAAGGGGGGTGAGGTGTACACCAGTTTGAGTGAATGAGATGGTGAGGGAGAGGGGGAGGGGAGAGGATGGAGGGGAATGATCCTAGGAGACTTGGCAGAAGAGCTCCTGAAGCTGCTGTCTTTAGGGTGTGTGTGTGTGTGTGTGTATGTGTGTGTGTGTGTGTGTGTGTGTGTGTGTGTGTGTTTGTACAGATCATGGAGTGGGTGTCACTCTTCTTTGTGGAACCCCAGCACACAGCGAGAGAAAGATAGCTCTAAGTGATGCCGAGTTCTGTGCCTGGAGTGGCCTTAAAGCTACTCCAAATGTGGGGGCTCCCTGCTCGTGAGACATGAGGGACAGGGAAATGGCCCAAAGGCACAGGTGGGCATTTGAGGCACCAGTTGTCCTGAGAAGTCAGTGCACCTCCCTCCTCTCACCCCTAGTTCATCCCACCTCCAGCCCTTTCTGCTCAATGGAATCTTCCTCTGCTTTTTATAGGAAGCCCACCTTAACTGACCACCCCAGGTCACATTTCACTCTTTCCCCCAGAAGATTCCAGAATATTTGGTCTCATTCTTTTGCAGGAAGCTGTCCATAAATTGATGCTGCTGTCTTAGGCTGTGATTTTTGTCCATCTTTGAAAGTATTGTCTTCCCTCTTGACCATGAGCTCCTGAGGACAGGGCCTTCATATCCTGCAGTGCCCAGCACTGTGCCCATCACATAGCAGGTGCTGAGCGAGCCAGGCTGACCCCCAAGGAGCAAAGGCAAGGCAGAGGTGAGGGCAGAAAGGCTCGGGTGGGGCTCCCCCCAGGCAGCTGAGCTGTTGAGGCCAGTGGCTGCTAGGTGAGCCCCCGGAAGCTAGGGGATGGGCTGGTGGTATTGGAGACGCCCACTGATTTAAAGGGGAAGCTTACGTATGAACTGACATAAAGGAAGCCTTTGGCCGGACATCAGTCAGAACCCCAGAACAATGTGCATAATTAGACAAAGGCTTGTGGGAGACACTTCACTGACCACAGTTTCCAGAGCCCACTGCTCTGGAGTGGCTGAGAAAGGGAGTCAGAATCACCCTAAGGCTGGGTGTGACTGGGGTAGGGTGTAGGTAACAGACTCAGTAACAGACTGAGGGGTGAGAACAGGTCCAAGAGGGCCATCAAAGTCACCACTGCCATCCTCCTCCGCCTCGGTACCAGCCAGGATTTGATGCTGTAGTGTGCAGCCCTGGGAAGACTGCGTGCACATCCCCACATGCACCCACAGGCTGAGCTTAGAAGAGTAAAGTTTGCTGGAAACCAGGGGTTGACCTTCCAGAAGTAGGAGGGAGGGTGCTAGAGGGCCAGCTTCGAGGGCAGCAGCTCATAGCAAGGGACGAGACAACAGATTTGGAGACTCAGAGCTCTTCTTTGAAGGTTCATTGCTAGAACAGCCCTTGGAGAGTATTTCATATTCCCTTGGTTCACAGGTAAGTGATGGTGAGGCCAAAGGGAGGGTATTACTTCCAAGGAACCACCAGCAAGATCCGGCTAAGCTGGAAAGAGAACTCGGGTTTCCTGGCCCTATCTTGATACCCTCTCCACTTAGAGTTGGTAGGTCCTGCTCCTAGATGAATTATGGTGTTCACACTCCAGGTGCTCCAACAGCCAACAGACTACATATTCCAGTGGCTCTTGTGTTGTGGTTAGTCGTGCTGGGACTTTCATAAGCTGTGAACGGGGACTCCAAGAAAAAGGAGAGGCCTGATTTGACGGTAGTAAGAAGGAGGAGGACAGGGCCAGGGTTGGGTCTTGAGGTTCTTTTTTTCTTCTTTTTTAAGTTTATTTATTTTGAGAGAGACAGACAGCATGAGCAGGGCAGAGGGAGAGGGAAAGAGAGAATCCCAAGCAGGCTTCGCACTGCCAGCACAGAGCCCAGACACAGGTCTGAACCCACTCACAGTGAGATCACAACCTGAGCTGAAGTGGGGACACGACTGACTGAGCCACCCAGGTACCCTGCGTCTTCAGGTTCCTTGAGGCTAGCCCTAGCCACTGGGAAGTTAGCATCTGTGAAGGTAGCCTCTGGGAATTCCCAAAAGGTCTACATGGGAACCAGTATTCAGGCCAGGCCAGGGAGGCTGGGCTGTAGCCCCAGGACCAGCCGAGCCTAGGATGGCAGCGCTGAGCTGGGTAGGGCTAGGCTGGGCAGGGCTGAGAGAGAAGAGAATTTTTTGCCTCCAGGCTCATAAATGCCTATATTGGGCAAGGCCTCTTGTTTCCCTGGGCGGTGACACGGAGTGTCTCCAAATTTGCCAGCCTGGCACGAATTTTCTCCCTCTGCCCAGAAACGGACTGTGTAACCTTTTTGAGGATCCCCCTCAGACCTCAAGGGGATGGGAGTGGGCGTTGGCACCGCTGGCCTCACCTCCTAGAATGGATACAGTGATGTAAGCAGACTCCACAGAAGAGGGCTGGCCCTTCGTCACCCCTGCTGCACTAGGACAGGACCCGCAGGCCCGATGACGACTGCTTCTGGGAAACATGGCTCCCATGGGTTGCTGATCCACGTAGTCACTGTGGCCCCCGGGTGGTACAGATGGCAGCTAAGCCTTTGCACATGGTCCCCACAAGCCCCCAGGCCAACAGTCATTATGTCGTTACATAAATAAATTATGTACTTAGGACTTGGTGTGTAAGTGCCAGTTATTATTATTGCTTTGTAATTACGCACTTAACTTGAAGAGGGAGGCAGGCAGGAGCACTGAATCACCCCCGACCCTGGGAAAGTTACACAGGCTCCCACCTCTCACCCCAGGGAGAACGTGGCTCCGGGTCACAGAAGATGGAGCGCTGGAGTCTCCCAGGTGTTTCAGTGAAGATGGGGCAATCTAGCCTGAGGCCGTATCCTGGAAGAGGCTGGCTTCAGGGACCCAGGATGGCTTATTCACTTGCAGCAGGGCCTGATACTGGGCCCTCAGCTTTCTGCCAGCCCCGTGCCTCCCACAGCCTAACAGAGGGACTCACAGACAACTCAGGGCTTCTGCCAGGCCAAGAGGCCACACCAGGAAGGGGCAGAGGGAAAGCACAGGGTGGGAGAAGGGCCTATGAACCAGGAATATCTCTTCCACCTGTGGGACTGGGGACCACTCCCTCTCCTACTCCCAGCCATCTCCCCTCTTGCTGGCAAGTTTTGCACCCCCAGCTACCTCAGATGGGGGACCTCTTGAGATCATCTACTCCAACCTCACATTTTCCAGATGAGTAGATGGGCCAGAGAGGGAAAGGGACTTGCCCAAGAGCCCCCAGCAGGTCCCTGGGGACGCTGGCAGTAGTGGCTGGCCAGCCGGCCTCCCTCCCACCTCTGCTCTGTTGTCTTCTCCATCAATTGCACTCCCGCCTCCTGCCCCTCCCTCATCCCTGGGCTGCTCTACTTTCTCACTTCCTCTTCCCATGTGCTTCCAGCCCTGCCCAGGCCTGCCTGTCGCCTCACCTCTCCCCTCCTTTGCTCTCCCATTGCTGCCTGGGCTTTCTTCTCCCGGCCCCTGGAGCCAGAAGAGGCTCCCCACCCTCTCTCTGGCCAATTCTTTCTTCTCTTTCCTGGTCCCTCCCAGCGTTCATCATGGGATGGGCTAGCCTCTTGCCTTCCACCTCCTTCTTTCACCTAAGAGGGTCCAAAATGAAGGAAAGAGACTAAACTCTCCAGCAGGGAACATGGATTCCCTTCTGGGTTTGGGATAGGGTGGGCTCAAGCACAAAAAGCCTCCTAAATGGTGGAAATTAAGATAGAGGTGCCCACCCATGGCAGCCCACACCGCAGTCTGGGCCCAGCTCAGGCTCTTGACCAGTGGACCTATGTCCCCTGGGAGCAAAGGAAAGGAGATGAGGTCAAAAGGGCACGGTGGCAAAGTGTGGCTCGCCACCTTAGTACTGTTGGCATGGCCTCTGAGCCTAGGGAGCTGCCCAAGGCCTGGCCTTGGCATTTCTGGAAGATCAGAAATGACTTAATTAGCCACTTAGTGAAATCCCCATTGGAAAGGCCTATGCACCCCCCCCCTTTTTTTTTTAACTTCTTTTTGTTTGTTTCTTTAAGGAGAAATCCAGTCTTGTTCAAAGTATCACAATCTAGGGGGGACTGGTTTGGAGCCTGGGCAGGTTGACGGATTTCAATCTCTTTGCTAGACCAGGGGCCTCAATGAAGTTCATGCACCAAGGTGTGAGTGTAAATGTATGCGTTGAGCAGCTAGACAGAATTCGTAGGGCACTATCCAGGGTTTACAGGTCTGTGTTTTGGCTCCAGAGGCATCCGCAGCCAGCAGTCAAGGGCTTTTCTCCACTGACCCTGAGCCCCTTACTCCTTCAGTCACCTAGATTCTTGCTGCCTTCCTAGGCTGGTAGACAGAGGGATCTAGGGGCACTTCTCGTTTTGTAGCCCAAGTCCCTGGTATAGAAGGTGATCTGTTCAGATTAATCTAATTTCAGGGGCAAAACTGGACCCAAGCCCAGATGTCCTAGCATCTGACCCAGCCCTTCTTGTCCAGACCATGCAGCCCCCTTCTTTTGGGGTGCCTGGTTCTCTACGGGCTGTGTGAAGGAGGCAGAAGCATGAGTGAACTTGTGTGAGAGAGAAGAAATCCATTGCGGATTGCTGAAGCCACAGGGATGCAGAAGTGATGGCCAGAGTTCAGCTTCTGCGCTCTCTGGGCCTGGTGAGCTGGGACTGGCCCTCACTTGCTCCCTGGGGCATGCCAGGGCTCCCGCCAGGATCCTGCTGCATCCCACAGTCATTGGCGGTAATGGGCTTCCCAGGCCTTGCATAATCCCCTAGGGAGTGGAGATTTCTCTGGTCCTGCAGGGAGTGGCATATTGATCTATTTCCTCCTCTGGCAGCCTCTCTGTGTGTGGGGAGTGAGAGAGAGGAGCCTCGTGACTTGGAGGCACTGAGGTGGGGTGGCTGAGAGTGAGGGTAGCCTCATCTTCAAGGGCTTTTAACTCTCCGGCAAACAGAATGCCGCTCTGGGATGGCTGGGGGAGACTTAACCTGGGGCAGGAGGTGACCTTTAAAGGAGTACTTCGGGTTCTCCCCAGCCTGAGGTCACTGACTCGCTTTTGGAGGATTCCCACTGAGCAATGAGTCCAAAGAGGGCCAACTCCAGCTTGCTCCCAAGACCCCTTTTCAGGAAAACTTTATAGGTAATCTTGGAGCCCCCAAGTCTCAGGCGGGGGAAGGGGTAGTGTGGTTTTTTTTTTTTTCCTCTTTTCACTCAAAGGCATTTTTGCACATGACTCAAACAAGTCTAAACTTTCCTAAACTTCAAAGTTTGCCCATGGCACAGCCTCAAAGTAGAGGGGAAAATGTTAGAAAGGAAAAAAGAAGTGTGTAAGCCAGTTCAATGTTATGTTTTTGCTCCTTAAAGGAACGGAATTAACTTGTGATGTTACTGTTAGCGTCTCCTTGTGAAACCAGGGTCGGGGAGAGGCTTCTTCTCTGGGGGATATGGTCTCAGGGCCCGTCCAGGGTCCCACTGGCTCCCGCAGGAGGTTGTACAGAGCGTTACACAACCTGCGGTAAGTAGTGGTTCTCCCAGTGTTCAGGCTCCTGGTGGGAGCCCTGGTCCAGGATGGCGATGCTCCAAGTGCCTGCTGTCCTTTCCCCAAACTGCCTCTGCCGCAGAGGCTGACATGCCTCATGGTGCCATGTTGCTCTCTCTACCTGCCAGTGACCTTGGCACTGAGCCTCAATCACAGTGCTATGGGGACTGGGCAGGTCTTGAGGAAGAGGCCCTTTCTCTCCTCTTTCTCCCTGTTGCACATCTTCTTGAGCAACATCATAGACTTGTGCTTAGGGGTGTGGGCTGTGGGTACCCAAGTGCATAGGCTCCTAATTCTGCTCTGCCACTTACTCGTTGCTTGACTGAGACAAACCAAAATAATTCCGACTCTCTGTGCCTCATCTGCAAAATGGGGATAACAGTAGATTGACGTCACAGTGCTTTTGTGAAGAAGTGTCTACTAAGGATATTATGTTAGCTACTCTGACTACTACTGTTTTTGCTCCCAGTTCAGCCTTCTGAACTGGAAGGCTCCCAGAACAGGCCTTCCTTACCGACCCTCATGATGCTCAGGACAAGCAAGTACAGGGTACTTAATGGTTGACCTGCTTAACCAGGTCCCTTGCCTCCACTCTCTTCCCCTTTGTGTCTATCCTGCATACTCCAGTCAGATTGTTCCAATGTACACGTCACTCCCTTGCTCAAAATATCATCAGTGAATTCCCATTATTTCCTAATAGTCCAAAAGCATCAGCCTGGCAGGCGGCGTGTTTCTCTGGCTTACACACAGGCTGTCATGATGAAGAGTGTGGGCCCTAGTGAGGTAGCTGTGGTGTGAGTCCTTGGTTGCCACTTCCCAGCCACATCATCCCTCGTCTTTGTTTCTTCTTCAGTAAACCTGGGAGAATGACTAAACCTACCTCACAGGGGTGCTGAGGGGATGACAAGAGATAACATACATAGTGTGCTTAGCACTCTGAGCTTTGGCATACACTAAGCATCCAGAAAGTGTTTGCTATATTAATTATCTGTGGCTCCTATAGTTGCCTAACATAAGCCTCCTCTGCACATCGTCTCCTGAGCAAGTGCCCAGGAAATGCGTCTGCTAAGTCTTTGCCATATCTCATCCACTGGGAATTCGTCACCTGCTCCCATCAAAGTCCTCCCCATCCTTCAGGGAGCTTGGGTGGCTCAGTCAGTTGAGCATCTGACTCTTGATCTCAATTCTAGTATCCTGGCCTCAGGGTCATGGGTTCAGGGCCGTGTTGAGCTCTGGGCTGGGCATGAAGCCTACTTAAGAAGAATAAAAACATCCTCCTCATTCTTAAAGACTTTCTTCAAGCCCCACCCCTCTCAGCATTGCTTCTGATTTCCCCAGCCCTTGGAGAGAGCCCCCTTTGAATTCCCTTGGCTTTTCTGACTCTTATCATGCATTGATACAAAGCCTTGAGGGGTCTTAGACTGCCAGCCAGGAACGCTTTACCCAGAAGAAGTTATCTTCAGCTGGCCTGCAGGCTTCCGTTTGGGGCTGTTTTGTCTTGCCGCCTCCCTTGTCTATGCTTTGCTAGCAGAAGGGGTCACTCATCTGTCCCGCAGGCAGGTACTGACCACTTACCATTTGCCAGGTGCGGGGCTCCCAGCCCTAAAGGGGCCTGACTCTAGTGAGAGAGACAGAGGTGGAAATTCAAAACAATACAAAGTGATGTGTTCTTATAAAGATAGATGAAAATTACTAAGGAAGCAGAGGATCGAATCAAAGACCTCTGCCACCTTGCTTGAAGGCTTAGGATAGCAGCCCATTGCTCCTAGGATGAAGCCCATTTTATGCTCAGGGTTTTTTTTTCTGGGCCTACAATATCCTGCTCAGTCTGACCACTGCTTGACCCCTCTCCAGGTTCCTTCTGCTCCATGTGTACCCCCCACACACACACCTCATGTTCATACACATGTACCTCAAATGCAGACACACACACACACACACACACTCTCACACTCACCACACACAACCTATACACATAGATACATACCCATACATAGTAGTCATACACACACACACACACACCCCTCAGCACACTGACCATCCTTTTGTTTTGCAAAGGCAAGAAAGCTTCCTCCTGCCCCACAGCCTTGGATGTATTGTTGCTTCTGCCAGGAATGCTCTTCCCCTTAGTCCAGCCAACTCCTAGTCATTCTTCAATGTCCAATTTAAATGCTTCTTAAGGAAAGCCTTCCCTCTCTACACTGTTTCCTCTATAGACCTTGTATATCAAGATATAGAATGTTTTTTAAATTAATATGTCCCCTTAATCTTTAACACAACGTTTTTAATTAATTCACTATTCGTGTAATTAGTTGTTTGTCTGTCCCCAAGACTGTAACCTGCATGTAAGAAGATCCATGTCTGTCTTGCTCACCCCCAGTCCCTAGCATGTAGCACTGTGCCTGAAACCCAGTAAGCCTTGTTACAGATTTGCTGAATGAATGAACAGAGAGGTTGGCCAGGCCAAGAAGAGGGGAAGGCCATTCTGGCAGAGCGAGGAGTATGTACAAAGATATAGTGTATGTGGCTTTTAGGTAAATGTGACTGAGGCATACGATTAGGGGCTAGAAGGCTGTGAGCTAAGGCCAATGGAATGGGCTCCGAATACCAGAGAGGGGCTTGGGTTGAAACTGCAGGTAATAGTGAGTGAAGGGATCTGGCTTGTGTTTTAGAAAGTTCTGTCTGACGGCCTTGAGGAGGTCAGACCTGAGAGGGCAAGACTTCAAGCAAGGAGATCAGAGTGTGTAGGACAGGAGGAGGGAGTGAACGGAGGCAGCGGTGGTTGGCTGGGGAAAGGTAGAGATGAGTGCTATTTTGGAAGCTGAATAAGCAGGGGGTTGGAGCAGGAGTGAGACCCTGGCTTGGGCTTGGGCTTGGGCTTGGGCTCAGGCTCCACCCCAAACCCCTCACTGCCCACCTCACAGGAAGCCATGCTACATGAATAAAGCTGAGTGCTCACCGTGGGATATGGGACGAGTAAGAGCTCTTACACTTGGTCTCTCCAAACCTGGCGCCTGTGGGACAGGCTTGAGGCCCCAGGAGCCCCAGAGATCAGCCGTCTGCGTGGGCATTGCCTCCATCTTCTCTTTCTGTGTCCACTTGCTCACCCTCAGTTTGGCCTCAAAGCCTGGCCAGGCCCTCAGGCAGCCCTGGAGCCATAGAGTCCCTGGCCTTGACCCAGAGTCCTAGCTTGCTCCAGGTTCACCTGAGGAGGACCCTCCAGAGAAGCCTTGGGACCCTGTCCTGAGGAGGCAGAGGACTGGCTAAGATGATCTTTGACTCTGGATTCCAGTTGGGATGGCTGTAAGGGGACACCTCAGGCAGAGAGAGGCAGGCAAACCGCAGGCTCAGGCTTTCTGGGAGCCAGAAGAGGGAGAGCCTTTGCTATGTAACCCTTTCAGCACCACACCCAGGCTGGAGCCAGGACGCTGTCCTTTCTGGCAGCTCTTGCCCAGTGGCTTGTGGGAGGTAGAGGGTGGGGAGTGGGGGTTGGGAGGGGGGTGTCAGTGTCTGAATTCACCTCCACAGGCCTTCAAGAGAGGAGCCAGCTGGTGCCGGCAGCCTGGGCTGTCAGAGTGTGTGTGGGAGGGGGGCTACAAGCCACCTGAGGCATCCAGGTTCCCTTCAGGCTGCAGCCCGCCTTGGCTGGGAGGGGCTCCTGGGCCACTGATTCCCACAGCCAAGCACAAACGGTGGCTGCATAAAAAGTATTCCCCCAGATGGTCATATCCTATGGGGTTGAGGCCAGACCTTCAGGGATGAGGAGGTACAGGCAAACTGCCTATAAGACACTGGGGGGCCCACAAAGCAGAGGAAAAACACTGCAAGAATCAAGAGCGCGCATCCTACCTCACTGGGGTGTGGGCTTCATTTTGGTCCCTTCCTGGGCCCTGCTCTCGCTGTCTCCCCAACCCCATGCTGTCCTTAGCCTGGCCCTCGCTGGGGGATCTCTACTCCCCCCTCCCCAATCATGGCTCGGCCCCCAGCCCAGCTGAGCCCCGTCTCCAGCGATGAGATCTGTAGCGCTCCGTTTGGGCACCGGTCCTGCCTCCCTCGGTGGGCCCAGAGAGGGGGTCCAGGGCCCAGACCCGGCCCCCCAGCACCCTCCCGGAGCCCCCCCCGCAGCCTGCACGGGTAGGGAGGGGGGGCGAGGGCGGCGGGCGCGGGAGGGGAAGAGTTAAGGCTGACTGCTCCCCTCCCCCGGAGGGTGTGACCGCCCTATAAGAAAGGCGCCGCGCTCGGGCACTGGGGCTGCAGGCAGCGGGGGCGCAGCGCGCCAGCGGAGAAGGGAGGCCGTCCCTGCCTCCCGCGCCTCGCGTCCGTCCCACCGCCTGGGACCCCGGGCAGAATGTCGGAGTCCAGGAGGAGGGGCCGAGGCCGCGGCAAGAAGCACCGAGAGGGAAGGAAGCGGGAGCGGGAGCCCGAACCGGGGGAGAAAGGTAGGGCACCTCGGCGCGCCCAGAAAGCCAGTTTCACTGGGAGAAACCTGCCGCCCAGCACCGAGCTGGTGAGTCTGGGGCTGTGCGAGCCGCCGCTGAGGTGACAGGCACCTAGAAGCATGAGTGCCTGCGTAGGAGCGGGCTCCGTGGCCGGGTGGGCAAGGGACAGCGCGCCCGGAGTCCGCCGGTGGCTGTGCGCGCCTGTCCCCGGGCTGCTGTGTCCCCACGAAGGGGGCGGCAGAGAGGAGCTGTCCCTCGGGGATCGGCCTGCAGACAGGGAGCCCGGAGCGAGTGGCAGGATGGAGCCAGGGGTACGGGCAGAAAGCGGATCGGTAGACGCGGGGCCTGGCCTGACCGCTGAGCGCTCCGGGAGCTGTCACTGCCTCTCCTGCCTCGGAGTGTGCTCTGGGCGCACTCCCACCCATGTGCCACACCTCCATGAGTTCTGCTCTGCCATTGGAGCAAGGGCAGCAGCGCCTGCCAGCTCTGGAGCCTGGGAGGGGATGCTCTGGCCTCCTGGTGAGCACCAGGGAGTGGGGAGTCTCCCCTTTGTGACATATTTCCCTGAGAACTGGACCAGGCATCAGGCGTTTGTCTCCCTCTGGTCTTCTGGAGTGCTCTCTTGGGCCCTTGGATTCTGTCCCCAGGGAGGGAGATGAGAAGGTGCTCCGGATGAACAGAGCCCTGTGCTGACACCCGCTTTGGGGCCCTCCCTGGACAGCTGCAGGGTGAAGGAGGAAGGGCCCCACTGAGTGCACTGGTCTTGGGCTTCTCAGGATGGACCTAGGTGTGCGGTCCTCACTTGTAGAACTAGGCTTGCGTTATTTGGGCACAGTCAGAAACCCTAGGGTCTCACTTTTTTCTTCTTCAGGCAAGTGTGTTGTTCATGACTACTAGTCAGTAGGCTGGGCATGCTTTCATCTCCTGTTTTCTCCCTCATGACAACTCTGGGAGCAGGTGGTCTTTGCCGCATTTTACAGAGGAAGGAACTGAGGCTTACTGAGGTTAAAGGCCCAAAATAAGCTCCAGAGATAGGTCTTGAAGCTTCAAATCAGCATTCTCTGGACAATGGTGTTCGTTTTGCTGGCTCTCTGCCCCCTCACTAGAGTTCCTGCCAGAGCTACAACATAAAAATGGCTTCAAAAGAGCCCTGGACTGAGATTTGCAAGACTTCAATGGTGGTTGAGGATATGGCCAAATCCCTTTCCTTTTCTGAATTTCTAGGTAATGAGGAGGAACGGGTAGCAAGGTAGCCTCTGAGTCTCTTGTTGGGAAGAGCCTCAGAGTCAAACATTGGCTTCAGCCTGGAAGAAAGAAGGAGCTAGGGGAATTTAAAGGCTAGGGCTGTGTTGTCTTCTTCATAAAGGGCACCTCTTTGCCCGTCTCTGCTAGGCACCTGTGTCTAGAGTCTGCCCTAAGGAAATGCAAACTGTAGGTCTAGTCTGAATAGTATGTGGGTCAGCTTAAGCTGGGCATGTGTGGTATGGGATCAGCTCCCAATCTGAGACCTGAAGATATTCAGGGTGGCCTGTTTTCACAGTCAAAATTCATGGATTTGGCTCAGTGGGCCACCCCTTTTCTCCCCACTACTCTGCCCCAAACACATCCTATCATGGGCACCTTGGAAAGCTGACTAGGTAAGGGCACCTTCCCAATGTCAAGGAAGCCACTAGGTGGGCTTCAGTGGGTGAGAATCAATAGTGTCAGGGAAAGGAGAATGCCTACTGCCAGGGGTAGAGTATTCATAGGGCACAGGTGGGTGTAGATTATGAGGAGGCAACTCCACAAGCCTCTCAATGATCTCTTCCAGAATCTTCTACCCTTGTGAGAAAGTCCTTCTTGACATCTCTCTATAATCTTTCCTGCTCTTTTTTCTTCTCTGCTTCATCTTATTACCTGCTTCCCAGTGGGAAGCCAGCCCTTCAGAATGCCTTCCTTTAGGGAGTTGCTGGTGAGTGGATACCCAACAGACCGCAGACCTGGGTTAGAGGAACTTTGGAGACCTTGGACAATGTGGAATGGGGAGGTCATGAGGGAGGGTCAGGCTCTAAAACAAGATACCAAGAGAAAGTACCGTGTCAATGAAAAGCAACAGTCTTAAGTCCATGATGTGACTAGGGGGTTTGATTTCAAATGCCATAGAATGAATACTTAAGTCAGCAGTGGCCTTCAGAGCTGGAGGCCTCCCTCATAATTCCCCTCCAGGCACACTGAGGCTGCAGGGTCCTCTTACTGCATGCCCAGAGCACCCCCGTGGCGAAGACCATGGGCACTGGGCAGCTGGAGAGGGGTTCTAGCCAGGATGGGGCCACATTTGATTGAAAGCTCAAGAGGTGCAGACATGGAGAGTGTGAGCAAGTTATCCACTAAAATCTTCAACTTAGATGCTGGGGCGGGGTGGGGGTGGGACCTGGAAAGTGGGAGGGAGAAAGGAATAAAGAGAAGGGGAATTGGCTCCTCGCTCACCCACCAGGCATCCAGCAGCCCCTTTCTCCTCCTTGGCAAATAGCAGGAGGGGTACACACACACACACACACCCAGGCCAGCAGTGGGAAACAGGTGTTTCTTCTGCCTCTGTGCAGGAGTGCCGGGTGGGGCCGACGGGCAGGTGTGAGCTCTGCTCCATGACTCAGTGAGAATTAGTGGGGCTGGTGCCTGGTATCCCTACCTGGGCCAGTTCCTCCATCCCCCCATTTCCTTTTATCCCAGGGGATTAGAGGGGGGCACACTGGCATGGCCTTGCTGGCCCTGGCAGCAGTATTGGGGGATGGATAATAAACCCACTCTTGTACCCGGGGTCTACCCCCTGCTCTGCCTCTGTGGGACCCCAGACCCTGCCCTCCCTCCATCTGGGCTTTTGGAAATAGATTCTCTCAGTTCTTACTTCTCCATGGTAAGGGCAGAACATCAGTCCTCACTCCCTATGTCTCTGAGACCCTGAGGGAAGGAGAGCCTTGAGATGGGGGTCGGGGAGGAGCTGGCCCCAAAGAAACAGAAAACATCTGAAGGTGCTGCATGGTTTTGAAGAAAGACTTTGGAATTAGATTAAGTCACTGGCCTTTCCTGTGTGCCCCTGAAAGAACAGTCAGGGACGGATGGAAGGGTCCCCTCCCTTGGTACCCCCTGTGAATTGGAAAGTTGTATCTTCCCACAGCAGGGCAGTGCCCAGACTTTGGTCTTCAGCGGGGTGCCCTAGAGTATGAAGGTGGATTAGCATCACCAGCTGAGAGCTCTGGACGCATCTCATTTGAATGGACCCAGGGAAATCCTTGCAAAGTCTTTCTCTCCCATCATTTTCATCTTTGGCTTCTGGTAAAGATAGCATGCAGACTTCTAGGACAAAGTACTCTCATTAGGCTGTCCAGGGCCAGGTCAGAGGTGGTGATGTGCCCACACGCACATGTCTGAGCCACATCTGTTGCTTGTTTTCGCCGTCACCAACTATGGCCTTGGCCCCTGGCTGACCTGCTAAGCCAGGCACCTAGAGTAGTCCACCTGCCACTCTGGGGCTCAGCATGGGCCTCACGCTCTGCTCCGGCTCCTTGGCACCTGAGAGTTCATTAGGATCAATAGCAACAAGCAGAGAGTGACTTTGTACTTCCCAACAGTCTTTCATCCTGACAGCTCAAAGCAGTTTACAGACCAGGACTCATCGGCCCTCAGCCCAGGTCTCAGGCACTCAGCAGGGGGGACGAGGGGACAGAGAGCTCTAGTCTTTCCAGACTGGCACAGGAGCAAGGCTGGAGTAGGGCAGTGAGTCACCTGGGGTGGGGGAACTGGGTGGTCAGTAGGTCCAGGACAGACATAAAAATTGGACTGAGGGCTTCAGGCTGCAAGCAGAGGGGATATTCTTCCTTTAAAAAGTATGAGCTGGGGGCGCCTCGGTGGCTCAGTCAGTCAAGCATCCAACTTCAGCTCAGGTCATGATCTCAAGTTCATGTGTTTGAGCCCCACGTCTGGCTCTGTGCTGACAGCTCAGAGCCTGGAGCCTGCCTCTGATTCTGTGTCTCCCCTCTCTCTCTCCCTGCCCCTCCCCAGCTCATGCTCGCTCGCTCTCTTGCTCTCTCTCAGAAATAAATAAACTTAAAAAAATTTTTTTAAGTATGAGCTGGTGCCTTTCTTCCCTTGGGCCTTCTGACCTGAGTGGACTCCGTGAGCTAGCTGCTGGAGGAAGAAACTGCAGCTTTGTGGGAAGCAGAGGCCTTTGGACTCAGACACTGGCAGGAATCCTCGAGTGATCCCTATTATTGCCCTCTGTCCTCGCTTCAGAAGTTCCAGGGCCGTGTCAGAACAGCCCTGACCTTAGAGTTGCACCAAAGTGAAGAGTATGTGGAGGAAAAGGTGCTGGCCCAGCATGGACAAGCCCTGGCCATGGCTGTGAGGTGGGCTTTCCCAGTATGCATACCCATGCCTGGTCAGCCCCACTCACCATTCTAGCTTCCTCTGCTCTCTGGCTCATAAGGCTGGCCCAAAAGGAGAGTTGGCATAGAGAAGAAAAGGTTGTCTTTTCTTTAAAGCTGGCAAAGCATTGCCAAAACTTGTGACCTGGAGCCTATCAGAATCACGTTCCCATTGTGTTTTCCCACCATTTCTGAGCCTCCGGCACACCATTTATAAATAGCAGAGTCAAGTGCAGTGTGTCCTTGCTGTCCTCCTCCAACCCAGCCTTGGCGTGACCACTGATCAGGATTTCCAGGTCCTGGCCACATGGTAACTATACAAACTGCATTTGCTTTCACTCATTTTTGTGAATTCAGTTCTACAAACTTTCACCGAGCTCTTCCTACGTGAATAAATCACAGCCCCCGCCCTCAGGAAGCTAAGACAGATCTTTACACAGCTACCTGTGATTGGAACCAAGTGTAAAGCCACAGAAATGTACAATGTATGGTGAGGAGAAGAATGACTTGTTCTCCTGGGAGGGTGTAGGGAGGGCTTCACAGAGGAGGTGACATTTAAACTGAGCCTGGATGGTGAGTAGGGATTTAGCAGGGTGAGAAAGGGCCTTCCAAGAGGGAGGATCATGCTTGTGCCCAACTTACACTGGGGGCAGGGGGAAGCAGCTATCTCGGAAGTGTAGGTATTATTTTATCACCCCCACTTTACAGATGAGAAAACTAAGGCAGGGAGCGTTCATGACTTTCCTGTGATATGGCCATGAATTAGTGGTGGGGTCACTAGGCTCAGGGCTGCCCCCTGCCCTGCCTTGCCATGCACAGCCCACCCCCTGGGCTCTGGCTCTTCCAGTTTGTGCCCCCAGGAAAAACCAGTGAGGAGCATAGGATGCCCTGTTAGTCCACTTGTAGGAATGGGTCCTTTCCATCACATCAGCTGGCCAGGCATTTACTTCCTGGGCTCTTGGGCAGGGTTTGGGGGTACAAAGTTGAGCAGATTGAGCCCCAGCTCTCAACAGGAGCTCGCCGTGGGACTGGAGCAGTAACATGTGAACAGGACCCACTAAGCACTGACAAAAAGGTGGCTCCGAGGCCCTGAGGTGGTACTCACCTTCTCAGGCAGCCCTGAGGCAAGAATTCCTGGGAAGATTGAGGTTATTAGGATCAAGTGGCCTAACCAAAAACCAACCAAGGGGTCCTGTGAGTCCAGCAAGATCTGGCACAAGTCTGGGTAGTTTTCCGGTGGCCTATTAAGTCCCTTGTGCAAAAGATGAATCTTTAAATCATCAGGAGCTTGACGTAAGGCATGAACTGGGAACTTTCTAGAAATGCACATTCTTGAGTCCCACCCCTGACCTACTGAAACAGAAATGGGGGGGGGGGGCGGGCCTTAAGGGACAGTATGTGTGTTTCAGCAACTGCTCTGGTTGATTGTGATGCTGCTGAAGTATGGGAACCACCCAGCTAGCCTCCCAGAGCAGAACCCTGTAGAGGACCTCTCAGGCCCATGGGTGTTGAACCCGCGCATCAGTGCCAGGCACGGTGCTTGGGGGCTGTGGCCATCATTGGGGAATGGGGTCGCCACCTGTGGGACAAGGTAGGCATGGACAGACCTAACTGCAATTGCAAGGCTGACCCTGGCCAGGGCTGACAAAGAATGGAAAGGAGAGACTCCTTCCCATCAGAGGAATCTGGAAGGCTTCCTGGAGGAGATGGGGTTTTGATAGACACTGGGGGATGGAAGGATCATGGTGGAGAACTCTTCTCAACACCCTTCCATCCTCCAAGGCCTACCAGGCTGGCCTTCAGGCTAAGGAAACCACTTGAACAAAAAATGTGCAGAACAGAGGGTGCTGGGAAATAAAGTGCAGTCCTGAAGATATGCCGCCAAACACGGTGTGTAGGAGGGAGTGACCAACGAGGCCAAACCATGCATTTTCTGAAGGTTAGCTGATGGGTTTAAACTTATCTGAGACAGACTTATCTGTGATTTGTGGTGCAGTCAGGTGAGGCTGGATCTGAGCTCATGGTGCAGTCCCTTCACTGTACAGATGGGGACACTGAAGCCCAGAGAGAGAAGTCCACACACCAACAAGGCAAATGGTTTGGCGGCTCCACTCCAGGGCAAGAAGGGGAGCAACAGCTTTGTCAGCCACTGCCCCTACCCTGGCCTGCTGGAGCCTTACACCACCACCCTGACATATGACCCCGTCAGGTAGAATTTCTCTCCTTCAGTGCTCAGCCGGGGGGTGGGGGGGGGGAGGGTGTCTCCTGCCCTGATCCCTTGAACCTGCCATTCCCTTTGCCTGGAGTGCCATTTCCCTTCTTTTGGCTAACTCCAGTCATTCTTCACTCTGCCTGCTCCACAGAGCACATCCTGCCCCAGGGTGAGGAGGGAGGGTGAGGTGTATCCTCTGTGCCCCTCCCCATCACAGTGTCTGGGCAACACCCCACGCAGCTGGAATCTCCACCAGGGCCAAGATCATATCCACTTGGCTCTCAGCACCTGACACGTGCCAAGTATCCAATACACACTTGAGCGCATGAACGAAGTCCCAAGCCCTTTCACTCCTGTACACGGAGACCCCACTGGCCCCTTCCTTATTGGAGAAGGGCAGTCTCTCTCAGGAAGAGGCTGTCCTCGCTGAGCTTCCCCCCTGCAGCCAGCGCCCCCCCCTCCACCAGGAGTTGGGCAGCCTGGTGGGCCAAACAAGAGTAGTCCTCAGTGAAACACCCCATTTCATCACCTGCTCTGCCATCCTGGGGCACATGCCTGTCTGGACTGAGGGGAAGGAGAGGGCTGAGTTGGGGAGCAGCATTGGATGGGAAAGGTCTCTGGGCTTAGCTGTCGAGGGGCCTCACCCTCCCCTGAGTGCTCCTATCAGTCTTGTTCGGGACCACTGTGGAGCACCGCCAGTCACGGTACAGCCCTACGTCACTCTTTCGTTCAGCCAGTGACCAGTGAGCACCTACTCGGTGCCTGAGGCCAGGAACAGAGCGATTCTCCAACACATCCCCTCCCCAAGGTCTCCACGGTCTAGAAAGTTAAGAACTCAGTTCCCCCCAAGGCAGGAAGCCTCCCCAAATAGGGCAGGGAAATGCTCAGGGACTCTGCTTGAGACAGACCTTGCCCCTAGCTGGTGATTTACAGAAGGGCGGAGGCGGCACCAGAGGAGATCCTGAGTAATCAAGGCTAAGAAAAGTGGCCGGTTACTGAGCTCTCTATCCCAGGTGCTGTGCGGTTCTTTTTTTTTTTTTTTTTTAATTTTTATTTATTTTTGAGAGACAGAGAGAGACAGGGCATGAATGGGGGAAGAGTAGAGAGAGAGGGAGACAGAATCTGAAGCAAGCTCCAGGCTCTCAGCTGTCAGCACAGAGCCTGATGTGGGGCTTGAACCCACTAACCGTGAGATCATGACCTGAGCCGAAGTCGGACGCTTAACTGACTGAGCCACCCAGGCACCCCTGTGTGGTTCTTGACATACATTACCCCCATTTAACTCCACCGCAATTGTAAGCGGTGGGTGAGACTGCCCCTGTTTTACAGACAAGAAATGAAGGCTCAGAGAGGTTAAGCAACTTGCCTAGTTACACAAGTCACTGGGCAGAGCCAGGATGCAAACCGAGACCTGTCTGACCCCACAGCCTGCGTGTCTGACCCTCTCAACTGTGCTTCTGTCGGGAGAATGGCATAGCAGGGGCCATGAGCAGAAGGCACAGAAGCAGGCAGAATACAGGAGAGGCCTATTTGCAGAGCAGCCGTGATTTGTTTTGCGTGGAATATACAATTCTTGAAGGGAAGTTGTGGAGGGGTGAGCAGAGAGGTGTGTAGGGAAGGGGGCCTATCCATTGACCCAGCAAGCTTCCCCCAAGGGCTCTGGCTATTCACCAGGGAAGGCGGGTGGCCTTTCTTCTACAGACATCATGGAGCCAAGGGAGGTTTCTGAATGGAGGAGACGCGTAGAGGTGAATCTGCCCCATGTTTGCTGCTAGTGGATTGGCTGGGGGTGAGGGAAGCAGTACAGCCTGAACCAGGCAGACAAGGGAGGGTTATGAGGGGAAAGAGGCTTGGTAGAAGGTGAATGGTCTTGACCTTTGGAGAGAGTCAAGAGTTGTCCCAGATGGCAAGGCAACCGAAAGAGGGAACCCAGGAGAAAGAGTGGTCTTGAGAGAGATGATGCGAAAACTGTTCTGTTGGAGCCGGTGACTAAATATCTAGGCAGTCGTTCATTTGGGGCTGAATCCCTTCCAGCCCCCTCTCTCTCCTTAACCTGGACAATGAGGCCCACATCTAAGCCCTCCGAGACCCCAGCGTGCCTAGACTAGGCTCTCCATGCTTGTTAATGGACTTGCAGGGAAGGAGGCTGGGCTTCCGGTGACCTGGGCCCCCTGCACCCACCGTGGTACCTGCATTTGGTGAGCACGTGGGCCTGTACCTTTCTCGCATCATGCCTGCTAAGACCTTCCCCCCTGAAATCCAACGTTTCTTGGAATTTCTTCATTTTTGTTTTATCTTAAAAATCCCCATCATATGTCTGTTTGCTTAAATACAAAGATGCTGCTTTTTCTCACTAATGATCTTGGCAGAGCCTTCAGAAAGAGGCCCTGAGATCATCTGCGGCTTTGCATGTATCCCAGTTTGAGAAGCCGGTCTTGTCTAGTGTAGAAGGTGCCTCCCCCTTCTCTGCCCCCGCTGCGTTTCCTCATGACCCAGAACTTCAGAAACAACTTTCTCCAGCCGAGCTGAGGAGGTGGGAAGTGCAGGCCTGTCCTGGGGCTCGGGGCTCCGGGGGCTCCTCCTTGGCTCTCTCTCTGGGTTCTTTCTGTCGTGCAACAGCTGCAGGCACTCCCCACCGAGGGTTCTTCAGGGCTGGGCCCGAGACTTTGGCCCAGAGCCCAGCCTTCCCCATTGGGAAGATTAAACAGAGTTTGGGCAAATGGTAAAGGCCTTCCAGGGCTGTCATCTCGGCTCTGTCCACATTTCCACCCCCAGCAGCCAAAGGGGTGATAATGGTAAGAAGCCTTCCATCCCTCTATAGAGAGCTTCTTTTCCTCCATTCTTCTAAAGTAGGCAGAAAGTGGTTTACAGATGAGTCAGCTGAGGCCCAGAGGGGCTAAACTGCTCGCCTAAGGGCCAAAGCTGGAAAATCAGGAGATGGGGACAAAGAGCCGAACTACAGTTTTCCCAGCTGCCACTCTTTCCTCAGTTGCTGTGCTGCTTCCTCTGTCCCTTCTCTGGGCCTACTCTGGGTGCCTGTGGCCTGTGCCCCAAGTACTGGTAAGAACCCAGGGAGACTGCGTGTCTGTTCTGAGCACCACATGCTGTCCCGGCAATGGGCACTTCTGTCCTGTGACCCTGTGCTGTGTCTCACAGACATAGGTGACATCCCTTCACTCCCGCATCTCTGCTGCTCATGTCCTCGCATCTCAACCCTGAGACTACTCACAGGACTGCAGCTCGTACTTGCCTGACTCCAGGGCTGAGCATCTCTGGCTCGCCAGGGCCGCAAGAAAGCCAGCATTTCTGCCACAGTGCCTGGCTCTTGGCGGGGGGGCTGGGGTGGCCATCGCGGTGGCCCTGGTGGGCCAACCAGGCCTGTTTTTGCCCTGCACTCACACATTATGGTTGGGTGTCAGTGGATGGGCGCTCCTGGATGGGCAGGAGAAGCTGAGGCAGGAACCGTTGGTTCTATCGGTACTAGAGCTTCCAGATATTGTCTCCTGCTCCTCCTTCCTCTCCCTTTCCTCCTCACCCACCCTCTTGGAACAGGGTCTGCCTCCCCTCTTAGCTCCCATCCCCAGCTGGCCCTGACCTTCTTCTCTCTACCTCATAGCTGAGGTGCCAGGCACCTGGCCTGTAGAGCTGAAAGCCCATCAGGTCTGGGCTGACTCTCACTGATGCAGGGAAATGGTCTTCTGGGACACTCTGCCCCCCGCCAGTCTCAGGGGAGCCCTACACAGGAGGCAGAATGCAGGAGCCGTGTTGTCTTGGTCAGCACCATATCCCTGATGCCGGGGGCCGGACACTTCATCGGGATTGTCGGAACTGGAGATCTGTTGGACAGTGTGAGGATAGGGCAGGACAAGCCCAGGCACCAGGCTTGGGCCTGGTTGGCTAAGGAAATGCAGCTCAGGAAAGGGGCCTGGCGTGGTGCGCACTCCCTTTGGGAGGCCTGGCCCATGAGTGTGCATGGCTCTTCTGCAGGCCACAGGGAGGATACCCAGCTGCCCGTTTCACAGAGCAAGCCCTCGGTGCCCACTTCAACCGCCTGTGTTTTTAGTTGTTCTTTTCTTTCTCATTTGAACTTGGAGTCTGTAATTAACCTCCAATAGGCTGCAGTCACTTTATGGGTAGGGGAAGGGTGGGGAGGGGGCCAGCCCGCAGCCCGCCTGCAGCATGGCAGTGGGAGACTTTGATGCCAGGCCGGCTGGCCGCATTGTCTCCAGGTGTTGCCCTGCAAAGGGGACTGCTCAGCCTTAGTCATGAAGTGAGGGTCATTAACCCTTTTAAGAGTCCGCTGTCCCTGCCCTCTTGTTCCTGGGAGGGAGGCCGGGCCAGGTCTTCCTGGGCTGGGCTGCCTGGCCCTGTCCTGGGCGTCTGTCTTGCTTTCAGATCTCAGCGGGCTCCGCACCCACCGCCCACTGCTGAGAGGAATGAGGTCAAGCTGCTGGCAGCAGTGGTACCTCCTGGCCTCGGGGCTGGGATGTGGGAAAGGCGCTGGCCTGGTTGTTCCTGCTGTTGTTATCTTTGCTGAGATGCTTGGTGGGGATTCCCTCGCTGACACCTATGGGCCAGATGCCCTGGTGTGGCATCAGGCAACGAGGGAGCAGAAGCCACCCGACACCCCGTGTGTGGCCCAGCTCGTGGCCACTGTGAAGCTCTGTCCTAAGGTTTGACAGGACCCATCCTGAAGGGGAATCTTTTCGTGGCAACCTGGGTCATCCTCGGGAGATCTCCCTCTTATTGTTATAAAGCTGCCAAAGGAGACCTCCCCAAACCCCTCCACCCCCAGAGAGCACTAGTCTTGCTGCTCAGGCAGGCACTATGCCAGGAGGAAAGGGGCTGGAGGAAATAACTTCACAAGAAGCATGGTAGCTCAGCAGAGAGGGCTTGGTTTGAGGAGGAGACGCTATGTGAGGAAAAGGAGGGCTGCCCCTCACCAAGGGCCACCTAGGCCATCAGCTTGCTTCCTGCCCTTCCGCCTGTGGGGAAAGAGCAGCCACGGGGAAGCAGGGTATCAGTGACCATCATAGGACCCCCTTCTGGCGCACACAGATCTCCCTCTCTCCTCTTCTACCTGATGTCTCTCATCTGCTCACTCTCTTATGTGCTGGGGAGGCCTTTGAGAGTCCCTTCTCTGTGGGGGGGGGGGGGGACACAGACCCTCAGGACCGTGACACCTCCTTTTGGCTACAAAGCTGAATTTATAGAGAAGTTTACTGCAGTATTGTTAATATTACCAGAATGTTCGAGACAACCCATTCAACTCATCTGAACAACGAGACATTGTACAGCCATTAAAATGATTGAGATTTGTAGTCCTAGATTTGGGGAAGTGTTTTTACAATAGATTCACCAAAGAGTAGGATATAAAATATTTTAGAAAAGTCTGGCAAGAGATATTTGAAAATGGCAACGGTGGTTTTATTCCCTGGGGGTAACTGAATGGATTTAAATGTGCTTTTCTTTCACTTACTTGCATTGTGTAATTTTTCTACAACAGATAAGTATTTCTTAAGTAACAATAACAGAGAGGGACAAACTAAACTCCTTGAGGGGTGGGAGGGGTGACTCCGACGTGGCTAGATCATTTCTGTCGGGAACAGAGCACAGAACCTGGCACACAGTAGGCACTCAGTAAACACAAGTCAGCCGACTCAGGGGCGAGTGCCTGCCCACAGGGTCGCTCCAGCTCTCACTCTAACAAATCCTACCCATCCCATGAAGCCTGTTCCTTTGCTTGTTTTAGCTCTGGCCCCAAGATACTCTTGCGACATAGTACCGTGATCTCCATACCTTACACTAGCAATGCATTATGGACCCTGGACCATAACATAGACCCCGACAATACTGGACCCAGTGCAGAGAGGGTGCTCAGGCAGGAGTCAGAGCTGGTCTGGTCATGTCTGAGACGCTGGAAGCCCTACCTCCAAGTCTGAGGTGTCAACAGCCACTTAACCTTGTCCCGAGTGTCCCCAGAGGGTTGGTACTGGATCCAAGGGCTGGAAGCCACAGTGGGAGAAGCGGTGGTAGCTCACGTAGAATGACCTTAGGGACACCTGGGTGGCTCTCTCAGTTAAGTGTCTGACTTCAGCCAGGTCATGATCTCACTGTTCGAGAGTTTGAGCCCCATGTCAGGCTCTTGGCTGTCAGCACAGAGCCTACTTCAGATCCTCTTGCCTTGCAATCTCTTTGCCCCTCCCCTGCTCATTTCTCTCTCTCTCTCTCTCTCTCTCTCTCAATAAATGAATAAACATTAAAAGAAAAAAAAAAAAAAGAATGACCTTAAAATGTACAAAGTAAGATCAGGTCATTCCCTGACTTGTAAGCCTCTGATTTCTTCCCAGAGAAAGAAATCACATCCAGAGAACAAATCTGCGCCATCTCAGGGACATTGTCCCAACTCTTCCCTGTGGACTAGTGGGCTCTGGGCCCAGGAAGTGAGGGGGCAGAGGTCCTCTGTCTATTGTTCCGAGTGCCACCTCGAGGGTCTTTTTCCTGCACCGGAGCCACTTCCCCTCCCCTCCAAGGAACTTGCCTGACACAAAAAACTCAGCCTGTTCTCAGGGTCATATTCCCTTTCAAAATGCGCATCTTTGGCTTTCAGAGAGCTGTGAACTAAGACTTCTGTGAGCAGGGACCAGAGCCAGACACTGTTAGGGCAGGAGGCATGGTTTTTAGTATCTCAGATGAGCCTTGGGAGGAACTATCCATAAATGTAAAAGACGACCCTTTGTGAAGAACATGGCATATTTCAAATGGATGGTTTTTATTTTGTCATCCTTCAGGCCAGGGCTGTCAAATAGGAATATAATGCAATCCAAAGGTAGAATTTAAAATCTTCTAGTAGGAACACAAGAGGTAAAAACAAAACAAAAAACAAATGCAGACTTCTCACCCTAGCTCACACAGCCTCACATGGGTCACTGGGCCTACCTCTCCAGGCTTCCCTCATACTACCCCTTCCTTCCAGAATCTTCCGGCCACATGGGCCTCTTTCAGCCCTTAAACTCACCAAGCTCATTCCCTCCTTGAGGACTTCATCTAGCTGCATATTGCTGTCTTACAGTCCCTATTGATTATTTGCTGTTGTCTATCCTCCTCCCCACTAAAACTTAGGTACTCACTAAAAGCAGGAATCTTATCTGTCTTGTTCACTAGTATCTACTCAGGGCCCAGAACAGTGCCTGGCATATGGTAGGTTGAATGAATGAATGAAGCAATGAATGAGGAACAAGTGAACTAGATGGGATTATTCTGAAGGGAGTAGACGATCAAGAAGTAACTATCACGTCACACACAATTTTCACTAGAGTGGGCTCCTTGTGATCTTAAGTGCAGTCCTGGGTTTTCAGTGGTGGCAGGGAATGCCTTTGGAGCCTCCAGTCCCTCAGGCCCCCTAAATTGGGGTTATGCCTGCTGTTTTGGGAGTCAGTCTCTACATAACTATGCCCTCTCCAACACCACTGTTAGCAGTGGCCCCTGGCCCAGTGCGTGCTATTGTGTCAGGACTCATGCTGGGAAACAAGGTAGTAGAGCCACCACCATTTCCTCTCACCAGGTGTCACCCCCGTCCGCACCCTGGCTCGCTAAAGGGTGGGGGAAGACAAGAGGCCCCCTGTCTCAGAACTTTCAGAAAGGTCAACACTCCCCATGTAGTGGGGGGAGGCACCCTGAAACTTTTTTTTAATAGTTTATTGTCAAGTTGGTTTCTATATAACGCCCAGTGCTCATCCCAACAACTGCCCTCCTCCATGCCCATCTCTCCCCTTCCCCTCTCCCCAACCCACATCAGTCCTCAGTTTGTTCTCAACATTCAAAAGTCTCTCATGGTTTGCCTCCCTCCCTCTTCCTCTCCTATTTCCCCCCTTCTTCTCCCCCACGGTTCTTGGTTAAGTTCCTCCTAATCCTACTATACGTGCAAACATATGTATGTGTCCTTCTCTGCCTGACTTATTTCGCTCAGCATAACACCCTCAAGGTGCATCCATGTTGCTACACATGGCCAGATTTCATTCTTTCTCATTGCCATGTAGTATTCCATTGTATAGATAAACCACATCTTCTTGATCCATTCTTCCGTGGATGGACACTTAGGCTCTTTCCATGTTTTGGCTATTGTTGAGAGTGCTGCTGTGAACATTGGGGTCCATGTGCCCCTATGCATCAGCACTCCTGTATCCCTTGGGTAAATTCCTAGTGGTGCTTTTGCTGGGTCATAGGGGAGTTCTACTGTTAATTCTTTGAGGAACCTCCACACTGTTTTCCAGAGGGGCTGCACCAGTTTACATTCC
The DNA here is from genome assembly GCF_003009895.1 of Hyaena hyaena. Lineage (NCBI taxonomy): Eukaryota > Metazoa > Chordata > Mammalia > Carnivora > Hyaenidae > Hyaena > Hyaena hyaena. The sequence goes on along the minus strand of NW_024081061.1, from coordinate 783,802 downwards.
CACCAACAGTGTTGGAGGGAGGCACCATGGAACTTGAGAAGAGCTCTCTGCATCCCCAGTGCACGAGAAGGAAGAGGCTAGTTGGAGGTCACCAAGTAACCAAGAGATGGTTAGATCACTCGGTGTCAACCTAACTTTAAAGGAAAGCCACCTGTGAAGATGTTTTTAGTTTGGCTCCAGTCATTGTGCTATATACTTACAAGATGTGCACTTTCCTTTATGTTGTATATATTTTTAAATATATATATTCAGGGGTGCCTGGGTGGCTCAGTCGGTTAAGCAGCTGACTCTTGATTTTGGCTCAGGTCATGATCTCATGGTTCATGAGTTTGAGCCCTGCATCAGGCTCAGCACTGACAGAGCCTGCTTAGGACTCTCTCTCCCTCTCTTTTTGCCCCTCCCCTACTCTCTCCCAAAATAAATAAATATTAGGGAAAAAATAAATACATTCAGAATATCTAGGGTATGTTCCAAGCACCTACATAATTTTTGAAGCTTCCTGTGTGGTTCTCAGTAGCATCTAAGATTAAGAACTCTTGATAAGGAGGGACGAGGGACCCCAGAGCAAGCTGATGAAGGAGCGTGTGGTGTAGGTAAGGGGCAATGATGCTGAGGCAGGACTTCTATCTTACTCAGAATAATGAATGTTCCAGAAAGTCCAAGAGACTGATGGGTTGATACACATAAAACCTCTGGGTGTCACAAACAAACAAACAAGCAAACAAACCCAGCATTTAAAAATGTAAGTAGCAGTAATTGGGAAAAAAATTATATAGCTAAAGGTTAATAGCCTTACTATTTATATAAAACTCTTACAGATCAAAAAGAAGAAGAGCACCCATTAGAAAAACAGAGTACAGACATGAACAGGCAATTTGAAAAGAAGAAATACAATGAGCCAATACATTTATGAAAAGTGGTCAGCCTCACTAGGAATCAAATATATGCAAAGTAAAACAACAAAGAGACGTTATCTTTTGCCTAGCTAATTGGCGAAGATTAAATAGATGATAATACCTCATGTTACTGAGGGTGTGGAAAAAACAGGCACTGTCATTCACTGGTGGGAGTGCAAATTGGTGCAACCTTTCCAGAAGGCAATTTGGCAACGTTTAAGGATGAGGAAGATCGCATACCCTTTTGATGCAGCAATTCCACTTTTAAGAAGATTGCCTTAGGAAATTATGTGGATAGTAAGAAAGAAACAATAATAGCTAACCTTTGTTCCCTGTTCTGTGCAAGCCAGGCTTTACATGCATTGTCTCATATGATCCTTACAGCTATCATCCCCTGAGGTAGGAGCTGTTATTATCACCCGTATTTCACGAATTAGGAAACTGAGGTACAAAAGGATTAGGCCAATGACCTAAGGACACAGAGCTAGGAAATAGCAAAGGTCTGAGTCAGGAGCCACCCTGCGTATCCAGCAGTATGCGCTGGGTGTGTGCAAAGGATGAGCACTGCATGCATGGATGGACACACTGGATATACACACTGAGTGAGGATGTTCCTCTGGTCCTGCTTATAATGGGAGAGTGGTGCGGAGGAGAGGAAACATGCTGCATACCCCAGGATAGGATTTAGTTGTAGAAATGATGATACACCTATACAGGAATAGTATGCAATCATGAAAAATGAGAAAATGTGTGTAAATACTAGGGTTTGTATAAAATGCATAAAACGTCTCTGAAATGATATAAATAGAACTGATAAAATTGGTTGCCTCCTGGGGCGCCAGGGTGGCTCAGTAGGTTAAGCGTCTGACTTCGGCTCAGGTTCATGGGGTTCATGGGTTCGAGCCCCGCGTTAGGCTCTGTGCTGACAGGTAGCTCAGAGCCTGGAGCCTGTTTCAAATTCTGTATCTTCCTCTCTCTCTGACCCTCCCCTGCTCGCTCGCTCGCTCGCTCTCTCTCTCTCAGAAATAAATAAAACATTAAAAAAAATTTTTTTTAATTGTTTGCCTCCTGCAAAGAAAGACAGCTGTGTGGCTGTGCTCAGAAGTTAGAGGGCGACTTGTTTTTTTGTTTTGTTTTATTTCGTTTTTATTTGAGAGAGAGAGAATGTGAGGTGGGAAGAGTGGCAGAGGGAGAAAGAATTCTTCTTTTTAAATGTTTATTTCTTTATTTTGAGAGAGAGAGAGAGAATGAGCAGAGAAGAGACAGAGAGAAAGAGGAAGGAGAGAATCCCACGCAGTCTCCACACTGCCAGTGCAGAGCTTGATATGAGGCTCAAATCCATGAACCAGGAGATCACGACTTGAGCCAAAACCAAGAGTCAGATGCTTATCCAACTGAGTCACCCAGGTGCCCCAGAGGGAGACTTGTTTTTTAAACCATAGACCCTTTTACACTTCTTGAATTATGTGAAGATTTTGTTAAAATATGAATATATCTATTAAAATATATACATATAAGTTATGTTTAGAGCTATTCTGAATAACTTTATTTCTTTGAAATGCTACTAAGGGTTCTGAGAAAAAGAATTCTAAGACCCTTAGTTGGAGAATCATACCGAAGTTAATGATACTTCTTTAACCGTGTTTACCCACTTGTTCCCCAAACATGTTTGATCATGGAACCCTTTTCTTAAGTAATACCTATTATCATCTCTCTGGATATTCATGTCCTATAGAATTCAGTTTGGAAAATGTTATTATTAATAATTAATGCCAATGGGCGCCTGGCTGGCTCAGTTGGAGCATGGAGCTGTTGATCTCAAGATGGTGAGTTCAAGCCCCACGTTGGGTGTGGAGCCTACTTAAAATAAATAAACAAACAGGGGCGCCTGGATGGCTCAGTTGGTTAAGCGTCTCACTCTTGAGTTTGGCTCAGGTCATGACCTCACAGACCCGGAGACTGAGACTCGCCTCCAGCTCTGCACTGACAGCACGGCGCCTCTCCCCCTCCCCTGCGTGTACTCGATCTTTCTCAGAATAAATAAATAAACATGAAAAAAAATTTAAATAGACAAAGTATTAAAAAATAATTAATGCCAAGCTGAAAAGCTTACATTTGTTTTATTAAATAAAAGAATCGTGTTACTGATGCAGATCCCATTTATTTACAATGCGTGTGTATGTAGGTATATTTTACTTCTGAGGACCAGGATGACAAATAATTGTTTGCTTCTTTTATCCATCTATATCGTCAAATTTTCCAGGATGAACAAAATCATTTCACAAGCACTATTTTTTTTGAGTCCATGTCATATAGTATTTGAGGCTTCAGGAGTCCTTTCTCACTCTTCTCTCCCTACTCGCATCTACCCCGCCTCCAAGCAGCAGCTCAGGGATAGGCTCAAGGGGAGAACCACCCTCTATAGCCAGGCCCCCTTGGCCACCTTCATCCAGAGCCAGCCTAGACCCCTCTATCCCCTGACAACTCCCTAGTCCCAGCAGACCATCGCTTCTGCTGTGGAAGGATTTCAATGAGGTCCTCCTTCCCCCAAAAGAGACACAGGCTGCAAAGCAGACGCCACGCTGCTACAAGCCTGACCGGTTGCAAACCCAGACACATGGGCTCCGGTGCCAGTTCTGTAGCTGCCTGGCTGTGTGACCTTGGTCAAGTTTCTTAACCTCCCTGAGTCTCATCTTCACTGTCAGCAAGGACACTTGCCTTACCAAGCTCAGGGACCAAACGAGAGCATGCATGAGGGCATTGTGTAACCTATAAGGGCTGTCCTGATGGAAATTATTACAAACCGCAGCAGGGAGCATGGGCTTGCCCTTACCTTCCTGAGAACACAGTACTTTTTCCTTTTTTTTTTTTTTGGCTGTTGTTGGCTGGTGAGGGGGAGGGGAACAAGGAGATGAAGCATGGGAAAGTAGGCATGTGGAAATAGAATTATGTGCAAGAAAAATGGGAGCTTGACATGTGCAGGCCTGCAGCGCCAGGTGGGCCTGTGCCCCCCTGTGTAGCTCCAAGCTTTGTCACCCAGAGAGCTACTCCACTTGACCCATTCAAGTTAGCCCACCCTTCGGACCGCATGTGGTTCTCCTAAGCCACAGTGCTCACTCTGTCTGGTCCACCTCCTATCCTACCCCCTCTGGCCCCTTAGCATTCCTCAGCCCTTAGCTAAGTTAGCTCTTCCCCCAGCCTGGACTGGGGTCCCTCCTATCAGTTTTAGTAACTTCAGGCCTCCGTGAACCATGCTATGACATTAATGCCAGATTACAGCTCTCCTGCCAGTCTGAACTTCCTGAGGGCAGGAGCTGTGTCTGTCATCTTGGTCCGCCTATGTCCTCTAGGCCCAGCCTAGGCCCTGGGGTCCCGGACACCAGTTAGAGCCTGCGCACTGAAATCAAGGGAACCTGGGTTCGAATCCCGGTTCACCCTGAGGAAGTGACTTCACCATTCGGAGCCTCAGTTTTCCCCATCCATGAAGGGGTTTAATTACTGCACTGAGTTCATGGGGTTATTTCCCTAAGCTAATGTATATATAACTCCTAGTACCGTTCCAGGTATGAAGGAATGAAAGCCCACAGGCAGTAGCCACATTGACATCATGGCAGGCCCTCTGTGAATGCTTATTGAATTGAACTGGCAAATGACGCCAGGAGGGATGGCTACCTCCTCAGGACAGTGGCACTTCCCTACCCCCTCTGCCACCATGCTCACCTCCCTGCCTTGTGCCCCACAGCCACCCGGCCCAAGCTGAAGAAGATGAAGAGCCAGACGGGACAGGTGGGTGAGAAGCAATCACTGAAGTGTGAGGCAGCAGCGGGCAACCCTCAGCCCTCCTATCGTTGGTTCAAGGACGGCAAGGAGCTCAACCGCAGCCGGGACATTCGCATCAAGTACGGCAACGGCAGGTGAGAAAAAAGACTCTGTCCACCGGGCTGCCCTTCCTCCTCCCTGAAAAGGAGGGACGCTTCTGGTCCCTCTTCCTGGCCACACCCACTCGCTCCTTGCAGCTCTGGGTTATGTTGGCCCAGTGTTGTGCAGACTGTAGATGCTTAATGAAGGTCTCTGGATGCTTGAAAGTAATTGGATGATTAAATTCAGCTCTGCATGTGGAGGTTAACACTTCTCAAAGCATCTTCCACACATCCAAAAGCCCACATCTGGCCATCTTTGGTGAAAGACTGACTCCAGGGTGCATCTGGAGGTCATGAGTGATGGCTTCCACCGTCCTCTCCCTACTGCCAACTCTCACATCACCTCCCTTCTGAAAGCTTTCCCTCCACATCGCTGCCCTTCTCCCTCCTCCAGCTGTTGCCCATCCTGCTTCTCCTCTCCACCATCATGTAGAGTCAGTCTCATGTCCACTGACTCCACCCTGTCGTCCTCCATGACTCTTTGCCCTCCTGGAGTCTGTCTTGTAAACACACCCCCACTCTGCCTGTGGCTGCGGCTCTCGAGAGACCTGGCGACCTCAGAGCCTCCAAGCCCCGTGCCTCCAGGCCTCTCTGTGCCCACTGGCACGGGCCCCCCCTCCTGGTCCTTCCGTGCCTCTGACCACTCTCTCAGTCACCATCAGTGCTGGAAGCTTCCTGTCTCAGGGGCTTCCCTCCTCTCCACCTGTGGGTGATTTCACCCTCTGAGCTGATAACGCAGTAAGGACTCTTTTTTTTATACTGAGTTCCAGATCCACGTGGCCAGTGAAACACTACCACCCCTGAGCTACCTACAGACAGCTCTGATCCTATGCCCCAGTGTAGCCTCTCCCCCTTGCCCTCTCTGGCCCTGCTCGCCCTCTTGTGCCCTCCTCGCAGCTGTGGCAGAAGTAGACTGCCTGCTGCTTGGCACCAGCCCCCATACCCCCTCCAGCAGGAGACACCCTGCTCCGTGCCCTGCACGTTTCTTAGCTGCTCTCCTGCCTCTGGCCTCTTGTCCTCCGAGGTCCCACTCTCGGCCATCCCCACCTTTCCTGTGCCACAGACCTGTTTGTGAGTTCATCTCTGCATCTAACATGTGCATATCGAACACCAGCTCTGTGCCAGGCACTCTACTCTGCCAGAGGCTGGATGTACGCTGGTGATTGAACTGGACACGGTCCCTACCTTTATAGAGCCTCTAGTCTAGCTTTCAATACAGAATGTGGTAAAGGCCTCCACCGTTTCTCTGGAAAAAATGTGTCTTATCCACCCAGTTTTGCTTACAGTTCTAGAGATCCGCTGACCCCTGTGACCCTGGCAGGGGATGATCTTTCTAACATGGACACATATCCGATCACTCATTTACTTGATAGGCCTTGAGAGCCTGCTGTATGCCAGCCTCAACTGGGGCCTCAGGGCCCTTCCGGCTCCTCTCTTCCTTACCTCTAAGTCATTGCAATGCTGTTCCCTAACACCTCAGTGCTCCTGATCCTGGCCTTTCCTTTCATGACCCTGGACTTGGACCCAGGCTATGCTGGCAGCTCCCCACCCCCCACCTAGTCCCTGGCAAAGTTCTCCAGGTCCAGATTAAATGTCATATCCTCTGGGACACCTTCCTGAACCCTCCAGGCAGCTCTCATGGTCTCTTCTCATGGTGCCTTAGACACGGTTTCATTTCTTTTTGGTGGGGGTGGGGTGGGGGTGGGGAGGTTTGGGGGGTCTCTCTTTCCCTCTACCATGAGAGAGCCTCAGAGGCTAGATGCCACCCATGTATACCCTTCTGCCCTGTACAGCCTGGCAGAGGACATCCACATTGAGTGTTGCATTGACGAGAACCTGGCAGGCCTAGATGTCCTCTCCTGGGTACAGGGTGACACTAGCACTGGACAAGACACCCTTTGGGTTGACCTAGACTTTGAGCAAGTTACTGTCCTGGTCAAGCCTCAGTTTCTTTTAAGTTTATTTTGAGAGCAAGAGCGTGCGTGCGTGTGCGTGCATGAGTCGGGGAGGGGCAGAGAAATTGGGGGAGAGAGAATCTCAAGCAGGCTCTGCACTGTCAGTGTACAGCCTGATGCGGGGCTCGAACCCACAAACTGAGAGACCATGACCTGAGCCAAAGTCAGATGCTTAACAACTGAGTCACCCAGGCACCCCAAGCCTTATCTAACAAATGGGTTACCCAGTCCAGAAACAGCGTGTGGTCAGGTCTTTCAGTCCAGGGTATTGGGGACCCCTAAAGAGCCTGAGGTGTGCCTCCTGCCCTCTTTCTATTAGGGCCATGTCCCATTTGCTGCCTTCCTAAAACTTCCTCGCTCAACCTAGCCTGTGCCTGGGCTCCCAGCAGTGAGTTGATGGGGTGAAGACAGTGAGCCGTGATAGAGAACTGCCACTTCCACACACACACTTCACCTGGCACAGGGGCCAGGGACAGGAGCAGGAGTCTCCTCTCTGGCAGAATCTTCTCTTTCCTTCTGCCCACACTACAGCTTGCTCTTTGGTCATCCCAGCATGCCTTCTGCCAGGCCACACTCGCTCTTGAAATGACCGTTGATCCACAGCAGCCCCCTCCCCAGTGGGTGCTGCCTGTCTCTGAGGCCGCCACACTGAGTTGTCTCACCCAAGCCTTCCTGTGCCAGAAGAAAACAAGCCCCCCCCGCCAGCCCTGGGCGCAGGGCCCTCCCTTGCCAAGCTGTGTGTTCCCTTATTTATGAGGGGCAAGCCGGAACAGGCCCCTCAGGCAGGCAGCAGGAGGTAGGCACTGAGGAAAATGTGCGGCTGCCCAGATCCTGTCCCTGCCAGCAGAAAACTGGCTGAGGAAGGAGGGGAGGGGCATCCATCGCAGGGGCAGGCCTGGGTCAGTGTGGCGAGCGGGCACCAGGCCTACCAGGAAGGTGGGGGAGAATCTTAACTCCTCGGGGCTTCTTCAGAGAATTAGGAACGAGAAGAGAATGTAGTGGCCCCTGCTCCTCCCAGGCTGAGAGAACCATACATACAGCCCATACCCTTTAGCTCTGACCCCAGCGTCTCTTATGAAAGTCTGGGCCCCTCTCCCCGGAACTGATGAGATCTTCACAGAGCTGATAAAGTAAGGTATCTGCAGCCAGGAAACCCAGGGATCACTGTTTCTGTCCACTTGCCTCTTTCCAGTTCCTCCAAGGAGAGGGCCTCTCCCTGAGCCCTGGACCTACTTTCTGAAGGTCTCACATACCTCATGCGGGAAGGCCTTCCTTCCATTTCCAGCTTTTATCTCACCAGGTATCTGTGAACCTAACTCCACCTTTCTTTCCTGTGACATGGGATGTGGTGTCAGGGAAGCCCCTTTGAATTCAGCGGTGGGTGAGAGGGAGATTCTGGCTCTGTGCCCTCTACACCTTAACCCTGTGAGCCTTGAGTAGTCACCTGCTCTCCTCACCCAGTGTCAGGGAAGTGTGGCCCAGAAGAGAGAGAAGCCTGGTCCTGGGGCAGCTGGGCTTTGTGGTATCTAATTAGGCTGGAGCCAGGAAGGAGATGCTGTTTTAGCCAGAGGGGCTTCCAGGGCTCTGTTTAATGAAGAGAACAAACTTGAATTGACAGAAGAGGATTGGAGGCAGACACCACTGCCAAGGAGACAGAGACTGGCTTGAGCTGGGAAGTGCTGGAGGGATGGGGTGGGGGGGCGGGGGGGCGGGGTGCAGCCAGGCAGCTGTCGCCGCAACATCGGTGAGGACATCACCACAGCAACAGGGCCTGCTGACCAGTCAGCCTCATGGACCCTCATCTGGGGATCTTAGAGTGAGGAGGTCTGAGAACAGACCCCCTCTGGAGGCAGAGGTGAGGCCAGGAAACGGGTTCTCAGAGCACAGCCCCAGTGGGGATGACGGTCAGTTTGCCACCTCCACCCGTGGCCCGGCCTCGCTCCCCTGTCCTTCCCTCAGGAGCTTTCATGCTCTGGTTTTCATCCCTGGGCTTAGGGCAGTGACAGCTGTACTGCCCTACCTCCTGTTCCGCCAGCCCTCCAACACACAACACACATTCTGGGAATCTGCTGTTTTAATTTGGGACTAAAAAGGGGAGGAGGTTACATCATGTAAAGAAATTTTCATGCTACTTCTTGTTTCCCCCTGGGGGCCAGGCTGGGGTACTAGGCTTTATCCAGAGCTCAGACAGGCCCCTGAAGAGCACTGTGGCAGAGGGAGGGATGGGAGGTATGAACAGACCCTGCAGAGCTCAGGCGCCCGGGGGCAGGTGCAGAGAAGCCCTGGGAAGGAAGGAGAGGTTTGGCAGGGTCTTCAGAAGGAAGAGGAGAACCAGGGCCCGGTGCCCTGGAGTCACACACAGCACGGAGTCCCTGCCCAGGCCTGGCCCCACAACTCTCAGCATGCAGGGACTGGGTGCAAAGCCCTTCACAGAGGGGGCTAGCCCCAGCCTTGGGCTCTGGGAAATAGTCCATGAGCCACTGAGGGGCCCGTGTCCCCACTGATTCCCATTCTTCGCTCACCTCTTTTTTCACCTTGCCAGGTGCCTTTGGACAAGTCCAAAAGCCCCTCCTAGGACTCAGTTTTCCCATCTGCATTGCCCTGTCCACTTTCAGGTTAGCCATGAGGGACAAGTCAGGCCACTAGGATTAGGATCGATTTGTCCTCTTGATGTATCCAAGCTTTAAGCACACAGAAGCTTTATTAAACTGACGAATGAATGAATGAATGAATGAATGAATGAATGAAGCAAGCTAAAGCCCCTGGGAGAGGCCCCAGAGCACCCCTGGTGGCAGGGCTAATGTGAAGACAGGGGGAGCCATGGGTTGGGACCTGGAGGCCGGGCACAGTTGCCATGGAAACCTGTTAGATCAGGGGCCTGCCCAGGTGCCTGGGAACAGGTCTTCCATATCTAGAGTGACAGGCTGCCACTTGTAAGGGAAGGCTGCGGTAAACGGTGAGCCACTGGCTGCTCTGCTTTGAGGGAAACACTGGGACTGGGAGGAGGGACACCAAAAGGAGAGGAGAAAGGTAGCCACGTGACTTCCTTAGGAGACCCCACTTTTCTCCCCCAGAAAAGGTTACAAAGAAGGTCTGGCCCTAAAAAAGCAGACATGAGGGTTCACAGATTTAGAACCTATGCGCAGCCACTAGCTCTCTACCCTGTGTTCTCCTGAGCCCTTAGGTCCCCCTCCAACTCAGGGGACTCAGCATTCTACCTGGAGCTCAGAATCTACTTCCCACCCACCCTGCACAGCCGCTGTGGCTCTTCGGGGAGAGGTGACCGCTGGGTGACCGCTGGGAAGCCACAGCCCGCCACGGCCTTGGCTCACGTCTCTCCCCCCTTATCCCCTCCCTAACCAGAAAGAACTCACGACTACAGTTCAACAAGGTGAAGGTGGAGGACGCCGGGGAGTATGTCTGCGAGGCTGAGAACATCCTGGGGAAGGACACGGTCCGGGGCCGGCTCCACGTCAACAGCGGTAGGTGGTCCCCCAACAAGAGGAGGGGTCCTACGAGTGTTTGGTGGGGCGGGCCAGTTGCCCCCCAGCCCTCAGGAGGCCTGCACATGATAAATCTTGCACTTGACTCCCCTCCCTTCTGCTGCTGCCCTATCAATTCCCAAGATCTGGGCCGATTCAGAGAAATGCAGTCAAAGCATAAATGTTTAGCTTTGTTATCTGGGCCTGGAAGAGCCGCCAGCTCTCATTTTAAATATCCTGAAAACTAAATATTTTGAAATCAAGAGGTGGGGGTGGGGGAAAGATATTTTTAGAAGGCAATTATGGGAGGCTGGGCTGCCAGGAGAAGGGCTCCGGGGAGAGGCAGGCCCCGGGTGTGTGGGAGCTGACTGAGTGTTGCTCTGCTGGGCACCCTAGTGCAGGCCCCCATCTCGGCGGGGGGCCATGGCCAGGAGACTGGGGTGTGTTGGCCCCTGCCGGCGGCCTCTTTTCAGGGACTGCAGAGCCTCCTCCAACAGGTGGGCCTCTCCCTTAAAACCATACGAGGTCCGGGCGCCTCAGTGGCTCAATCGGTTAAGAGTCCAACTTCAGCTCAGGTCATGATCTCATGGTTCGTAAGTTCAAGCCCAGTGTTGGGCTCTTAGCTCAGAGCCTAGAGCCTGCTTCGGATTCTGTGTCTCCCTCTCTCTCCCCCTTCCCACTCATACTCTGTCTCTTTCTCAAAAATAACCATTAAAAAATTTTTAAAACATGCAAATTCAAGATCCCGCAGCACTCAGGGCACCTTTAGCTTCCCGCCTCCGCCATGCAGCTCCCGTGTCAGCATGCAGACAGCCTGGTTTCCCTTGACTGGAAATTGGCCAGAGCTGCCTGTCCTCAGGCCGCACGCTTCCACTCTAGCCTGGGAAGTAACTCCAAACCACACAGATCTCTGTCCTCTTCCCACACGCAGAGCATAATATCGCTTGGCTACCTGGGCATTTGGGTTTGTTTCCCGTCCTGTCCCTGCCCATCAAATCCTGTGTCTGCCTTCACCTGCCGGTACTTCCACCAGACAGCCCTCCGGTGCTCCCTAAACCCAGCAGTATCAGGAGAACGCGGAATGTCCCCTGCCCTGAGAACCTCCGAGAAAAACCTGCTGCAGACCCTGTCTGTCCCGTGTTGTGAGGGATCCTCCTATTTTCCCAGCCTCTCAGGCTCCTCGTCTCCCTTGCCACTATAGCTTATAGTTCCAAGTCTCCTAGTCCTGGTCCGTCTTCTTTCTGGATCTTTCTCATGCCTGTAGCTCCCATTCCAACCCTGCCTCAGAGGCAACCCAGTTGCAGTTTCATCTTGATTCGCCTAAACCAGAGCAGTAGCCTCTTAAAGTGCTTTCACCATGCCATGCCCCTACCCCATGGTGCCACAGAACAAGGGCTTTGTCCCATAACCCAGCTCACGCCATTGGCCCAAACGATCTTTCCAGCCCTGTGTCAGTCCCTTACAGTCCATTCATATTCCTCCTCTCATGCCATCTCTGCCAGGCTACCATCCTCCCTGACCCCTTCATCCCACCACAGCGTCCCCCCCAACTCAGGCCTCTCTCCCAGGCCACTTCTCAGCCAGCTGTGGTCTTGTGTATTTCCTGAATTCTATTAGGTCATTTTTCAAATCTCACACTGTTGCTCAACTTTTTGTGCAAGTGTGACCTCCACCGTGGAACGATGAGCCACGAGTGGGGAGAGCAGGGATGGTGCCTTCTTCCCAGGAGTTCCAGTAAGAGCTACTGTTTACTGAGAGCTGCTCCATTCCACATTCCACACTGTATCTGGAGCCCTGACAAGCCCATGGTGTCTTTTGAAGCTCAAAGTGGTTGAATATTCTACCCCAAGTCTAATGGATGGTTAGTGAGACCTCTATACAATGTAAAAGTAGTTAGCAAACACGGAGACCCTGAGCTCCGTGGGGCTATGCTAGCCTAACTGCCATTCTAACCTTAGGGCCTAACACAGTGCCTGGCTTATAATAGGCACCTGGTATAATATAGAAAATGACTTATAATCTGCTCTGAGGCCTTTACTGACTCCCACATGCCCCAGTAGAGGTAGCTGCTCCCCCCATTCCTCCCAACCTGTCCCAAGCCCAGGAAAATGGCCCCTGCTAGGTGTCCAGCACCTGTCACCTCAAGCCATAGTGGGCAGACATTCCTAGATCGACTTTGGGCTTTATGTTTCTTGTTTAATTATTCAAGATTTTCTTGGTTAGAACTGACAAGAACCCAGCTTAAAACTACCTTAAGGAATTGATTTATTGGTTTATAAAGCTGGGAAATTCAGAGGTAGATCTGATAGAATCCAAGTACTCAGAGTAAGGTTCAGGACTCTCTCTCCCACTAAAAGTGATCCTCATTCTCTTCTACTGCAAAATGGGCTTCTCCCATGTTTGGGGAAGAAGAGGCCATGGTCTCAGACAGCTCCAGGCTGACATCAACCTGGCCTCCTGCCCAGAGAAAAAGAGATAGCTTTGTCTCTTCATCCACTCATATGATCACAAGGATGGATGCCAACTGACCCTGCTTAATTCATGTGCCCTGCTTGGCCCAGTCACTGTGCTCAGGGGATGGGGTGGCATCCTTGCCAGGCTCCTGTACATACAAAGTCTGAGTGATGGCCCTGGCAGAACTACACAGGGGCACTTTCCTAGACGGGTGCCGGTTAGTAGAGTAAGGGGAAGGGCTGCCATGCGGAAAACCACGGTAGCGCCCTCCCTCCTGTGCTGGGTTTGGGGGTCTGAGGCTGTAGACCATTTACGACCCTTCAGGTAAGCTGCAGCCCCCCCCACACACAGGGGCTCCTGTCAGCCCTTAGTGGCCCGTGTTCTCATCAGTGAGGGAAGAAGGCATGTGGAGGTTTGGACTGGGCCCTGTCAGTTTCCCACAGGGCTCCAGACCCCTCCCTCCCTCCAGCCCAGCAGGAGAGCGGCAGGGCAGAGTGGCAGAGGGCTTTGGTGAGCTCTGTCTTCGGAGCTCTGCCATCCACACTGGGAGAGTTCCTCCACCTCATTTATCTTCCATTTCCCCATCTGAAGTGGAGCCAGAGGATCTCTAGACCCCTGCCCTGCAAAATTCTGGGATGCTGAGCTTGATGTCAGGATAGACATCCTGTGCACCTAGCCACCACTGCGCACAGGCACGCATGCACGCACACGCGCGTGCACGCATACACACAGGCACACACACACCGTCTTCTGTTGCTGTGTTCAACTCATGGCAGACCCCTACCCTTGACACAGGGCAGTGAACAGGGCCCCTGCAGGGGATCCAGAGGATCCCTGTGGGGGCATTTCCACAGGCAGAGATGCCCAGGCTCCTTGTTTACCCATGGAGCACAGAAGACCTGCAGCAACCTCACCCTGGGGAGGAGGTGGAGGGCGGGTAGCGGGCAGCTGTGCCTGCCCCCCCTGTGACTCATCCCAAGGTGGGTTGGCTTGGCCCGCCCAGGCCCCAGGGAAGCCAGGGCTAAAGGGTGGAGTGGCCGGAAGAGGGCACAGGAGGGCGGCAAAGAACAGGGGGTGCTCACAGGGCATCACCACGACTCTTGGCTCCCTGCTTTGGGTTCCTGCAGAGCTTGAGGCTTCTTCCTCAAATTAGAGCAGAGCCTTCTTGCAGTCAAAGCTCGGCCAGCTCACAAGAGACTGCCTTCCGGGTTGCCCCAGAGGAGGAGGAGTCAGCAAGGAGTGTGTGATGCTTTTAATAAAACAATCAGCTTGGTCCGACCCATCTCTGAGTTAGAGAAACCAGCTGTCTCATCCCCAGCTGAAAGAGATCTTTGGAATACCCCAGGGGCTGCTCCAGTCCCAGGATATCGATCTGGGCCTAGCTTTGCCCCAGACGGCAGGCAGGTTTGACCTTGGGTGTCACAAGACCATGGGAGCCCTAGAGAGGGAAGTCCCTTACAGGGGGTGCTTAGAAAGGCTGGCTGTTTAATCATACACATACACACACCTGCTCTTTCGCTCACATATTCATAAAGCTTTACTCAGAAAGACCCTGCTGTAAGTTCCGGGAGGTCATAATCTTGGCTCCTAGCCAAGCCCCTCAAAGTTCCTGGCAGGAAGCTAAAACCCAAATTCAGAGCACAGGCTGGTTCTAACACACAGAAAAGAGAAGCAATTTTATGCACAGGGAAGGGAGCATGCTGAGCAAGTGAGAGGGAGCCTTGAGAGAGCAATATCACTTGATCTGGGCCTTGAAAGACAAGAGATTTCTCCATGAGCGGTGGTAAAGAGTGCTGGCAGCAGCAACAGCAGCCAGGAGACAATCTCATCCCCAGCAACTCCCCTCTTGGCCCTTCCCTTTTCAATGCCTCAATAAGTTCACGCCCACCAAGAAATTAATGGCTGATAGAGACCTCCTGGGTTTACCCTTACAGGCATTTTCAATTTTAGTTCCAATATAGTTAGTGTGCATTAGTTTCAGGTGCGTAACAGTGATTCAACAATTCTTTGCCTTACTCTGTGCTCACCACAAATGTTCTCTTCATACCCTGCACCTGTTTCACCCATCCCGCACCCACTCCCCCCTCTGGCAACCACTAGTTTGTTCTCTATATTTGTCTTTTTTTCACTTGTCTCTTTTTTCTTTATTCGTCTTTTTTCTTTATTCCTTTGTTTCTTGAATCCTGCATATGAGTGAAATCATGTTGTGTAGGTCTTTCTCTGACTTATTTCTCTTTGCATTGTACCCTCTAGATCCATCCAAGTTGCAAATGTTGAGATTCCATTCTTTTTATGGCTGAGTAATATTCCATTACATATCTATATACCACATCTTTTCTATCCCTTCATCCATAGATGGATACTTGAGTTGCTTCTATATCTTGGCTATTATAAATTATGCTGCAATAAACCTCATGCACATATCTTTTTGAATTAGTGTTTCCATATTCTTTGGGCAGATACCCAGTAGTGGGATTATTGGAGCTTATGCTAATTCTGTTTTTAATTTTTTAAGGAATCTCCACATTGTTTTCCACAGTGCCTGTTCCAGTTTGCATTCCCAACAACAGTGTGACAGCCGTTTTCTCCACAGCCTCGCCAACACTTGCTGTTTCTTATATTTGTGATTTTAGCCATTCTTCCAGGCATTTCTTTTGAGAGAGAGAAAGAGAGCATACGAGCTGGGAAGGGACAGAAGGAGAAAGAGAATCTTAAGCAGGCTGCACGCTCAGTGCAGAGCCTGACACAGAACTCGATCCCACGACCCTGGGATCATGACCTAAGCCAGAATCAAGAGTCTGACACCCAACCAACTAAGCCACCCAGGCTCCTCCTCCAGATATTTTTAAATAAAAAAATTTTAGGTATAATTTACATACCATAAAATTCATCCTTTTAAAATATACAATTTAGTGGCTTTTAGTATATTCACATACACATACACATATTAAGGTGAAGGTTGAATAACCATCATCACTAATTATCACCCCCTAAACCCATTAGTATGCACTCCCCAATCCTACATCCCTCACCTTCTGACAACCACAAATCTATTTTCTGCTTCTACAGATTTACCTATTCTGGACATTTCATATAAATAGAATCATATAAATACATGGATGGCCTTTTGTGACCGGTTTCTTCCATTTAACATCATGTTTTTGAGGTTCATTCATATTGTAACCTGTATCAGTACTTCTTTCCTTTTCGTGGCTGAATATTCCATTATATGGATATAACATCTTTTGTTTATCCATTAATCATTTTGGGTTGTTGGGTCATCTGGGGTGTTTCCCCATTTGGGCCTTTATGCATAATGCTGCTAGAACATTCATGAACAGTTTTTGTGTGGACATAGGTTTTTAATTATTTTGGGTATCTATAAGTGCAATTGCCCGGTCATATGGTAACTCTAGGTATAATTTTTTGAGGACCTGCCAGACTGTGTTCTAAAGCAGCTGCACCATTTTAAATTCCCGCCAGCAATGTAGAGAGATTCGAATTTCTTCATATCTTCACCGCTATGTGCTATTGTCCATTTTTTTATGATAGCCATCCTAGTGGGTGTGAAGTGGTATCTCACTGTGGTTTGATTTTATTTCCCCTGGTGACCGCCAGGAATATTTGCACTTAATAGGAGATAATGCTTAGTCTATGGAAAAGCACTCATCATCAGGCCACGTTGACCAGCCTAGCTCCTGGGGTGGTAGTAGAAGCCACCTTACTCTGAAGAATCAGATGTCCGTTTGCGCATAACAAGTATTTGTAAATATTTGTTAGGCACCCCATTGTGTGCCAAGCACTAAGCTCAACATTGGAGTTCACTGGTGAACGAGACAGACATGGACCCTGCCCAGATGGTTCTTACATTTGGAGCTAATCATTTAATTCTGTTAGAATAAGTACTATAAGTGCAAGTGTATGCAGCTAAGAGAAAGAGTAAGGGAGGAGCCTGGGCAGTAAGGGAGGAGTCTCTGAGACCGACATTTTGAAAGGCCTGGACAGGAAGACACCTGGCTGATTAGAGGAGCTGGACTAGGCCAGTATAGTATGAATATACTCTAAGAGAGGGATAGGACATGAAGTGGGGGAGGTGGAGTACCCAGATTAGACCTGGGGGGAGGTTGGGAGACTTTATTCTAAGTGTAAATGGAAGCCATTGAAAGGTTTTGATCATGAAAGTGATCGGCCACTTTCACATATTTTAAAGATCACTTTGAGCAATGAAGCAAAAAAGGTGAGAGATGAAGGCAGAGTGAGAGTAGAAAGACCTGTGAGGAGGCTGCTCTGGTCATCCAAGAAAGAGACCATGGAGGCCTGGACTGGGGACCAGTAGGGACACATGGACAGAGGCTCATGAGGATGTACAAAGGCAGCCTCAGTATAGATGGATGGGAATAATAAAGGAGGAAAAGAAACCAAAGATGCCCTCCAGGTCTTTGGTTTGTGCTGCTCACAGCAAGCCTGGGGGAGCAAGGGTCTGGGCCGATGATAAGGAGCCCCTCCTGGGGAGGCGAGGAACCATCCCCGTGGGGGCATCAAGGGGGCAGCCGGACTCTCCAACGTGGAGTCCGTATGTCATCTTCACTTCCCCAAACACGGGAGAACACAGTGGAGAAACACAGATATGCTGACCATGGAGCCCAGACCAGTGGCCTTGGGAGTGCGTGTGTGCTGGAACAGCACAAGTGCACATCTTCAGTGTGGAAATTCTCCTGGCGTGAGCCTTCCCCCCCAGCAGCGCTGGGCTGCGGCGACTTGGGAAGGCCCTGCCAGCAGAGCAGGTGGCCTCAAGTTACTTCTGAGGGGGAGAGGCCTGTGCTCATTCTACCCCCCAATCCCCTCTGTGACTGGCTCCCCCACTGCCCACCCTTTTTGCCTTTCTGGGCCCTGATCCTAGCCCCCACGTTGACACGGTTCCGGCAGCCCCGGCCGTGCATCCCAGCTGAGGCCTCATCTTGCTTCAAGAGCTGTCCTCCTCCTCCCAAGGCCTCCGTAAACACTGACACGCATGTGGACAGCTGTGTCCCCGCCACCATCCTCGCTGCTGTCCACTGCTCACTCAGGACAGCACTGGGCAGTCTCTGCCACCCACCGCTTCAGAGGGAATCAAGCTGACCCGACACTCCTCTGCCTCAGTCAGCGGGGGCCCTGGTCCATACCGTGTTTGCATTCGTCTGCTGATGTCACGCCTACGTGCTGACATGCTCTTCCACAAGGGACTGGCTGGCTGGTGAAGAGCCTCGACCAGGCATCAGGAGCCCTGAGGCCTTGTCACAACGCACACAATGGCTCTCGACAGGCATTCCCCTGCTCTTCGTCTTCCCTTCTCCTTGACAATATAACTGAAGGGCAGGGCAACCTCTGGTGTCCCTTAGAGCAACAGATTTTATATGTCACAGGCAAGGTCACCTCAGCTGTTTTCTCTCCTCTGTCCCTCTCTCGGTTCTCTGGGTCTCCCTGACCCAGAGTGGGTAGAGACCAGCAGAGGCCTCCTGTCCCTGCCAGCGCGCAAGTCCCTGCTGAGTGTGGGTTGTGGGTTGGTGGGAGACCTCCTCAGGGGTGGGGCTCAGGGAGGCCAGAGCAGCAGCAGGCATGGTGAGGAGGGGAAGGTGGGAGCCGGCCCTGCCCGCCGGGTTTTATCAGCAAGTTCCTCAGACATATACAGAGGCAGAGCTGTGTATACACTCACGGTCCCCGCGCTCCATCTGTCTCCCACATGTCTAAACACTGAGGGCGCCAAGTGCCTGCCCTCCTCCTCCTCCTCTCAACCCCATCACCACGGGGAGGGGGCGGGGAGGGACTGGGTACCCATGAGGAGACAGGAGCACCTCAGGAGGCTGCTGCTGCTGCTGCTGCTGCTGGGTGGGAGCGAGAGACCCTCGGAGCCCTGGAGGCTGAGGGACTAGCCAATCTGGATACACAGCCTCCAGAGTTATCTTACAGATGAAAACATCTGGGGCAAAGCTTTTCACTTGAAACCAGGTTTCTGGATGGCATCCCATGGGTGAGCAGAACTTAGTTATGTTCATGTACCAAATGAATCTGATCAATCAGATATGCAGGCTGGGTCAGCAGCCTTAAAGCCCAGCCTCACTCTCTCCCAGTTTTGACATCCCAGCCATCGTACAGGCCTCTCCCAAGCCCACCTCCTCTCCAGTGACCTGACGTCCAGGATTTATAGCCTGAGCTGTCGAGGCCTGGATGCTCCCTCAGAGGCAACAGCTGACTGGGTGGGGGAGGACGGGGCTGCCTGGTGAGAATGCAAAGAAAACTCCTGGGTGGGCGCTTACGGAGATGGGCAGAGCCGCCTCTGTAGCCTTCCTGGAAGGCTGGTCCCCTCTGGGGCAAAGGAGGAAGACATGGACGCTAGGATTCTCTTCCTCACCTCTCTCTAGATCTTAGAGACTGAGTGTCCAAAAGGTGCTGTTCCCTTCAAAGCCCAGCTCCCTTCCAGCCACCCTCCTGGGCTACCCCAAGAGCCCAAGCAGTGCAGATTGACATAGATGTCTCCTCCCTGTACCCCCATGACTCTGTTCCCCACAAAGGGCATAGTATCATATCCCACCTGCAGTGGAGGCCCCAGAAAGGCAGGCAAGAAGTGGGTGCTTATTCCAGCACAAGGAGCATTTTCTGCTAGCCTCTCATTCCTTCCCAAATAAAGCAAATCTTCCTGGCCTTTGGCAGTTTGCCCAGAGCACAGGTGCAGGGTGGTGCTGGGCAAAGGGTCAGAGCTCCTGGTGGCCTCCCCTGTGCCTTGCTGGTGACTGGGAGGCACCACCAGACCTTCCCTCTCCAGCTCCTCCTGCAGTTCCTGAACTTCCAGCTTTGAGATGGGCCTTGACGGGCCATGAAAGAGGTGGTGCCTGGGGCCCAGAGTTGGTCTCAGTGGGTCACTGGCACGTGTCTCTCATACCTCCAGTGAGTACCACTCTGTCATCATGGTCGGGGCACGCCCGGAAATGCAACGAGACAGCCAAGTCCTATTGTGTCAATGGAGGCGTCTGCTACTACATCGAGGGCATCAACCAGCTCTCCTGCAAGTAAGTGACCAGTGGGGGTGGGCATGGGCATGGGGGCAAGATTAGGGTGAGAGAGGCTGGGCAGAAGTGGAGGGCTCTAGGCAAAGTGGACTTCAAGCCACTGACAGGGTGTCTCCCAGGGGTGTAGACAGGGAGGTTTGCCCCACTTCCTAGGCCTTTCTGAGAATAGAGTGAGATGTAAACTCTAAAGGGCTCAGGGCTTCTGCAGTGCCAGTTTCTCAGGCCCCTGCCCACCCCATCTCCCCATGTCCACCCTTTCACCACCCCACCCTTTAGGGAGATGGGGATGCCAGTCTATGCCCTAGGCACTGGGTTCTCTCTCCCCCTCCCTTTGTCTCTTTCTCTCTCCCCCTTCTCTCCGCACCACCACCCTCCCCATCTCTCAGCAACTCTCCAAACTGTGTTCTGATGAACATTTCCCAGGGTGTGTCTCCCCGAGCAGTGAAGATCCTGGGAGGGTCAGGCAAAGCACAATTCCCAGTGCCCTTGGTAGTGGAGGGTCTGCTCTCAGAGCCTTGAGGGTAGATGAGGACTCTGCATCCGGTGCTCACCTCAAGTCCTGGCTACTGTCTCTGTCTGGTGTCCAGATACACCCTGGGAGTCACTTCTGCCACTTCAGACCCTAGCTCCTCTCTAAGGGGTGAGGGTACACCAGCAAAGACACCACTCTGGGTGTGGCCCAAGGGGGAGGTCAAGGTTAAGAAGAAGCTCAAGTTGAGGCTTCTCTACCCAGCAGGATCTTTATCCTGCTCCCCTTAGCAAACAGAGCAGATGAGAGCACAGTACCCAGGAGGGCTTGTTCAGGTCCAGCTGGGTCCTATTCAAGCAGCTGGGCCCACGGCACCCCCTGACAGGTTCTCTGGTGGGTGTATGAGGAGCCGGAGGGAGAGCTTGGTGAGGGCAGTGCAGGTTCTGGCCAGATCCTGAGGAGGAAGAAGGGGCACTGGTTAACAACTTTGGGTTTTCAAAGCACCCCAAGCCGAGCACCCTGCAAGGTGCCACAATGGCCCCTTTCCCATGGCATGTGGGCAAAGGCCACCAGAGTATTGGTAGAAATTCAGAGAGGCATATGCCCTCCCCACAGACGAGGTCAGATTCAGCACCTCTCAGCTCTCCTGCCTCTGGGCTCCAGCTCCAGAGCTGCATTCTCCCACTGACTGTAGCCTTAGCCAAAGTCCCTTCCCCCTTCACAGGTGATCATGAGGGGCCATGCCTCCTTGACAGTCTCACCTTGGTGCTGGACTAGCTGGGCCCCAACTGCCAGCCAGATCTGTGCCTCTTTCCCCAGCAGGCCTCCCTTGTTGGCTTGCCCCCCCCCCAGCCCCGCCCTGCACCTGCTGCCATCCCCTTACTGGCCTCCCTCATCCTGAATTTGCAGCAACAGCAGGTCCCCCAGGAAGTCCTCAGCCCCTCCTCTTTTCTCCTTCTGCCTCTGGGAAGCTGCCACCTTAGTGCTAGAGACCGTGTGAAACATTCTAGCCTTGAAAACGCTCTGAGCTCTCTGCAATAGATCTGTAGAAAGTCATAAGGGTTCTGGAGTACCTCACGGACATGGCCCAGCCCCTCTTTTATCCCCCAACACACACAAACACACACGCACACCACACACACCATGCCTTTCCTCTTCCCTAGCCCCTTGGACCCTGAGACATTGAAGGAATCCAGCAGCATCACAGAGATCAGCCCTGGCTCCAGTCAGGGAAGGTTTCAGCCACCCAGGACAGGTGCCAGGGCCACAGAGGGCCATGGGATGGGAGAGCTCCAGTGTTAGCATTTAGTGTGGAAAGGGGTGTGGTGAGCTTATGAGATTCCACAGGGTCCTGCCGGCAAGGCTGTACCCCTAGGACCCTCTGAGTCACCCCAAGCTAGATCTGAGAGAAGCAGGGGGCAGGAGCCTAAACCATTACGAAGATAGTGTCCTGTGTCCTCTCCTCACCAGGGCAACTGGGATTCCCTGCTTAGAACTTGACCTTGGTACCCAGAACCACCACCACCCCATTTCAACCTGCCCTAGGTCAGCCCCAGTCAGGGCTCCTGGAACCAGGATCCCTGACTCCCTGAGCCCTCAGGGGAGATCACTTTCAGGAGGGCAGGTCCTCAGAGCTGTGCTGGAGAAGGACAGGGGGGAGGGGGGCAGGGCAGAACCCAGAGGCCATTCTGGGGGTGGGTGAGTCGGGAGGGAAGGGGGGGCAGGCCTCTTGGGATTCCTGATGACACCTGAATGGAATAAAAAGGAAAGAATATAGGAAACAGAACTCACGTCTTACCATTTGTGCTGTTTGTTTACTTTTTATTTTGATTTTTTTGCATTTCCGCTTAGCTTGGATAATGAAACTAGACTGGTCAGTTTCATTCCAGTTTCTATAAAACTCAGTTTTCCTTCCTGGTTTTCTGACACTTGTTGTTGTGTATTGGTTCAGAGCCCTGCAGGGAGTGCTGGAAAGCAGGCACACTCCATCCCTCCTGTTTTTCTGGAATTCAGAGCCAAAAGAAACAGTGTCACTGATACTGAATTTTGTTTGAAAGAAAGAAAACTTAGGGGGATTTGAAAATGGGGATCCAAATCAAGGTGACTGTCTCCTGTCTGGGCCAGACAGGGGCCTCTGCACTTCTTCTTGCTGCTTTCTCCTCTTCTCTCCGTGTTTTTGTAGAGCACGGTTGGTGCGTGACTCTTGGGGACTGGTTCAGGGGATGATGACAGAACAAGACTCTCTTTCCAGCCCTGTGCACATACCAGCGGCATGCCTCCCTTTCCCATCAAGCTCATCCCTCCCCCTTCTGCTCCCCACCCCCCGTCCCACCCCATGTTCAGGTGGTTCCCCATCCCATACCCATCTGCCTGCTCATCCTCTCCACATCTCCACCTCACCTCTCATGAGGCCAGAGACCCTTCACCCCCTCCAGTGCCTGGGGCACACCCTCATCCTTCATCCTCCCCCTACCCCGGGTGAGGGCAGCACACATGGCATTATCCCCAGGCTACCAAAAGGAGAAACTGAGGCCCAGGAGGTGGGTGGGAAAATGGGGAGGCAGAGTTCCAACCTGTCACCCCAGATACAGCCCATGGGCTCTCCTCTCAGCCCCTGTATCACCTCTGCTCTTCTCCAGCCCTGGGCACAGACCTTCCCATAGTCATAGCTGATGACGTGGGGGAGGGCTGAGAAAGCTATGACCTGCTGCTCCTTCTAAACTGCCCCCTGTAGCCTGAAACTCAGAGTGCCAATCCCTGTCTCAGTGGTAACCCACTACCAGCCAGCTACCCACACAGAATCAGACCCCATAGGTTTACATAGCCCACACCCTGTACATGTCCTGAGTGCAGGGCAGCAAGGCGGTAGGCTCACTCCAGAATCTTCTCTAGGGAAGCCTCAGGCTCCCAGGCATGGCTCATTCTCAAAAAGCAGGGGTAAGGTGAGCCCAGGAGCCTGCTGGAAAGATCTAGTGCCCAAAGGACAGTATGGGGAGCCAGTCCGCCAACCCCCACACTATGCCCATTCCCCACTGCCTTTTCTTTTGTTCAGCCAGTGGGAAACACAAGGCAAGAAGATTAGGACCATATTACATAACTCCGGGGTGGGGGGGCACGTTCATGTTAGAGACCGTGGCCCTGGGGCCACCTGGGGTTGTGGTACTCAGTGGCCATGAAAGATCGGAGGGTGCAGTGGAGGCAGTCCAGCCTGGGTGTGGGGATCAGGGACTCAGGGATGTGCTTAGTTATCATCAGTCTCCCAAGAGCCATAGGACAGCATCCCTTGACTATCGGCAAGGAAATAAATTTTCCCTTTGCCCCGCCTGCCCCTGCACTACCCCATTCTCTCTCAAACACAAATACACACACACACACACACACACACACACACACACACACACACGAGCTGGGCTAATCTCAGACATTGGACACAGTCAAATCTATCTCTTTCTTATTCCTTTGAGGATTCCGAGAATCATTTTTGGCAATCTTTTGGGTCTTTATCCTCCATCCCCGAATGTGCTGCTGCTTTAAAAAAAAAAAAAAAAAAATCACCTCTCCCCTCTGGTCCCCATCCCAAGAGGACATCAGTCTCTGAGAGCTGAGGAAGGAGAGCTGAGCCTGACAGGAGCTGGTTGGGAAGCCTTAGGCACTACCTCCATTTTCCTGGGACAGGATGCTTAGATCAGAGAAGGATATATTGACAAGGTGTTAGCCTCTTCCCCCTCCTCCTCCTCTCCCTCCTCCTCAAAGCCACCCTGTTCAACAGGATGAGCGTGCATCAAGTTCCCTTGTAACTACCCCCCCCCCACTTTCTTCAGACACACTTACCAGTCCCTAGCCACCACCCACTGGCTACGCATACCTACACACATTGCCACCATTGCAGAGACCAGTCAACTGGCTCCCCTGAGGGAGATGCCACCGAGGCCCAGAGAAACTCCAGCTGTCTGTCTCCAGCCATCCCCATCCCCCGGCTAGATTGGGGCTAACAAGGTTTCCATGAGTGTCTATCACAGCCAATGGCAGCTGTCCCCTATAAACTCAAGAGGTTGCTGATGGTTGGTATACACGAGAATGCTAAGAGGTAGAGTACTCTCACCTCTTGAGGAGGTTTACTGATTAATGTTGCACAGTGATCTATTATTGAGGAAACATTGCTGATGGGGTCACCTAATTTCCTAAGGAAAAAGCGGCAGAGGCAGCCTAAACCCATCTTCAAGTAGGGGAATGGGGGGGAGCGGGGTGGTCAGTCTGGCCCCCTCTTCAATGTTCCCTTAGGTATCTGGCCTTGCTGGGGTTCGGAAGAGAGGACAGGGCTGGGCAGGTCTCCCAGAAATCTGCAAGACAGGGACTCACTTGAGAAGAAAGGGGAAGCCAGAGAGCAGAGGAAAGTGCACCTGGGAGGAAGGACAAGGTCAGGGAGAGAGAGTGGGGGTGCTCTGTAGCTACCGAGGAGATACCCCGGGAGAATGCACTCCCACCGGAGCCAGGCAGGGATGGAGGAGCAGGTCATGGGGAAGAGACAGGTGTCCAGGCAGCCAGTAGACCCCTAACTGGAAGAAGTTTCAGGGTCCACAGGAAGCCTGCTTCAGCCCTCCCTGCCCCCAATCATGGTTCTTAGCCACGTGAGGGTAGATGTCCTGCACCTGGCCTTGGCAGGCCAGCTTTGAGATGTTGGTAATTCTGGCTCCTCCCCAGCCTCACCTGTTCCCCACTAGGCTTTTTTTCCCCATGTGTATTGCCCTAGGGCAGCCTTCCCCAAACCATATTCGCAAGGGTTCCTCAAAAAATGTCTTCCTTGGTCAAATAAATTTGGAACATAGTGGAAGATTCAAGCTCTTTTCTCCTACAAAACTTTTCCTAGCTTTTCATATGCCAGTGTGCACTGCAACTCTACAAGTCTGGGAGCAAATTTCCTAAATTTATTTGGCCACAGAACCCTCTTTGAGAGAACAGATGAAACACCTCCAAGGTCACTTTTGTCATGGGCACAGTCTGGGAACAGCATTCCAAAGTTCTCCTTTGAGCTTTCTGGGGGCTGTTTCATGGATGAGAAAACCTGCCCAGGGCCCTGGAGAGAACCCTTTGGTAGGGCCTGGAAGGAGTGGCTTCCCAGAACTTGGTATTCTGGAAGGCTCCCGGTCTCCTGCCTGACTGCCTGGCACCAAGGGGCTACTGTTCTGGCGTCAGGGGACCCCAGGCAGGTCAGAAGCGAAGGCTCCACAACCACAGGACAATTGGGCTTTAGGGTCCCAATTTCCCCACCCGCTTTCCCTAAATCATCCTCCTCTCCGCCCCACCCCTACCCCCCACCACCCGGAGCAACACCGAGTAGAGAGATTTTGAAGTTTTCCGAGCCCTTCCCCAGCCCCGACTCCAGCCCCTGCAGCGATGAGTGTGCCCCAGCGCCCGACTTGGTTTTCTCATTCATCACTGTGCACTTTGATTTCTAACCTGAGCCTCGCGGATGATGCCAGTTTGTTCTGTGATTTTTCCCCTTTTCCTTCTCCAGATGTCCAAACGGATTCTTCGGACAGAGATGTTTGGAGAAACTGCCTTTGCGATTGTACATGCCAGATCCTAAGCAAAGTATGTTTGAAGATACAAACACAAGTCCCTGCTCCCTAGAAAGCTTCCGGGTGCAGTCCCCCCGATGTAGGGCATAGGGCCAGGGGTGTTGGTAGTTTTGATCTTTGGCTGTTTTGTTTTGTTTCTCTTTTCTTTTTTGTATTTTGGTTTGTTCTTTTGTTTTGCTTTGTTTTTCATTTTTTGGCCTAATCCTTGGGTTTAAAGTTCAGGGCTGCAGGTAAGGGGCAGAGTGGCAAGGCCAGTACAAGCGGTAACGGTGGCAAGGAACCCAGCTGGCATTGGCAGGAGCCCGTGCCGGGGTATTGCAATGCCTGTGTCTTGCTATCCTGGCTCTCTCTTTCTGGTTTTCTTTCTTTTGGTAGGTGTCCTGTGGGATACACCGGGGACAGGTGTCAGCAGTTCGCAATGGTCAACTTCTCCAGTATGTCTCTTTCTTCTATTTCTTTTCCTCCCTGGTGACTGACAGTCTCCCCGTGCGGGAGGGGCCCGGCCTTGCTTAGCCTGACTAGAGGGAGCCACAGGGGAGAGAGGGGAGTGGTAGTGTCCTGGGCTCCTCTCAGTCATCAGTGCTCACTAGAAGCCTGTTCGGAAGAGACGGATGTGCCCCCTGCCACCCCCCACCCCACCGCACCCCACCCCACCCGACTTTTGGCTGCACGCAGTAACAACCCCCCAATTCTCTCTGCAAGGAGAGGGGGGCTGCGCTCAGGCCTCTGCACCACTTCTGAGGGTGGGCAACGAGGCCAGCAGCGGGAGAGGTGTTAGCAGGGCCCTCACCTGCCTTTTAAAGCCTTTTGAGGACGTCAGCTGCTGATGGGGCCAGGCAATGAGTGTGTGCACGTGTGTACCGGTGTGTTTGAGAGAGACAAATAAGTTCTCAGCCTGTCTTTGGGTCTGGCCAGAGTTTGTTTTGATTTGGGGTGATGGGGGAGAGTGGGGAAGGGAGTGCTGAGGGAGAACAAGCCCCAGGGCACTGGTTTCCATGGAAGCCAGAGGTCAGAGACATTCAAGGATAGGGTGGGATGGGGGGGTTGCTGCCTGCTAAAACATAGACGAAATGAGGATTCAAGGGATAATTGCTGATTCTTTCCAGGCCCACTCTGGACTCCATTCCCTTCCTTTCTTCCACTTGTGAGGTTGGAGCTTTCTGGTCTGCCTAGTTAGCTGTGGGGGGAAAAACGAGCCCTGCAGCAGAAAGATGAGACCCTAACTGTAGAGTGTTTTATTTGAGGCTGGGAGCAATTTCTTCAAGTATCACCAGGTGGAGGTGGAGCAGAGCAAAAAGCCCCTGGCCGGCCATGGACTCCATCTGGGGCCTACCAGTCTGCTGGCCTGTAAAGCGGGACACTGTCACCCCTCCTCCAGAACATACTAGGTCCCTGCTCAGCCCACCCTACCTCTTCCTCTCCTAGGAGGACAGCTGAGTCCCATGAAGAATTAGGAACCTAATTCCTAATTAGGTGATGGTGCCTAGGCACCGAGAGGTAGAGCTCCAGGCAGGAGAGGCTGAGAGCAGGACCCAGGGGTCATTTGGAGAGTTTGGGTCTCAGGGTGGAGAAACAAGTCTCCCACCCCTCCTTAGGCCACAGCACAAAAGCCTAGAAATCATCACCTCCTTCTCCCTGCTAAAGCCTGGAAGCCATGACTTAAAGAGGAAAGTAGAGGCCCCAGGGAGGTGGTCAGCCCAGATGGTCAACTGTCTTCACAGTGTGTGGGAGGTAGCACTCTCCGCAGGCCCCTCTGGCTAGAGGCCAGGGAGGAAGGCTATGGGGATAAGAGGAGAGCTCTGGTCAGGGTATGTGGTCCAGAATTCTCCAGAGCCCAAGCTCTAGGAAGAAGTGCAGAGTCAGATCCAGCCCCCCCATGGAAGACCATAGGTCAGGAGGGGCCTCAGGAGGGAACAGAGCAGCCAGGCCAAGGCTAAGGACCAGGGGAAAAAGGCCATGGAGGGCCTATTCCTTTTTACTCTTAGGCCTGGAGCCTCCCTGCCTTATGGGACTGTTCTGGACAGGGAGTCCCAGTCCATCCTGAATCAGAGTTGCCAAGCCTCCAGAACTCGGCCATTGGCCAAACTTTTCTGCCAGCTGCGCTGCTTCAACTTTCAGCTCAGAAGGGTCCACAGGGTTCAGGAGCCCAGAAGAAGTCTAGAAATACTGCCACAGGCCTCTCTGCCTAGTGTCATCAGGATCATTGCCATTTCCTTTCCGTGAAGGACTTACAGTCTTCAAGCACTTTGCCCAGAGCACTTAGTGCAATGTTGTATCAAATAATTATTGAACAGGTGGTAGAAAATGCTACCTCTAAGTGTTCGGGCTTTGGATTCAGATTGATCTGAATAAAAATGCCAGCTGCTGAGCTTCCTAGTTCTGGGGCCTCATTTAACCTCTCTGAGTTTGTTCTCTCATCTCTAAAATGGGGATAGTAATGTTTACACCTCGAGGGTTGTCGTTGAGGATGGAAGTGCAGCGATGCCTACAGAGGGCTGAGCAGAGAGCCTGCCGCTGCTGATGGACGGCAGCTGAGCTCCTCTGGTAGCTACAGCTGGCATGAGGTGGGGGCAGGAGGGCCCCCACCAGCACCCTGGAGGCTGACTCCCAGCCAGTCCTGAGCAAAGGGGCTGACTCCCTCCACCCCTGCCGCCACCCCGCCCAGACAACCTCTAGACCAGATTACCTTTTGCAGAGTCCATGGAAACAAAGCCTAGGGCCAGAGTAGCACTCCTTCTTTCCCTGACAGTCCCTCCATTTCCCAAGAGTCAAACCCTGCATATCGCTAATCCCCCCCCCCCCCCGCCAAGTGAAAAGAACCCATACACATAAGCACACGCCTGCACAAACACATGAGCACATGCTCTCATCAGGGGCCCACGTCCTGGCCTCCCCAGCCAGGCCCCTGTAACTGTGTGTCACAGGACGTGTCCAGGATGGAGACTGTGTGTATCATCTGGTAAACCTGGACCTGCTGGGAGTCCAGCATCAGGTTGCCATGGTTACTGGTCAGTATGCAAATGTCTGCCCAGTATGCAAAGGACCTGTCTGTGACTCAGTGGTGCTGTTTATCCCGGCTGAGAGGCCACCTATGAATATGACGAGTGGGGAGCATCTTTGACAGGAGCAGATATAGACACCGGCCCCTCAGAATCCATCCCCGGTGAGAGGAGAGCAGGGCTGCCTTCTGGCAGTGACATCACCACTCCTGTCAGTCACCAATGGCCCACCCAAAACCATATGGGCCTTCGACTCAAAGGGGAGGTCAGTTAGGAGGCACAGAAGCTGCTGCTGCTGCTGCTGCTGCTATTACTTGGTTCCCAGAGCAAGGAAGCAGAAGAAAACCCTTCAAAGGCTTTGGTCCCCAGCTCGCTACTCCAGGTGGTCACCGTCCTCATGATTCACTAGTCAGGCCCAGAGACTCAATCAGCAGGAACAGCACAGGACTTCCAGCTGGTGGCCCCCATGCTCTCCTTCCCCTACAGGAGACGAGAGCATCAGAACCCAAGTTCACCTCCTCCCTGGATCTCACGGAACTGACTGCACGTGGGGAGGCCATAGACTGGGCCCCTTCACACACACTGAGCCTCCCCCTGTCCAGGCCTCCCACGTCTCTCCCTACGTATACACACTTTTGACAGTTGAGGAAACAGAGACTAGGCTTGCCCACATGCACACAGCATGTTAGGGACAAAACTGAAACTCAGAGCCTACAGACAGGCGCTGGTCACATTAGAATGGTAGGTGAGCTTTTCAGAAACAGTGTTGAGATATCTGGGCTCCCACCCCAGAGTCCAATCCCATTGGTCTGGATGATTCCTAAGTATGGCAGGGTGGCAGAGCTCCAATCTGAACAGAGAAGACACTGAGAGGTGGATAGGCCTGGTGTACTTGGAAACACAGTGGGTCTGGGGCAGGGCTGACCCTTGGGTGGGGCCCGTTGATCTAACCCCTCGATGGCGTGGGGGCCCACCTTGTGGGGCTCTGAAAGTGCACATTTACAACATGATCGACTTTGGAGTGCAACTTGCTCACCACCTGACACACGTGTTCCACAGGTGAACCCACCTGTCTTTTCCTAGAAGTTGCAGTTTGCTCTTCTGAGTGGTAAAATCAAGCCCAGACCCCAAGGTCTAGGCCCTGTAGGCATCTAGCATGTTGGAGGTGTCAGGTGGAGAAGTGGCCTGCTGCCTCAAGCCTCTCCCCACAAACTCAGGAGTCTCCATGCCTAGGCTTCCAGGAGATGGGACTTTGGAGGCAGGACCAGTCCTGGGCACCTCGTGCCCTCATTCTGGACAGAAAAAAGGGCCCCCTGAACGAGCTCAGGGCTGAGCAGATCGTCTCCAGGAAGGGTGTGGGAGTGTGGGAGGCCTGGTACTGGAGCTGGGAGGAGAAGGAACACAGGGACTCCTCAGAGCCGCACCCCCACTCACCTTTCCTCTCTGGGGACATCTGCCGACTGACTCTTGTGCCTCCGCCTCCCACCAGGTACTAACCCCATGGCTCATCTCTAAAGAACCTGCCCTGCCTGCTGATCCTAACACTCCTCTCTCTACCCCCATCAGGGCTCTTGGGGACTGGGTGCCAGGGCAGGGTTCAGGAGGCCGGGAGGGGACGCCACTAACCTGCTTTCACCTCACAGGCTGGCTGCTGGTGTCTGAAGAGTCCTGACCAACGTTTCTCTCTCTCTCTCTCTCTCTCTCTCTCTCTCTTTCTCTCTCTCTCTCTCTCTCTCCTGCCCTCCCCACTTCCCCATCTCTCTCTGTATCTCTCCCTCCATCCCCTCCCCTCTCTGACCCTGCTCTCTTCTGCACTGCCAGAGCATCTTGGATTTGAACTAAAGGGTACGGAGCTCTATGTGTCAGTCAGTGCCATCCACTCCACCCCTCTCCACAGTCTCTGACACCATGTGTGCTGGATGTTTGCTTTACTTTCCAAAAAAATGTTAAAGGGATGATTCCAAAAATCTCCCCTGGCCCTCCCAAGATGTCCTATCATACACTGCATTGATTTGGGACAGACAACAGAAGCTCGGAATAGCGAAGCACCCCCGGGGTTCAGACCGTGCCCCCAGTGTACAGTGGCATCCCCTGCCTAAGGCCTCGCAGGGGGAGGAGCTAATGTGGCCCAACAGGTTGGCCAGACGAGAGATAGACCCCTGGAGAGCTGGAGTCCGGAAGCCACAAAATCCTGGCTTGGAGAGTTGTGCAGACAGGCATCCTCTTTAATTTGACTTTAATTCTCCTTCCTGTTCCCACTTCCATTTCCATTGCTTTTCATTCTGTGCCACGCTGGCAGCTAATAATGCCCATTTGTCTCTGCCCCCTGCCCTGTGTCTGTCTGCCAGGCTTTGCCATCTGCTTGAGGCTGTCACTCCCTCCATGATCTGTCTCCACAATGGCATGCGTGTTCACCTGTGGGCAAGACACGTAAGGGTCGAGGGTGACCTGCCCTCCGGTGCTCACCCTCCTGCCCCCCAGCTCAGAACCTTCCCTCCCTCCCACTTCTTCCCTGTGGCCCCGGGAGACACACTGAACGGAAAGGGACTCGGAGTCGTTCTGTCCTCTCCCTGAGCTGGAAGGCTCCACCCAGGCCTCACATGGAGAGATGCAGGGGCTCAGAGGGGTCAAGGCTTCGGTGGGGTCAGACCTCAGATGGGGCGCACAGCCTGCAGTTCTGAAAAGGCTATCCTTGAGGCAGGTCTGGACAGGCCCTACTTCCCTCACTGCCCAGGCCCTATCAGCTCTCCTCGGAAGACAGAGCTAAACGTCTGTGGAAGGGTGTGTCTATGTGCTGCCGGTGACGGGGCGGGAGGAGAGGGGTGAGTCCGCGTGGTCCGTGTGTGATGGTGCCACGTGCGGGAGGTGAGCCTGCCGGGCTGTGAGTGTTGTGGGCGGGGCGGATGTCCCATGCCTTGGTAGGTCTCTCAGGGCAGGATGTGAGTGCACAGAGGCACACAGCAGGGCATCTTTGTGTTAAGCACTGAACGTTGTGCAGGTGGAACTGGGAGGGTGCAGAGGTGAGTGTGCTCGTGCGCAAAAAAATGTGCGTGCCTGTAACGGCGGTCTGTATGTCCATCTGTGGACCAACTCGACGAACATCTACTGAACCCCAGAATTTGCCAGAATCTGGCGATCTGCCACACAGAGTCCCTGCCTTCCTGGCACTCAAATTCACAGGATGAGACAGACAACAAACAGGAAAGATAGCAGGTGGTGGTAAGTGCTATACTGAAAATAAAAGAAGGTAGTGGGAGGGTGCCAAGCTGGGGACGGAGTTACTTTAGCTATGCGGCCAGGAAAGGCTTATGCGATGAGGTAGCATCTGTGCTAAAACCTGATAAAAAAGTAGCCAGCCCTGCAACCAACTGGAGGAGAATGTCTGAGGCAAGTTAGGGATAGCGTGGTTGGAGCGGGCTTGCCTTGTCCAGTGGACAGAAGGGATGCCACAACTCTGGGCATGGCAGACATGGCGACTGGACCACCTATGAGATGTAAAAGGAGGGATGAGATGGTAACCCAGGCCTTGTAGGCCATGGCAGATCTCTGGGTTGTATTCGAATTGCCGGGTTCAGCTACTGTGAGTTTGAAGCAGAGGAGTAGATGAGCTGAAGGCTTGGGGACAGAGAACAGACTCGGTTGGAAGACAGGCTGGGGAGCAGCGGAAGCAGGGTCTAGCCTGTCACAAGGTGACCCGCTATCCAGATGGGAGATGACTATGCCGGACTGAGCTAGAAGCAGTAGAAGTGGTCAAATCCAGAAGCTACTTGGGAGGCAGAGCTGGGAAGTCTTGCTAAAGGACCAGGTATCAGAGCAGGCAAGGAGAAAGGAGTAGTCAGCAGTGATCCCAACGTCAGGACCTGAGCAATAGGGAAGGGGGTACGAGCACTGACGATGTGGGAAGGACCAGGAGCAGGTTTGGGAAGAAGCTAGGGAATCAGCACTGCTGGCTGGCCATGACCCTTGGGTAGAGGAGTCTGGAGCTCATGCAGAAGTCAGGGCAGCAGATACAAATATGAGAGTCGCCTGCATAGAGTTGGTATTTAAAGTCTGAGCTGGGTGAGATCATGAGGGGAAAGAGAGCAGGTGGAGAAAGGAAAGAAGCCTGGGAGCTCTGGGCCCTTCTACCTTGCAGCCTGCATACAAGAGTAGGAAGCAGCAACTGAACAAGTCAGCCCTTGAAGGAGGGCAACACCCAGGAGAGAAGAGCCATCCAGGGGGAGTGGGCCCAACAGGGGGAGTTGGCCGAGAGGGAAGCAAATGACCACAGGACTTGACAGTGGTGGTTGTTAATGACCATGACCAGAGTGGTCTCAGGAGTGACAGAGACAGATGCCCCATTGGAGAGGACTGGGGGTGGGCAGGGATGAGAACCAGAGGCAGGATATGGACCGCAGAGCCCAGAGATGGGGGGGCCAGGGTGGAGGGTTGTTTAAGATTGCATGAGTGAGTGAGTGTGTGTGTGTGTGTGTGTGTGCTTCTCTAGACATGTATGAGTGTATCTTTGTGAAGGGGTCTGTGTACGCATAGGCAGAGCCCTCAGGTATGTGTGTCTAGAGGGTTTGTACTCCCAGAGTTGGTTGTAGGTGTACACAGGAGGTGCCACAAGTCCAAGGATTTAGGGACATTTCCCAGGGCTCTACCACGGTGCTGGGTCTCGCCTCCACCTATCCCTGTGCTGAGGGGAAGGGGCCATGCTGAGGGGGCAGCTGGCAGGTGCAGGTGGGGACAGGGGATGTCTAGACTGCTGCTGTCACCTTTTTCCTTTTCTTCCTCCTGGTTTTCTCTGCTCTAGATGGGCAAGAGTTGCCCCACCAAGAAGCAGGAGGTGGAAGGGATGGCTGGTTCTTTTTTGAGACCCAGCCTAGCTCAGCTCCTCAGAAAGTGGGGAGGCTCCTCCTTGAGCACAAGAACTGTCCTAGGCACCAGGGGCTATGCTGCCATTCGTGGGCTTCTCAAAAGCAAAGGGAAAGGCTGCAATGGGCCAGGGCCCCATACTGCCTAGGCTGCAGAAACAAATCAAAGCCTTTCTCTCTGTGCCCTCCTCCATGGGCCTGGCCTTCTCTGTCCCTGCTCCTGGCTTCCCTCCTAAGTCCAGCCTCTGGGTCTGATGTCCTGTCTGACGTCCTTGCCTTTCTTAGCAAAGCGGAAAGGGCCAGCCAGGCCTTTGCCCAGGGTCTACATGTTCACTGCCCTGAAGAACAGCTCTCCCCAGCCCACCCAGGCTCTTTGAAGTCACCAGGCCATAGTGGAGCAGGACAAGGTTGCTGGCCAAGCTGGGTTGCCCTCCCCTGTGGCCTTTGGAATTTCACCTCCATCCCACCCACCCCACCCCCTGCATTCTCCATTCATGTGCTCTGGGCAGGGTGAAGGGTTTGGGACGGTGAATTCAGGGATAGTCACTTGTGACCCGATCACGGGTGGGAGGATGTCGGGGCCACAGAAAGCAATCCAAGAAGGGAGGGACTAGCTGGGGAAGGAGGAGACGCAAAGGAGCCGGGAGGCCCTGAGCTGGAGGGAGCCTGAAGCTTTGGGGGCAGGTGGGGGTGGGTTCTTTGCATCACTTTCCCCATGGATCTGCCTCCTGCCCTGCCCCCTCACATCCTCTTCTTCTGCCTCTGCAGAAGCCGAGGAGCTGTACCAGAAGAGAGTCCTGACCATCACCGGCATCTGCGTGGCTCTGCTGGTCGTGGGCATTGTCTGTGTGGTCGCCTACTGCAAGACCAAGTGAGTGTCAGACACTCAGGCCTGCAGTAGGCCAACTAAGAAGGGGCCTCTTGGGCTGCTTTTGTGAAGACAGTGTCTCTTGCTCACACATACACTCCTTCCCCAGGTCTGGCTGGCCACCCCCTTATGCCCCCACAGCCCCTTCAGGGGCCGCTGCTGCTGCTGGTGTGGGGAGGAAGGGCTGGGCCAAGAAGCAGGAGTAGAGGGTAGAGGAGACAGGCCCCAGAGGACTGAACAAGAACTGTTGTGAGCACAAATGTTGGAAGAAAACAGATCTGGGTTTGAATCCAGCTCTTCCATTTACCATGACCCTGAGTAAACTGACTGGCCTCTCTGAGTCCTCATCCTTAAAGCAGGAAGGATCGTAACACAGACCTCAGAGGACACTGTGAGGGGCATCAGCCCTGTCAATCAGGCTGGCGCTGGAGCAGTGTTGGGAGTGAGGAAGCACAGAAAGGAAGGCTACATTCCCAGTGGGAAAAGAGACCTCATGAGGGACTGCCTTGTCTCACTTGGGCGCCAGCTAGGCCACAGCACAGAAAAGATGGGGCTGGGTCCCTTCTGGGCAGAGGAAAGATGGGGTAGAACTTTGGAGCAAGGGAAAGAAAGGTGCAGAAGGAGTGCTGGCAGTTCCTATAGAAGAGTGCACACTGACAGACAACTGT
This sequence comes from Hyaena hyaena, assembly GCF_003009895.1. Classification (NCBI taxonomy): domain Eukaryota; kingdom Metazoa; phylum Chordata; class Mammalia; order Carnivora; family Hyaenidae; genus Hyaena; species Hyaena hyaena. Next base: position 748,613 of record NW_024081061.1, on the reverse strand, counting down.
GGGAAAGGGTCAGCTGTGTTCCTAGAGCATGAGCATTCCAGAGTAGGTGGAGTAAGTCTGGGGTCAAGAAAAAGGCATGAGTATAAAAAGACAGCTAGAACCTAGAAAGTAGCATAGGGCATTGAATCCCAAGCTAGGAAGCCCGGGTTTATTCAGTAAATGAGAGGGAGCCAATGAAGTTTGTAGAGTGATGGAGTGCAGAGAAAATGATAGGTTTGTCCCATCCATTTTATCCAGAAAGCAAGGTCTGGGCATAGCCACCATTTAGGGTACTGAGTCCCTTGGTCTTGACTCCTGCCACACCTATCTATGGGATCTAAGGCCCTGCTAGCCTTGGGATTTGGGGCTCAAGGAGCCCAGAGGAGACTAGGCCCAAGTACGAAAAATGGGGTCAAGAACTAGCGGAAGAGCAACTCCCTATTCTAACCTCATTTCTTCAAGAAACTTTCATTCACTGCCTGCTAGATACCAAGCCCTGCACCAGGCACATGGCCAGTGCTCTAAGCAAGATGTCCAGGGTGATAAGATACACTTCAGAGGTGCCTAACTTTGGCAGGAGGGCAAGAAGAGTTTCCCTGAGGAAGCATTTAGGCTGAGTCTAAGAGAAGAGCAGGAGTTAGCAGGTGAGGAAGAGGTAGAGAGTGTGCTCCAGTGGGATGTAACAGTACGTGCAGAGGCCCAACGAGTAGAGAGGGGAGCACGGTGGAGGGTCAGAAATAAGCCCCTCAACGATACAGCAAGCTAGGGCAGTGAGAGGGCAGTGAGGGAGGGCCAGTGAAGGGTTTTGTTGTTTTTTTCTTGTTTTTTTAATGTTTATTTTTGAGAGAGAGAGCATGAGCAGGGGCCAGGGAGTGGGGGGGGGGGTGCAGGGAGAGAAGGGGACACAGGATCTGAAGCAGACTTTGTGCTGACAGCAGAGAGATGACAATGCGGGATTCAAAGTCATGAACTATGAGATCGTGATCCGAGCCAAAATCAGACGCTTAACCAACTAAGCCACCCAGGTGCCCCCCAGTGAAGGGTCTTAAGTGGGAATGACATGATTAGACTTGTTGATTACAGAACAAATGTGCTGGGCACTTGATATGGCCAATGTAAAGTAGTCCCACAGGCCTGTGACCATAGCACCATGTTTTATTTTTCTCATTGCTCTTTACTGAAAGTATCTTGTTTATGTGTTTATTATCTGCCTCCCCTACTGGCTTGCCAGCCCCACGAGGGTAGAGATTCTGTCTGTCCCCTTCACTCTTCCAAAACAGCATCTGGCACATAGCAAAAACCCAAGAAAGAGCAGATGAATGAATGAATGAATCAGTCAATCGGTGGGTAGGTGGGCTGGTGCCAGAATATTTTATCTGCTCTTAATTCTGAGGAGACTTTGGAATGGGTAAATGGCCACCCCACTTTACAATGAGGAAAGTGAAACATGGAGAGTTTAAGTAACTGGCCCACGATTACACAGTGAGGATGTGGTAGAGTTCTACTCTCTCAGCAGAGCCAAGGCTCAGGACCACTCTGCTCAGGTCCTGCTAAATTCAAGCTGGTGGTGATGGGAGGAGGCAGATCGGCGGGGTCCTGGCTGAGAGCAGCCTGACACAGGGTAGAGAGGTAGCAGGAGGCTGCCCCGGCATCCAGGGCAGAGGTAGAATAGTTCCCCTGGAGGGGCAGCTGGGAAATTTCATACATTGTATGGAGGGAGTGCCCAGCTAACACACCCTTCTCCTGTGCAGAAAACAGCGGAAGCAGATGCACAATCACCTCCGGCAGAACATGTGCCCAGCCCACCAGAATCGGAGCTTGGCCAACGGACCCAGCCATCCCCGGCTGGACCCTGAGGAGATCCAGATGGCAGATGTGAGTGGTGTTACCAGAACCCCCTCTCTGTACAGCCAGCCTTTGTCATGTGCCCTGCAAGGAAGGACCAGGGCAGAAGCCAGCCCATCCAGTGCTCAGCCTTGCCCACTAGCCTAGCCTAGCCTCACCAGACTGGCCTCGCTTTGCCCACTTCCTTAAGGGGTGGATCTGCTGGGGCCACCGCTGCCCTAACATCATGCCACTTATCCAGTGGACCACTCCCCAACCTGAAGCTTAGTGCTTCACTTCCCCATCCGTGCCCGGAAGGAGGGCTCATCAGTCACTCATCACTAACTCCCGCCCAACTGTGTCTGTTGCAGTATATCTCCAAGAATGTGCCAGCCACAGACCACGTCATCCGGAGGGAAACGGAAACCACCTTCTCTGGGAGCCACTCCTGTTCTCCTTCTCACCACTGTTCCACAGCCACACCCACCTCCAGCCACAGGTGGGTACCTCCGAGGCCCACAGAGATTTGCAGAGTCCTATATGCACGCCCACAGAAAGCACGCACACATCTGCCAGAAGACACAAAGAAACCCCCCTGCCAGGCTAGGCCCTGGACTGAGGGTCCTTTTGAGTCAGACAGTAAAGGTGGAGGACTTCAGACCAGAACACACCACCAAACATTCATCCATCCTCAGGGGACCAGAGTCCCTTTTCCAGTATAAACCAACCCCAGAGGAATAACAGTATCACTGTGCTCCCACCTAACACGTGGTTTGGGTTGGACCTTATTAGCACCGAATGATCTGGCATAAAAATCCCTCCTCATTCAAACACTCAGACCTATTAGATGCCCTCTCCTGAGTCTGCCCTTATGAACCTAGTCTACCTTCACTTCCTTTTCTTTGTCCACCCAAGCACAAAGGTTCATACAGCTCACAACATGCTCCTTCTTCCCTGGGGAGCAGCATGGAATAGGCCAGGCCCACATGTATTGGCCACTGGGGCTGTGCTCCTGACATAAGTGGCTAGGGATCATGGGAATGGAAGGGTCCCAGACACGAGCCCCCCGGGTTGAGGGTAGGGGGAGGTTGGTTGCACAGAGGAAAAGAAAAGGCTTACACATGTTCGGGTGCACCCATCTACAGGACCCTAGCCCTCCTTTTCCCTACATCATACTACATGTCAGCTCAGAGTGGAGAAGGGCAGTGAGCTGAGGGCGCCTGAAGTGAAGCAAAGAACCAGGAAGGGGGTGGACCTGGGAGCACACCTGCTAGGCTGTTCTGCCCCTTCCTGATCCCTCACCTCACCTCCACCTGGCTTCTCCAGGCATGAGAGCCACACGTGGAGCCTGGAACGTTCTGAAAGCCTGACCTCTGACTCCCAGTCGGGCATCATGCTGTCATCAGTGGGCACCAGCAAATGCAACAGCCCAGCGTGTGTGGAGGCCCGGGCACGGCGGGCAGCAGCCTACAGCCTGGAGGAGCGGCGCAGGGCTGCCGTGCCACCTTACCATGACTCCATTGACTCCCTGCGCGACTCCCCACACAGCGAGAGGTCAGTTCCTATCTCATGACCTGTGCCCCACCTTGGCCAGAGACTGGCCCCATTGACCCAGGGCTGACCCTTAGGGGACCTCAGAGACACTCCAAAGATTCTCATGTCCCTTTTTCAGATGGGCAAGCAAGGTCCCTGAAAGGTGGAATGATCTGCTCAGGGTCATCAGCGTGTTAATGACAGACTGGGACCAAGTCTGGGCCAGTGCACCCTGGTGTGGAGTGACCATCTAATTTAATTTTCCTACTAGGACACTTTTCAAAGTAGAAGGGGATGTTATAGTTGCACTAGAACATCAGGAACAAACAGGGGCTGTTCTGGACATGCCAGAACATATGGTAGCCTGACCCTGGTGTCACCCAGAGGCTCCATGTCCCAGTGGGAACAGAAAGACACCAAGATGGAGCAGACTGAAGGGTGGGAGGGGAGGCTGTCTGCAAAGAGAATGACCAGTGCAGGCTGGGCCTGAGCCAAGGACTGCAGGCCCTGGCAGTATCAGCAACAAGGTCCGGGGATCCAGACACCATCGGGTTTCCGAGCAATGGATGCAGTGAGAACCAGGAAACTCCCCTTCTTCCCTGACTCCAAGCCAGGAGTCCTAGGAGGCCAGCCCTCTACCTTACTCAGCCCTCCAGTGTCCCTTAGCAAGAGGGATCTGTGGGAGGAGAAAAGGTGCACAGTATTGGGAACTCCAGGCTGAACTGAAATGCTCTCCAGCTCTTACTTCACCTACTCCATGCCAGCCCTCACTGAGCAGGCCTGCCTGGGCATTCAGAGATGGTCCACCTCGTTTTTGCTCCTGAGAAGCTCCCAGCCATGGACACAAACCACTGAAGCTCACAGCTATGGAACGCACTAAGCACAGGCCATCCCACCAGGACAGATAGACCCAGTCGAACTGCAGGCTCTAGGAAGCAGCCAGGTTTTCCAAACCCAACCGTTCAAAGCCCAACTCCACCACCTGTGTGATTTAAAGCAGGTTGATCATCCCTGTGCCTTGTTTCCTCAGCTGTGGATCATGAAAAACAATACCTATCATACATGGGTCTTGTGAAGGCCATCAGAGATCACGTGCACAAAGCTCTCTGCCTCCTACCTAGCTACACTAGGTGTAGCTGTTGTTACCAAAGCAATAGGACTTCTTGATGGTTGGGAGGCAGAGAGACAGGGAGAGCTTTCCAGGCAAGGGAGGACCCTGAAGTCTACTAGCAGAGGCACTTAAGAACATGGCTAGTGAGTGAGATGCCCAGAGCAGGGTGAGATGCTGGGAGAATGGAGCTGGGCCTGAACAGGTAGGCTGGGGCCACAGAGATAGCTGATGGCCCTGGGGTCTGCTTAGGATGTGGGCCCTGGATGGGTAAGCAGGAAGGGCCTCCTTAAGCAAAACTGACTTTAAAAGATTGCTTTGGAAACTGCACAGTGGAGGAGAGACCCTGGAGTGGGGGAATAACCAGAGTGAACAACTAGGCCCAGGATGTGGTAGAGCAGGGCAAAGGGGGTGTTCCAGAAGATGGGGTAGGGCGGTTAATTGGCTGTCCATGTGGGAGAGGGAAGTCAGACGATTCAGAGAGTAATGAGGACTCTGGAGGGCAGGGAAGTGTTAAGTCCTGGTTCCTGCCTGGCATCGGTTCACATCGCAGCCCTACCACTTCCCCGTTGTGTGAACCTCGAGCAAGTCACTAAAATGTTCTGAGTCTCATTTTTCTCATGTGTGGTACGGGACTAAGGTAAGGGTCTTACAGAATTACTGATTAGACGAAATGGTGCATGTAAAATGCCCCAGCCTGAGCCTGACCCAAAGTAACATTTCAAGAATATTGGTGACTGTGCGCATCCCTCACACCAAAAGGACCATTCATAGAGGAGCATCGGGCAGGCAGTGGCACATCCCATGTGATACATTTATGGAATCATTCCACCAAAGGCCTGGAATGCGCACTGTGGTTAGCCCCTCTTAAAGCATAAGGAAACCGAGCCTGGGGTAGGTTAAGGAAATTGCTTACGGTCACTGAGGATTGACACTATCATTCGGGCGGGCGGGATCCCAGGCACTGCCAGTGCTTTCGGTCGCGGCCCACCCCTTCCACCGCAACCCGCAACCCCGTAACCCCCGGCCCACGCCTCTGCATCTCCCCGCAGGTACGTGTCAGCACTGACCACGCCCGCGCGCCTTTCTCCAGTGGACTTCCACTACTCGCTGGCCACGCAGGTGCCGACTTTTGAGATCACGTCTCCCAACTCCGCGCACGCAGTGTCGCTGCCGCCGGCCGCACCCATCAGCTACCGCCTGGCGGAGCAGCAGCCGCTTCTGCGGCAGCCGGCGCCCCCTGGCCCCGGGCCGGGGCCCGGCGCGGACATGCAGCGCAGCTACGACAGCTACTACTACCCCGCGGCGGGGCCCGGGCCGCGGCGCGGGGCCTGCGCGCTGGGCGGCAGCCTGGGCAGCCTGCCCGCCAGCCCCTTCCGCATCCCAGAGGACGACGAGTACGAGACCACGCAGGAGTGCGCGCCCCCGCCCCCGCCGCGGCCGCGCGCTCGCGGCGCGTCCCGCAGGACGTCGGCGGGGCCCCGGCGCTGGCGCCGCTCGCGCCTCAACGGTCTGGCGGCGCAGCGCGCACGCGCGGCGCGGGACTCGCTGTCGCTGAGCAGCGGCTCTGGTGGCGGCTCGGCCTCAGGCTCGGACGACGACGCGGACGGGGCGCTGGCGGCAGAGAGCACGCCTTTCCTCGGCCTGCGCGCGGCGCACGATGCGCTGCGCTCGGACTCGCCGCCGCTGTGTCCGGCGGCCGACAGCAGGACTTACTACTCCCTGGACAGCCACAGCACGCGGGCCAGCAGCAGACACAGCCGCGGGCCGCCCCCGCGGGGCAAGCAGGACTCTGCGCCCCTCTAGGGGCCCCAGCCGCCCCCCTCCGCCTCGCCTGCCCCACTGTCTTTAAGGAGAACAGAGACCACCGCCTGGAGAGAGAAAGGAGGAAAAAAAGAAATAAAAATATTTTTATTTTCTATAAAAGGAAAAAGGTATAACAAAATGTTTTATTTTCATTTTAGCAAAAATTGTCTTATAATACTAGCTAACGGCAAAGACGTTTTTATAGGGAAACTTTATATGTAACATCCTGATTTACAGCTTCGGAAAAAAAAAAGAAACAACAAAAAAAAAGAGAGATGGGCCAATTTTTTGACTCTTTAATAGAAACCTATATTGTGGTGCCTTTTGCTGTACGCTAATCTGGAGCTCCTGGAGAGAAGTCTGGGTTGTGGGGTGGGGGTGAGGGGAACGTAGGATCCCCAGCTGGCAGGCGTGGGAGGAAGCCTGCAAAGAAAAGGCTGCTGGGTGCTAGTGGGGGCAAGGGTGGGGGCTGGAAGAGCCTTGGCCCCGAGGAAGGAAATGAGGACAGCAGTAGCTTTGCCCCCAGGCGAGGTCTTCAGCCCCAGACACCCTGAGGAGAAGGCAGGGATCCTAGGCTTGGAGCTAGAGTTGAGGTCAGGTAACTTTCAGGAGGAGACTTGAGGCCCAGCGACAGCAACCAGAATGGGGAGGGGGGCCTCCCCGCTCCTCACAGCTGCTAAGGGAGGGGGCACTGAGAAAGAGGTCTTCCCAACAGCGCCGGCCCCAGGGAGGGGGCAGCTCTGCCAGGGCCCCAAAGTTCCAGCTCCTCCTCCCCTGTGGCCTCCAGGATGCCCTTCCGTCCTCTGCAGCACCTTCGTTTACAGGTTGTCTTTTCTATTTTATGCCTGCATGTCCTTTGCATTTCAGATTCTTTAGATTGGATGCATGGTCACACTGGGACCGAGAAGAGCCACTCCACAGTGTATTTGATTCCCCTTTTAGCAATAAAGTAACACCATTTCCTTCCAGACCCCAAGTCACCTATGAATTCCACTCCCTCCCCACCCCGCAAAACTGGGTCCACTGCTAATTTGTCGAAAAAGGTAATTGTTTAAACAAACAGACAAAGAACCCTGCCCTGAAATGTCCAAACACCTGACTGTTGACACTTGAACATTTTTATATTATAAATAAAATCAGAAATAACTCATGTTTGACTGTGTGTGCCTAGCCCCAGGTAAGGAGAGAAGACAGAATGAGGACCTGGGTGGAGATGGATGGATGTTGGTGCGGAGACCGGAGAGGGCCAGGCTATGCCCTGGGAGGGAGAGACCTTCCCTCTCATCTCCCTGGCTTCAGCTCCCAGGACAGGCTCCAACCCTCCTCGAAGATTATTCACCAGGTATCCCCCCTGGCTTCAGGGGAACCTGGCCAAGGGGCTGATGCAGATTACTCTGCTTTGAGCTCAGCCTCAGAACCCTGGCCCACTTCCTGCCCTGCAGCTCTTTGGGCTGGACTGAGGCAACAGTTTCCGGGCCTATGTGGGTGAGGAGGGAAGGGTTGTGGGGTTGGCACTGGGGCAGCTGAGGCAAGATGACCCTTGGGGCCTCAAACATGTCACAGGCAAAGCCTGGACATGCAGGGTGGCATAATGGGTACCCTTGGCTGCCAGGAAGACCACAGCTGCTGCAGCTTGTAAGCCCACAGGGTGTTGTGCTTTTCCCAACTTTATAGCCCCTCTCAGAGCCAGGGCCTGTCTATACCTGCAGTCTCTGAGGAAGGCATGGAGAAGGCAGATGGCCATCCAGGGTGAAGAAGCCTTTTCCTTCGTTGACTAATTTATTAAACCAGTGCCAGGAACCCTTATGTTCCAGCCAGACCTAAGGGAGCCGTCTATCCAAAGAGCCTAGGTGATTGCCATGTGTGCACACATGCGTGATTGCCCCCAGAACGTGTGTGGTCAGTTTGGAGACCTACAAATGTGAGGGACAGAGAGGCTTAATTAAGGTTGAGAGGGGCTGAGTTCAAATTCTAGCTCTGCCCCTCCCGGGCTATGTGACTTCTCTAGGCTGCTGTTTCCTCAGTTGTTAGAGGGTGATACTGATACCTACCTCAAAGGGTTACTGTGGAGATTATATATAAAGCACCCAGTATTGCTCCTGGCATATGATGCCTATTGGCTAATTTGATGATGATGTTGGTATCCTGTGCCTTGCATTCTTGAATCACGCAGAGTGGCAAAAACTGGATGAAGGGAGGTGATGGGGAAAAGTAAAGAAGGAACTAAAGTCATGGTGTTCATTGTGGGGGTCCTGGGGGGGGGGGGAAGTACCTGTTATTAAAAAACAAAGGAAAATAAACATAAACCTGCAAATCACCTCTCCCAGGGCCCATCTGATGATCTCATTTAAATCCCTTTGCATGCTCTGAGTTTGCTGTTGGCTTTAAATTTTTCTGGCAGCCAATAATTCCTCTATGTGATTTGTGACCTCTGTGTGAACCCCAATAGTTGTGAATGACCTCTTGATGAACCTATTGGCCTTTTCAGGAGCCCTCAGTGTCAATATGACCCTTCTGAGGGCTCTGAATTGCTGTTACCTTCTAAATTTTCAGTCAGAAACCACTTCTATGACTCCAGAGAACCCACTGACCTCTTTGTGAACCCCACTAATTGTGAATGACCTCTTGGTGAACCCTTTGGCCTTCTCATGACCCCAAGTAGTTGTATCAAGTAATTTGGTAGCTTTGTTACCTGCTCTGGATTCCAAAATACCTACTAAGAGTCTAAGGCCAGAACTTCATCTAATTTGTCACCCATTCATTTCACAAGTGTGAATGGGACCTGGGAGCAGGTAGGGCCAGAGAGGCTCTTTTTCCTCTGTGCTTCCCAAATCGATGCCTTAGGGCATCTTTAGTGGCCATCAGGAAGAGGTTTAGCCCTGTTAAGTGGCTTCCCTGCTACCACCCTGTCCCCCACGAGCACTTAGGACATTCAGGCGGCTTCCTGAGTTGGTCTTCTTCTCCACTTGTCCAGTCTTCTTCTCTTTGCCAGGTCAGTTTTGGCTTTCTCCCCAGCACTCCCAGGGTCCCAAATGGTAATGGTGACAGCCTGTCCCCCTCCCCACTAGACTGTGAGCCCCACGTGGACAGGGAGCAGCTCAATCCTCTTCTCACCACAGTATCCTCAGCACCTAGCACAGTGTGCAGCACTGTTGACCTTCTCTGAATGAGAAAATGAAGGCTCAAAGAAAGGCTGTGATCAAGGGTCAGTCCCCAGAAGTCCCTGAGTCCGCAGCCACTTCCCAGGACCACCAGGTGGCGCAAACCACTTACTGCATCTTGCCTGTGGGCCTCCAGCCTCTGGATTTGGACAGTCCTGGAAAATGGGCATATTAGGGGCAGAGGTTGTGGGGGAATGTAATGGTCCATTAGAATGCAGGAAAAAAATTAGAACTTTGATTTAGATTTATTTTCATCTCATCTTTTTAAATTTCTATTTTTGTGTATGTTTTATAATGTACATAATATTTTAGTACAGTAGTACATGTATATAATTTACAATAAATAATTATACAATTGAGAAAGTGAACTAAAGATTTTTTTACTGATGGGAAACATCACTAGTGCTCAGGGAAGCCTATCTGTCTGCAGCAGACAGAAGCTTGCTTCTCTGCTGTCACTCACCCACCCTCATGAGATGGAGGGTGGGAAACTGACCCCAAAAATCAGAGACCTTGGAGCCAGCCCAGAGAGAGTACAGAGAGCTCTTTTACATTACATTGCTCTTTCTATTTCATTTAAATGAACATGTACTTCCCCCCAGCAAAACGAAAGGGCCAGGTGGTCCAGGTGTAAAATACACTTCAGCTGATCCAAATGAAATAACCTGGATTTAAATCACTACATGTTTCCACAGACTCATACATCCCCTGCGTCAAATGGGAGCGTGCTTGTAAATGTTAGGTACTTAACAAGATAAGCCAACCTTCCAACTAACTAAATATGTTACCACTGAGGTCAGAGTGCTGCCCAGACTAATCTATTTTAAAAATATAAAGGATTTGCTCATCAAAGCTACACTGAGGTTCCCATCACCCCACCACTTGTCAGTCTGAGGAATGAGGGTGTACAGGATTCTAGTCTGTGATCATCACGTGGCAGATCTGTCTATCCTTCCCAAGCATGTCCTTAGTGAGCCTTTGTGAGTCACTAAAAGAGTGAAAGAAATATCACCTTAAAAAACAATCAGCCACTTCTTATTCCATTTTTTTTCCAAGACCAGGAATTACTGACTTCCATAACCTTCCCCCACCAGACATCTTTGGGCTTGTTGACAAGTGGCTGTTTGCAAGGCAGAGTGTCTTTTATTCCTGTAGCGGTAGATCTGTACACGAGGCCACCTCTGTAGCTCAGAGACTTGGCAGCACCAACATTAAGACCAAAATATAAACAGGGCCACGGTCCGTCCCACTCACACCCCAGGATGCCCATGGGACAGATAGGGTGGCATACACACACACTGTCTCTTTATTCCAAAGCATCAACTGTAAGAGCAGTGTAATCACAGGTCAGCCGGAAGAGGGGGAAAAGCGGTGAGAGGAGGTCACTGCCTCCACCTGCCCTCCCAGAGTGTCAGGGCCACCGGGGGGCTAGATAGCAGCCCTCCTTGCTAACAGGTGGAGTTCTGAAAAAGGCTTTTCCTTCATCTTAGTTCATCCTGATATCAGTTCCAAAATCATCTTGAAAGGGATTCCTTATACATATATATAATTCTGATATATATATACACTTTTGTCCGTATAAAAGAAAGAAGTAGTGGCCTCCATAAATGGAAAGTGAGGTGTGAACGCACACATGAGTGGAGACTGCTTGGCATCGAGGGAGCAGGCCCGGGTCCTGGATTATTGTACAGGGAGGCAGGAGAACAGGGCATGGTTCCAGAAGCTACTGGGGGGAGGGAGGAGAGGATGGTGCTGGTGGTCTGCAGACCTGCTGCTGGTCAAGTCTGAAGAAGGAGGAGGGGAAAGGCCAAGGATGCAAGTTGAGACCTGGAGTCAAGACCTGCCCTTGGAAACAAGAGAGATGAGGGGAGGAACGTGTGAGGAGGGGAGGGCCTGGGAAGCCAGCGGCCGGTCCTCCTTTCCCAGTGAGATGGTGTCTAGAACATGCATACAACCAGCCTACAAAATGAGGCTCCATGGTAGAGAGGAATGTGAGGGCTGGGGAGAAGGTCTGAGGCCCAGAAATACCCCAGGATGCAAGATCAACACCATGAAGAGCACCTCCATCTCCTTGGCCCACAGGGGTCTCTGCAACCCTCTGGCTGCCTGTCAACTGCCTGGAGCTGGTGCAAGTGGCCCCTGGCTGGAATTGTGCTCACTGACCCCTCTGGGGGCATTTGCCTGCCTCTGGGGCCTGCCATCCATGCCAGCTAAGTATCAGGCCCGGTGGTATCCTTCATAGTTTTGCTGCCAGTCACAGTCCCGTGGCCCTGACTGAGGGCCGGGCTTGAGTGTGTCTTGCGGAGAGAAGGGTCATCCCCTTCCAGGGTGGCTAGCCGGGCCTCAATCCGCTCCAGGTCATCTGAGCCCACTTTGATTTTCACAGCCAGGAGGTGGATATAGGTCTCATAACGGCTTTTCTGGAGAAAGGGCAGAGAAAGGCCAAAAACAAAGTCAAAGGACAAGCAACAAAATGCAAAAATATTTTTGTACCTTATGCAACAACAAAAGACTAATTTCCTTAATATTCAGAGAGCTCTCACAAATCAATAAAAAGGAGATAACCCAATTAAAAAAAAAAAAACGGGCAAGGGGCATGCACAGAAATGTCACTCATAATTTTAAAATTTCAGGTTAATTGGCTATGATTTCTTTCTTTTTTTTTTTTTTTATTTCTAGGAGAGAGAGAGAGAGACAGCGTGAGCAGGGGAGGGTCAGAGAGAGAGGGAGTCACAGACTCTGAAACAGTCTCCAGGCTCTGAGCTGGCAGTCAGCACAGCGCCCGATGCGGGGCTCGAACCCACGAACTACGAGATCATGACCCAAGTGAAAGTCGGATGCTCAACCGACTAAGCCACCCAGGCGCCCCAATTGGCTATGATTTCTTGAATAGGACACCAAAAGTACTGAAAACAAAACTAAAAAGAGACAAATGAGATAAAATTTAAAGCTCGATTTAAAATTTAAAACTTTGAGGGGCGCCTGGGTGGCTTAGTCGGTTAAGCGTCCGACTTTCGCTTAGGTCATGATCTCGCGGTTCGTGGGTTCGAGCCCCGCATCGGGCTCTGTGCTGCCGGCTCAGAGCCTGGACCCTGTTTCAGTCTGTGACTCCTTCTCTCTCTGACCCTCCCCTGCTCACGCTGTCTCTCTCTCTCTCCCCTAAAAATAAATAAAACATTTTAAATAAATAAATAAAATTTAAAACTTTGATAAAATTGTATATCAAAGGACACAATCAACACAGTGAAAAGGCAATCCACAGACTGGAAAAAAACACTTGCAAATCATGTATCTAATAAGGGTCTAGTATCCACAAATATATGAAATATATTAAAAACTTCTACAATTCAAGAACAAAAACACAAACAACTCAATTAAAAAAATGGCAAATGTTGGCATGCCTGCGTGGCTCAGTCGGTTAAATGTCTGACTTTAACTCAGGTCATGATCTCATGGTTTGTGAGTTCAAGCCCTACATCGGGCTCTGTGCTAACAGCTCAGAGCCTGGAGGCTGCTTCAGATTCTGCGTCTACTCTCTCTGCCCCTCCCCTGCTTGCACTCTGTCTCTCAGAAATAAACAAACATTAAAAATTTTTAATGAAAGAAGGCAAATGTCTGGATTGACATTTCTCCAAAGAAGGCATACAGATGGCCAGTAAGCACATGAACAGTTGCTCAACATCGTTATCATCAGGGAAATGCATATCAAAACACAATGAGATATTATCTCACACCTATTAGGACAACTACTATCAAAGAAAACTCAGCAAGTGTGTGTTGGTGAGGATGCAGGGAACACTGGAATGGCACACTGCTACAGAAAACAGTAGGGCTGTTCTTCAGAAAGTGAAAAATAACAGGGGCGTCAAGGTGGCTCAGTGGGTTAAGCATCCACCTCTTGATTTCAGCTCAGATCATAAGCTCACAGTTACTGAGTTTGAGCCTCACGTCAGGCTCTGTGCTGATAGTGCAGAGCCTGCTTGGGATTCTCTCTCTCCCTCTCTCTCTCTCTGCCCCTCCCCACCTCTCTCTCTCAAAATAAATAAGTAAACTTGAAAAAAACAAAGTGAAAAACAACATTATCTTGTGATTTAACAATATATCACTTTGGGGCATATATTCAAAAGACTTTAAGGCAGGGTCTCAGAAATATTTGTACACCCATGTTCGTAACAACATCATTTATAATAGCCAAAAGACGAAAGCAACCCAAATGCAGTATATGAAAAGATAAAGAAGATGTGGTATCTACACACAATGGAATATTATTCAGCCTAAAAAGAAGGAAATTCTGACACAAGCCACAATGTGAATTAACTTGAGGACAAGACAGTGACAAAACCCGAAATCCTGTATGATTCCACTAATATGAAGTACCTAGTCAAACTCAGAGCTGGGGGAGTGGGGCAGGGTGCAGGGGGAGGTGTTGAGTTGTGGTTTAACGGGGATAGAATTTCAGTTGGGGAAGATGAAAAAGTTCTGGAGGTTACTTGCACAACAATGTGAGGAGACTCGATACTACTGAACTACATACTTCAAAATGGTTAAGATGATAAATGTTATGTTACATGTATTGGCCACAATTAAAACATTTTTTAATCCAAATTAAAATAAGATACCCCATTTTTACCATATAAAGTATTTAAAAAACACGAAAACAAATAAAATAAAATAAGATACCCCTTGTTCAACCTCTCAGATTAGTGACGATTATAACATTCAGTAGTGTCCAGTGTTGGTGAGGTCACGGACAGAGAAGTGCATTCAAAAGCTATTTAAAGTGTTATAAAGTGGTAAACATTTAGAAGGGGGGATGTGGCCTGACTTTGAACTTCCAGCCCTCACCACAGTCAGGGGAGGCTGAGGTCCTAGAAGAAGCAGGGGCTAAAGGTGAGGCTAAAGGACTGTGTTCTCACACAGCTCTGCCGCACGCACAGACAGACTCTTTGCTGCTGGGCCTCACCTCCCCCACACACACCCTCCCCCAGTTAAGCCAGGGGGAGGAGAGAAAGACCCGGATGCAAGTTACAATTAGAATGCCTAGGTTAGGATTCAGGCTCCTGCACTTCTTACTGTCACCTCAATTAAGTGATCCACCTGTTCTGAGCCTCAATTTGCCCATCTGTAAAATAGGGATAATAACAGAACTCATTTCTCAGAGTTGACATGAGGATTAAATCAATCAATACAAGGGACGTGAAGGGAATCGCGGCTGCCTGGCAATTAGCAAGAGATCAGTCCACTGTAGCTTTTGCCATCCCTATGTTGATGTTGCAGAGAGAGTAGGTGTGAGAAGACTTTAAAGCTGTACAGCTTTATGTTTTTTTAAAGGTCAGGATCTCTTCTGGGAACTCTCTCTTCCTCATACCTCAATAGAAAACCAATGTGGAAATCTAGAGATTGAGATTGGTTTCTTTCTGCCCTTCCTGCTTCAGAGGCTGTCTTGGCCTCTAAACTGTCCACTCCCGCAAGCAGGTCAACACAAGGCTGTCCAAAAGGGACAAGGGGCAGGGCGCCTGGGTGGCTTAGTCGGTTAAGCGTCCGACTTTCGCTTAGGTCATGATCTCGCGGTTCGTGGGTTCGAGCCCGGCGTCGGGCTCTGTGCTGACTGCCAGCTCAGAGCCTGGAGCCTGTTTCAGTCTGTGACTCCCTCTCTCTCTGACCCTCCCCTGCTCACGCTGTCTCTCTCTCTCTCTCTCTCCTAGAAATAAATAAAACATTAAAAAAAAAAATTCAAAAGGGACAAGGGGCTTCCACCTCCCTCCCACAAGCTGCACCCCTCTCCTTCACCCGGTGAGGGTGATGCCCCAGCAGCACCATTTGCAGAGCATCAGGAGGCAGAAGGGGGCAGGGAAAGGCAAGACAGGAGAAGGGAGAATTTAGGTGCTGTTCTTGATAAACATTTGCAGAAAAGGAAAAGGAGACAAAACGGGGAGGAGGCCATGCTGATAGGCTCCATCGGTCTGTGATTTTGTTGTAACAACTTCCGGAGTGGGCGGCTGGGTCCTGGGGGGAGCGGAGGTGGAGAAGGGGTTGGAGAAGGGTGGTGCCCACCTGGAGCTCTTTGAGAAACACAAGTGAGGGCACAAGGGTTTGATTAACAAGTGGCAGCTGGACTGTGCAGAGAGTGGCCCACAGGAGGCTGTGCATGGTTCAAGAGCACCTCAGGGGAGCCCCCAAAGTGAGGAGCCCCCAAACCAGGAGTCCCTGGCTGTAGAATGATGTTGGCGACAGGGGAAGAGCTGGCTTCCTCCTCCCGCCCCAGCCCTGTGCTTTGCAATCGCCCCCACGGAGAACCCACCTCAAAAGTGAGATAGTGCTCCTTCAGCCTGTTCTCCTCAGCCTCCTTGGACTTGATGCCCCTCTCGACAGGGTGACACCCGTGCTCAGCCAGCTCCGCAGTCACCTGCCTCAACTTATTCTCATGGGAACGCAGCTGCTCCTCCTGCAAAGACAAGTCCCAGACTGTGAGGGCCCACTCTCAGGGTGGCACAGGGGCGAGTCTAATCCTGTCCTGCTGGATCTGCTTCACCAAAGGGAAACAGAGGCCTGGCCTGGGTCATCAAGTATGTGGGGGTCCTGAGGGAGTGGCCCTCCACTCTCCTCCTCCCCCCGCCTCTCTTTAATCAGCATCAATTGATCAACAGGTGCGCACATACATCCCACCCACCAAAGAACGGCCAGACCACTCCGTGCTGCGTGAGCCATGGGCCGCATGTGTGTGCGTATGTATGAATGCATGTGTGTGGTGTGGGCGTGGGTACAGGGCACGTGTGTATGCACACACACACGTGTGTGTCTGTATGGTGTATGCGTGCATGCAGTCGTGTGTGTGTACATCGCATGTGCGTGCAGGGGCTCTGGGCATAAGCTGCAGCCTGGTAGCTCAGTGGAGAGACCCAGGGCAAGGGCCCAGGACAGAAGGGGACCCTGACGAAGACAGACAGTGTGGAGCTCCTCCTGCCCTGCACCTCCCAAGTAGTGGGCCACCATTTAACCTCTCCTCTCCAAAACACCCCTTAAAAAGTCCCGTAGTGATGAGTAGGCATTTTTAGGACTACAAATAAAGTATTTAAGGGTAGGTGAGGAAAGCAAAAGGGCCAACCGAGTCTCGCCTGTCCCCAGCTCCCTGTGACACACACGTTCTCTCACATTCATGCTCAGATACACACAATGCCCACAGACCTACAATAACATCCACAGGCTACACTGCCATTGGCAGAGAAGAACACAGGCGTCTGTGTGGTGTGTGGCCTCAGTCATCCCATCTGTAAATGGGGTTGGGGTGCAATGGGGATGGAGGAGAATATCTGCCTCTTCACTTTGTCTCTTAGCCCAAGACCAGGCAGCATCTAGGAGCTGAGGTGGAGGCTGTGAATGGGGGATCTGGCTGGACCGGTCTGAGGGGGTGGCAGTGGGGTCCCAAGAGCTTGTACCTGGCAGAGGCGCGTGGTGCAGGAGGGCAGCAGGGGCCGACAGAACTTCTTCATGGAGCTGACAGCAGCGGGGAAGGACGGGGCTGAGAAGATGGCAGCCACCAGGTTGATCCTAAGGATCCAGGACAGCATTTCTTCCTTGCTCCTAAGGACAGGATGGGAAGGGAGGTCGCACCGGCTTCTCACTATAGGACTCCCTGTCCCCCACCCAGCACCCTGGACCCAGCACTAGCCTGGCATAGGAAGACCACCAATCCGTTCACAAAAAGGGGACAAAGGAGTAAGGGGGGATGGCAAGATGGGGGCTGGATGGGTCTGGTCAAGTCTATGTACGGAGCTCTCCACTGTCCCAGCTTCTAGGCAAGACCTGGATTTTCACTTGAAAATAAAGCTGTCCAGGTTCAGAGCTAACAGACCTGGAGTAAGAGGACCTAGAGCCAGCAGCTGATCCCTGGATCTCTCAAACCTAGAGATAACTGGACAAGCAGTGTCCCCACTGAGGCTTCCTGTCCCTTTCCTACTACCTTGTCCAGCACGTACAGTCTCCTCCTGAGAGGTCACCTACCAGCCTCCCTCCTTTTAAGCTGATCTGACACATGAAACTCCGATCTCAAGTCACAGGATAGGATGCAGGGGAGTGGACAGAAGGCCTTCCAGGGAAACCATGGACAAGACTTTACCATCCATTTCCCCACCCCAATTTACAGTAAAGGATGGTTCATTAAGACTCCATCTGCCCCAGACTTAGGGACTTCATTCGGTGAGCAACGAAATCACCTGGAAGGCTGGTTAGAACACAACCACTGGTCCAGCCCCGGAGTTTCTGATTCAGTAGGTCTAAGGTGGGGCCAAAGAAATTGCATTTCTAACACATTTCCAGAAGATCCTGAGGACCACACATGAGAACCTCTACTCTGAGGGACCCCAGCTGTTGGTCTTGTGGCTGACGTGCAGGGCAAGCCAAGGGCACCTCGCCTGAGATGGATGAGGAGAGGGGTGCAGCGTAGGCTCGATGCTGCAGGCCCTAAGGCCAGGATATGAGTGAGGGGGCTCCCACTCCTACTTACGGTGCCTGGAAGAGGAAGACCCTCCAGTCAGCCGTCTTCAGCTTAAGCACATTGGATTTCTTGCTGTAGTCAGAGGCCCTGGTGGCCAGAGCATGGTGCACACGAATGGCATTCTTCAAGTCGCCTTCAGACAGAGCTTTGTCAGGCCTGTACTCATCCTGGACAGTGGGGGGGAGGGGGGGGGTGCGGGCAAGCATCTGTCATCACCAGGCTCTGGTTTGCTAACCCACACTTCCTCGACCCTCACCATCCCTCCCTTCTGCTCTCCTTCCATTCTCAGCCCCCGCCACTCTGGCGCCATGCCCTCCCCAACAAAGCACTCCAGCCTTTCCTCTCCACACCCTGGTTTGTCCCAAGACCCAAAGAGAACTTCCAATGGGTATCATCTGATTCCTGGGCACTTAAAAGGCCCTTCCCTGAAAACCCAAGGCTCTGAGTGAGCCTGAGTCAGGTTTTAATGAGAGGAAGACCCAGCATCTGCCTAAGCCCCAGGTCCTGCCAGGGACCGTCTGGGTACCACGAGGCAGGGACCAGTGGAAGACAGCACTGGCCTTTCCTGGGTAAGGACTCTGGGGCAGTCTCTCACCTTCTGCAGGTACAGGATGGTCCCTTTGAGCACCGCGTAGAATTTCTTCCAGCCACGCCTCCCACGGGGTGCTAGGGATGGGCGTATGGGTAGAGTGGCCACAACCACCCACCCCAATATCTTCTCCCCTGCTTCCCCTTACATGTCTACCTAGATGTGCAACCCCAGAGGAGCAGTCACAGGGCCAGACCCTCCCCCAGACTAGCATCCCTCCCCATGCCCCTTCTGTCGCCTGACACCCACTCCTCTTGCCATCCATGTCAGCGTGAGTCTTCCGAGTCAGCACACCATGCTTGTAGGTGGTAGCACTGAGAGCCTGCGGGACATCCAGGAAGGGGTTGCCACCATCCAGGATCCGTGTCACCTTCTTGGTGCCTGTCCCAAACTTGTCATCCACCAGCTCAGACAGTGATTTCCTCAGTTCATCCTCATCACTAGGAAAATAGTTGGCCTAAGCACAGCCTCCATAAAGTCTTAGCCCCACAGGGACATGCTCCCTCCCCACCAACCTCTTCTCTGGGAAGCAGTCAGAGGTGAAGAACACAGATAAGGAGGTTCCAATGCCAGATCACAGATCCATATATTTGACCCCTCTCCTCAGTCTTCGATTCTGACCCCTGTCCTCTGAGCTTTGACTTTTGGCCTCCAAGCTCCAATCCTCACCAGTGACCACAAAGTTGGAGAACTCATTTGTCTTATTCCTTATTTCTTCTCTTCTATCCAACCCTGAAAGCCCAGCCTCAGGGAGCAATGACTCATGGCCAGGCTGAAGCTGCTGCCAAAGCCCCACAAACATGCTGGGGGAGGTGATCCTCTAAAGTCTAGGATCCCCATTAGAACCCTGGTAGAAAAAATGCCAGCTCTTCCCAGTGTTGTTGGAATTCCTAACAATTCCTACCCGGGATCTCTACATGTACCCAAAGACCAAGGTGCCCTGGGGAGCACAGGAGGGCGGGGCAGCCACTTTCCCCAGGAGCCTCTCAGTATCCCCACCCAGAAAGTTCACCACACCTCTTTCCAGATGGCTGGGCACCTCCAGGTCTCACTGCCTTTGCCAGGGAAGAAGTTATGGGGACAGTCACCCCTTCCCACTACCTAGAGAAGTTACTACCTAAATATGGTCATATTCTTGGTGTCAGAGGGGGACTCATGCTTCCTGCCTGCTTAGCTCCCAAGAGGGAAACTATCATCATTGGGAATAGTGGCAATACCCCCAGTACAGAAAACAAGTTGTGAACATCCTGAAACTAAAGTCATAGTTCAATCTATTCCATAACAATGTAAACACTTCACACTTTTTATCAAGATAGAAAATGTACCCAAAGAGGAACTCAACATATGGTGCTGACCCGCTGGACAGGGGTCACCAGATCCCTGGGCTGGGAGATATCAGCACCATGGAGAGTGACAGGAGTGACTTCCCTGTACCCTCTGCCACTCCCCCTTTTCCTTCCCACTGATTCACTTTCCCCACACCTGGGCCCATGGGCACTACTCACATGGCCCATTCCAGCTTTTCATTCTTGATGGAGTTGTAAAGGGTCTGGGACAGGGGAAAAGAAAAATAGAGGAGTTCAGGTAAAAAAGTCAAAGAAATCTCCATCTACCTCTAGTAATGTGGATGCAGTAAGGAAGTATCATTTCAGCCAGTGGGGCAAAACGGGTGTTTGATTCACAGTTGTTTGTTGGATAGGTAAATGAATGGGGGATGGGTGATTAGATGATTGTTCAGATAAATGGGTGGATAGATTTGATGATGAGTTGGGTAGATAGGTTGGTGGGTAGGTGGACAGGTAGGGAAATGAGTAGGTGAGTGAGAGTTCATGGGTGTAGAAGGTGTATTGTGTGAATGATGGCTGAGCATAGGGGCAGGTAAATGAATTTATAGGTAGATGAATGGATAAAAGGATGGATGCATGGGACATTGGGTAAATGAGATGGATGGGGAGATGAGGTTGTTTGATCTCACAAATACATCTTTTTTTTCTTTTTTAAAAAAATTTTTTAATGTTTTATTTATTTCTGAGAGAGAGAGAGACAACATGAGCAGGGGAGGGTCAGAGAGAGAGGGAGATATAGAATCTGAAACAGGCTCCAGGCTCTGAGCTAGCTGTCAGCACAGAGCCTGATGCAGGACTTGAACCCATGAACCATGAGATCATGACCTGAGTTGGAGTTGGATGTTTAACCGACTGAGCCACCCAATCGCCCCCTTTTTTTCTTTTTAATGTTTATTTATTTTTGAGAGACAGAGCATGAGCAGAGGAGGGGCAGAGAAAGAGGGAGCCACAGAATCCAAAGCAGACTGAAGGCTCTGAGCTGTCAGCACAAAGGCCGACACAAGGCTCAAACCCATAAACCACGAGATCACAACCTGAGCTGAAATTGGATGCTTAACCAACTGAGCCACCCAGGTGCCCCTCACAAATACTTCTTAACAAGCACTTCTGAATGATGAAGAAAATAATTATGCTAAGAAGAGTGATGGAGACAATGTTCTATTTCTTGACCTCCAGGCTCATTATCCAACTACCCGCCTACTATCATGATATCCTTCAAATCCACCGTCTAAAAGTGAACTCATAACTTACCCCACCCCCATAAACCTGCTCCTCTTTCCTCCAAGGCAGAGACCTGACCAGGCTTGAAAGGCTTGAGTTCTGCCCTGGGCTCTAGCCTCAGAAGAAAACTAGAACCCCTTAATTCCTGGTGATTTTGGAGAAATGGGTGGGTTTTCACTGTGGTGATAACAATGATAGTTGTTGTGATGGCAGTGGTGATCAAGGTGGTAGTGGTGGTGGCAGTGGCAGCTGTGACAACTGGTGGCAGTTTTGAGGAGTACCATAACAGCAATGATGATAATGGAGTGCCAAAAACAAGTCACAAAGCCTACCCCTCTGCCTAACTCAGGGAACACATAACAGTCAAATGTTCAACTGAATGTTCACTAACTCTTTCCCAAAGTCACGGTGGCCCTGACCCCAGTATTAAAAATCTATATTGTCAGGTAGGCACCACTCTGGCTCAGTCAGTAGAGCATGAGACTCCTGATCTCGGGATCGTGAGTTTGAGCCCCATATTGGGTGTAAAGATGACTTTTTAAAAAATCTATGAGCTCTGGGTGGCTCAGTTGGTAAAGTGTCCAACTCTTGATTTCAGCTCAGGCCATCATCTCATAGTTCATGAGTTCAAGCCCTGCATCCAGCTCTGCACTCACAGTGCGGGGCCTGCTTGGGATTCTCTGTCTCCCTCTCTCTCCGCCCATCCTCTGTTCACACACAGGCATGCACAATCTCTCTCCCAAAATAAATAAATAAATTTTTAAAAAATTCTAGACTGTCAAAGTTTAGTGGAGCAGAGACCTCTCTCCTCCCCACCCACTCCAGGTACACTTGGGGGCAAGGGAACCCTTAACAGGTTTTACCTTCAGCAGGTCTTTGGCAAAGTCTTGGCCATCATTCAGTTGGTCCAAGTTCGCAATGAATTGCTGGCAGGACATCTTCTTGCCAATGTTCTGTAACAGAGAAATGGTTCTACCTGAGAGTAGGGACGGAGGCTTATATGATCCCCACACCCTGCCCTGCCCAGCCAGAAGGGAGGAGGCAGCATCAAGGGCAGTAATGAAAAATACTGCCTCAATTTCCCTTTGTCTCCAAGAGTTTACAAAACTCTTTTTTCACTTTCAAGATTCTTTCTGACCCTCAGGCATCATGAAACGTTGGAGTTCTCCTCTCACCCAGATGGAGTCAGATTGGACTAAATTATATAATAGTGCCTAGTATGTTCAAGGGATTGTACTTGACATGCATTATTTTATTTCCTTCTCACAACAAGGAGAAGGTGACATAAGTATTATTATCCCCATCTGACAGGTAAGAAAACTGAGGTACAGGAAGGTGAAGTGACGTGCCCATGATCACACAGCAAGGAAGTGGAAGGGCTGAGTGTGTCTGGCACCAAAGCCCATGCTCTCACCCGCTACTCCATGGTTAACTCTCCCAAGGTCACACAGCACCAGGACTTGAACCCAGGCCTCTCGGCTGCTGAGCAGAAGCTCTGTGTATTCCGTCACAACTGTCTCACCCTCTCACCTGTACAGAGGGGCGGCAAGACCTCCAAGAGGTAGGTGAAGTGAGGGACAGGTTGGTCTTAAGAGCATCAAAAATCAATTTCCATCAACACACATGGGTACCCCATGCTGAGCTGGGCCAGGCTGGGGCCAAGGGAACCCAAGCAGATGGTATCACTCCAGGAGGCACAAAGAGCTGAGAATGACTGTACCCCCAAGTTCTGCCTTTTTTAAACCACTGAATAACAGAGGGACTCCAGTTTTCCAAACCCAACACCTGATGTGCATTCTTTTAGACTCTTCTTGCAATACCCACGTCTGAGGACACACGGGGTGGCACTTCACCTTTGTAAAGACAAAGACCCCTGAACACCAGATACCTATTGGTGTAGGATTTTGTGGATTTAGGTTTGCTATAAGACAGTATCTTCCAAGACTTACCTACAGATGGGAATAGGGATTCCCTCCCACCCCCAAAAAAAGACTTCATAATCAAATAAGTTTATTTGCATGTTTCAGAGTCTTTAATGTGCTTTTGTGTTGGGAGTCTCCCAAGGGAGGATTCCATGTACAGCTTCCCATATTCATTGACCTTAGCACCATCTTCATAAAGAGAATCTATTAGTATCATGTGGGACATTCACAGACCACAGAGAATAATTCAGAAAAAAGAATATAAGGGAATATAGGGCTTTGTAAGTGGCTGACAAGCAAGAATTTTCTATACCTTTCCAAAGATTAAGGAGACAAGATCCTACCTGTGCCTTGATAGAGTATATTTCATGAGTGTATGTGTATATTTTACAAGGACATATATGTACATACATGCATAGCCATTTTAGGTCTGCATTCATAATAGAGGAATATGAGATAATAATACCCGAGTTCCACGCACTGAACATACCCCAGCCACCAGTCAGGAGTTCAAAATCAAAAAATAACCAGGCAAGATTTTTAATCCTAGAAATGACAGGCTATCTTGTTACAAATGAACCTTCCTTAATAGAAACAATTGCTGGTCACGATATTAATAAAACATCTGTGGGAAGGCACTGGAGAAATACAGAGCAGTGAGGACCTCAAGGGTAAAGATCCTGCAAAGAAAGGAAGCATGGAGACGTGAGCCCAATAAGGAGCAGGTTTCCTCCCTGAAGCATTTGCCAAGTTACCAGCAGTGGCCAAAAGGCTGAACAACAGAGCGCCAGAAGGAGTGGAGAACAAAGACTGGAGTGCAGGGCCCAGCAAGGACAAGGGGCCCTGAAAAACACCCCAGTCATATGTCAACAACAAAAAAGATTAAATTAAGAAAGGAAGCACTAAAGGAACTTCTTCCGACAGGAGGAAAATTATGCCAGATGGAAGCATGAAGAAGCAGAAAGGAATGAAGAGCAACCAAAAGGTGGCTACATCAAAATGAACACTGATTGTATAAAACAACAATAAGAAAGTCTTCTGGGGAATAAAGTACAGAGCGAGATATAATATTTTAAAAGATGGTAACAGTGATATAGAAGTTGAGAGGGAAATAAATGGAGAAATGAAGTTAAAGTGTTTTAAGGTTATTTCATTGCTCAGGAAGTGGGAAAAGTACATTCATAAGTTAGGATGCACGCTGCAAACCACAAAAAGAATTCTGAGGGGCACCTGGATGGTTAAGTTGGTTAAACTTCTGACTTTGGCTCAGGTCATGACCTTGTGGTTCGAGGGTCTGAGCCCCATGCTAACAGCCGGCTCAGAGCCTGGAACCTGTTTCAGATTCTGTGTCTCCCTCTCTCTTTGACCCTCCCCTGCTCACGCTGTCTTACTCTCTCTCTCAGAAGTAAGTAAAACATTAAAAAAAATTTTTTTAAAGAATTGTGAAAGAATGAACAATTAACAGGCTAATGGGATAAAAGGGAATTCCTTTTTTTTTTTTTAAGTTTATTTTTTGAGAGAGACATTGCATGAGCAGGGGAAAGACAGAAAGAAAGGGAGAGAAAGAATCCCAAGCAGGCTCCTCACAGTCAGCACAGAGTCTGGCATAGGGCTGGATCTCATAAACTGTGAGATCATGACCTGAACCGAAATCAAGAGTCAGAGTGTTAACTGACTGGAGCCACTCAGACACCCCTGGGATAAAAGGAAATTCTAAAAAATACTTACATAATCCAAAAGTAGCAAGAAAGGAGGAAAAAAGCAACATAAAACAGATAAGTCAGAGAAAATAAATTGTATCCTGGTATGTTTAAATTTAATTATATTATTAATTCATTAAATGATCAAATTAAGAGGCAAAGATTATCAGACTTGATTTTTTAAGTCTGTCATACAAAAGACTTCTTAAATATAAGGGGACAGAATCTTAGAAACAAAGGATGGAAAAACATACTGTACATGCAAACACTAACAAAAGAGCTCCAGTATAACCACACTAATACCTGACAAAATAGACTTGAGGACAAGAAAACTTATTAGAGATAAAAAGAAACACTTTCATAGTGATAAAAGGGCCAGTCTATCAGATGACATAAGCATCCTAAATGTGTATGCACCTAATAAAATAGTCTCAAAACATAAAAGACAAAAATTGACAGAACCAAAAAGAGAACACCACATTCGTAATCTTGGTTGGAAAATTTAACACTGTTCTCTCAGTAACAGGAAGAACAAGAATAATAAACAATCCATTAATAACAATTAGATAAAATGGACAAATTCCTAGAAACACACAAACTATCAAAAATGCTCAAGCAGAAGTAGGAAATCTGAATAGATCTATAAGAAATAAAAAGATTGAATCAATGATTAAAAACCTCAAAAAGAAAACCCCAGAACCAGATGGCTTCAGTAGTAAACTTTATCAGACATTTAGAGAAAAATGAACACCAATACTTCTCAAATTTTTCCACAAAAATGAAGAGGGAAAACTCTCTAACTCATTCTATAAGGCCAACATTACCTTATACCAAAATCAGACAAAGACATCACAGGAAAACTACATCACACTATCCCTTAGAAATATAAATGCAAAAACCCTCAATAAAATACTAGCAAACAAATCCAGCAGCATTTTGAATGGATTATATACCATGACCAAATGGAATGTAACCCAGTAATGCAAAGGGTTCAACATACAGAAATCCATCAGTGTAATACACCACATTAATAGAATGAAGGCATGGGGGAACCACATGATCCTCTCAACTCATGCCAAAGAAGTATTTCACAAAATCCAATACTCCTTTCACAATAAAAACAAAAACAAAAACAAAACAAAACAAAACAAACAAACAAAAAAGAAAAAACACTCAACAAACTAGGAATAGAACTTCCTCAGAATGCCAAAAGGCATCAAAAACTCACAGCTAATATCATACTCAATGGTAAAAGACTAAAAGCTTTCCCCCTTAGATCAGGAAAAGGCAAGAATGCCCACTTTCCCCATTTCTACTCAACATTGTCCTGGAAGTTCTAGCCAGAGCAATTAGGCAACAAAAGAAGTAAAAGACATCCAACTCAGAAAGGAAGAAGGAAAACTATACCTATTCACAAATGACATGTCTTGTATACAGAAAATCCTAAAGAATATACCAAAAAATAAACACCTTCTGGAAAGTTGCAAGATACAAGAGCACACAAAAATCAATTATATTTCTATGTTAGCAAAGAATGATCATAAAATGAAATTAAGAAAACAGTTTCGGGGTGCCTGGGTGGCTCAGTCGGTTAAGCGTCTGACTTCAGCTCAGGTCAAAATCTCACAATTCGTAGGTTCAAGCCCCACATCTGGCTCTGTGCTGACAGCTAGCTCAGAGCCTGGAGCCTGCCTTCGGATTCTGTGTTTCCCTCTCTCTCTAACTCTCCCCTGCTCATGCTGTCTCTATCTCTCTCTCAAAAATAAATAAAACATTAAAAATTTTTAAAAAATGAAATTTTCATTTACAATAATATTAAAAAGAATAAAATACTTAGAAATAAATGTAACCAAGGATGTAAAAGACTTGTATTCTAAAAACTACAAAAGATTGCCAAAAGAAATTAAAGACCTAAATAAATAGAAAGACATCTAGTGTTCAAGGATTGGAAGACTAAATATAGTTACAATGGTAATACTCTCAAACTGATCTATATATTCAATGCAATCCCTATCAAAATCCCAATGGCCTTTTTTGCAGAAATGTAAAACCTTATATTCAAATTCATAGGGAACTGTAAGGGTTCCAAATAGCAAAACTTGGAAAAGAACGAAGTTGGAAGACTCACACTTCCTGATATCAAAACTTAAGTAGAGGGACACCTGGGTGACTCAGTTAAGCATCTGACTCTTGATTTCAACTCAGGTCATCATCTCGTGGTTCTTGGGTTCAAGCCTCACACTGTCAGCACAGATGGGGATGGGATTCTCTGTCTCTCTCTCCCTCTCTGCCCCTCCCCCTCTTGCATGCACTCACCTGCTAGCTCGCTCACTCTCGCTCTCGTTCTCTCTCTCAAAATATGGGGTGCCTGGGTGGCTCAGTTGGTTAAGCATCCGACTTTGGCTCAGGTGGTGATCACATGGTTCGTGGGTTTGAGCCCCATGCCAGGCTCTGTGCTGACAGCTAGCTCAGAGCCTGGAGCCTGTTTCAGATTCTGTGTCTCCCTCTCTGTCTGACCCTCCCCTGTTCACACCGTTTCTCTCTCTCTCAGAAATAAATAAAGCATTAAAAAAAAATTTTAGGGGCGCCTGGGTGGCTTAGTCAGTTAAGTGTCCGACTTTCGCTTAGGTCATGATCTCGCAATTTGTGGGTTCGAGCCCCGCGTGGGGCTCTGTGCTGACTGCCAGCTCAGAGCCTGGAGCCTGTTTCAATCTATGACTCCCTCTCTCTCTGACCCTCCCCTGCTCACGCTGTCTCTCTCTCTCTCTCCTAGAAATAAATTTTTTTAAAAATTAAAAAAAATTTTTAAATAAATAAAAATTTTAAAAACCATTAAAAAAGAAAACTTACTACAGACATAGGTAATCAAGATAGTGGAGCGGTGGCACAAGAAGAGACATACAGATCAATGGCACTAAATGAAGAGCCCAGAAACAAACCCATACATCTGTGTTGTTTATTGAATAAATTTGACATGTAACTTTGCACCCATTTAAGGTATACCATTTGTTACTCTGATACATTTATATATTATAATATTATGGTCAATTAATATGGCCAAGACCATCTAATGTGGAAAGAATAGTCTCTTTAACAAATGGTGCTAAGACAACTGGATATCCACAGCAAAAGAACAAAATTGGACCCTTACCTTACTCCATATGTAAAAATTAATTCAAAATGGATCAAAGCTCTAAACACAAGAATCAACACCATAAACTCTTAAAAGAAACCATAAAGATGAATCTTCGTAATCTTGGATTTGGCAGTGGTTTCTTAGATGACATCAAAAACACAAGGAAACAAGAAAAAAGTAAAGTGGACTTCTTCAAAATTAAAAACTTTTGTGCGCCAAAAGATATATCAATAGAGTGAAAGACAACCCACAGAATAAGAAATATTTTTGCTAACCATATATCTGATAAGGATACAGTATCCAATTTGACAATAAATTATATTTAAAAAAGGATACAGTATCCAGAGTATGTAAACTCAACAACAAAAACACCAACTATGCAATTAAAAATGAGGAAAGGATGTAAAGAGACGATTCTCCTAAGATACATAAATCATCAATACGTATATGAAAAGACGCTCAACATCACTAATCACTAGGGAAATGTAAATCAAAACCACAATGAGATGATATAACTCCATAGTCATTAGAATGGCTACTATGGGGGCAGCTGGATGGCTCAGTCAGTTAAGTGTCAGACTTCGGTTCAGGTCATGATCTCATGGTTCATGGGTTTGAGCCCCACATCAGGCTCTGCGCTGACAGCTCAGAGCCTGGAGCCTGCTTTGGATTCTGTGTGTGTGTCCCTCTCTGCCTTTTCCCTGCTCATGCTTTGTCCGTCTCTGTCTCTGTCTGTCAGTCTGTCTCTCTCTCAAAAATAAATAAACATTTAAAAAAAAAAAAAAAAAGGATGACTACTAGCAAAACACAGAAAATAAGTGTCGGCAAGGATGTGGAAAAATTAGAAAATTTGTGGCCTGCTGGTGAGAATGTAAAGTGGTTCAGTCACTATGGGAAACAGTATGGCTGTTTCGGAAGAGAACAATAATATTACCATATGACCCAGCAATTCCACTTCTGGGTATATACCCAACAGAATTTCAAGCAGGGTCTCAAAGAAATATTTGCACATCCATATATCCATAGCAGTATTATTCACAAAAAAACAAAAAGGTGGAAGCAATCCAAGTGTCCATCAGCAGATGAAAGGATACACAAAATGGGATACATACATATGTATGTATTTAGCCTTAAAAAGGAAAGAAATTCTGTCACATGTCATTACATGGATGAATCGTTAGGACATTATGCTACGTGGCATTAATCAGTCACAAAAATATAAATTCTGTATGATTCCACTTGTATGAGGAATCTGGAGTAGTCAAATTCACAGAAACATAAAGGAGAATGGTAGCTGCAAGCGGCAAGGTGGAGGGGGATGTTGAGGAATAGTTGTTGAATACGTATAGAATTTCAGTTTGGGAAGATGAAGAAGTTCTGGAGATTACTTGCACAACAATGTGAATATACTTGACGCTACTGACCTACACTATATAAGAAGGTAGTTTTAGTGTTATGCATCTTTTACCACAATTAAACATTTTTTTACTGTAACTGTTAATTTTTTTTAATCCAAAAAATGGGCAAAGTACTCAAATAGGCATCTCTCCAAAGAAGATCTACAAATGGCTAACAAAAACATGAAAACATGTTCAACATCATTAGTCAGTAGGGAAATGCAGACCAAAACCACAATGAGATAGCACTTCATATCCACCAGGATGGCTACCATTAAAAAAGAAGGAAGCACTAAAGAGGATGTGTGGAAAAACTGAAATCCTCATGAACTGGCAAGAATTTAAAACAGTTCAGCCACTCTGGAAAACATTTTCACAGATCCTCAGAAAGTTAGCCATGTGATCTAGCTAGTCTACTCCTAGGAATTGAAAACAGGTGTTCAAACAAACAAACAAAACTGTACACAAATATTCACAGCAGTATGATTCACACTCATGACCCGGAAGGAGGAAACAACCCAAATATCCATCAACAGATAAATGGATACACAAAATGTGGCATATCCGTGCAGTGGAATATTATCTGGTCATAAAAATGAATGAAATATTGATACGAGCTGTAACATGGAGGAATCTGGGAGACATACGCTAAGTGAAAGAAGCCAAACACAAAAAGCCATAGATTGTATGAATGAATTCATATTAAATACGCAGAATAAGCAAATGCATAGATGTAAAAAGCAAATTAGTGGTTGCCAGGGGCTGGAAGGAGGAGAGACTGGAGAGTGAATGCTAACAGGCACAGGAACCCTGTAACATTACAACCCTAGTTCGGGGTGATGAGAAAGTTCTGGAAGTACAGAGTGGCAATGATAGCACACCATTTGCATATACTTAATTCCACTGAATTGTGTGCTTTAAAATGGTTAAGATGGTTTATTATGTGTATTTAACCACGATAAAAAAAAAAAGACAAAAGAATATGTAAGATGTGCACAACACAATGAGAAGACTTGACCTTATCTACATACAGAACATTTCAACTAACAACTGCAGAATGGACTTTCTCTTCAAGTCCACATGAAACAGCTACTAAAACTGTCCACCTGAAGAACATGCACCTACCCCTCCGCCAGCTCCTTCACTGCCTCCTTCTCTGATCAGAACTGCGTCTGGGGGCCCTAGCAGGCCCCATGTTCCTGAGATCCCCACAGCCAGCCACCTCTCAGTCTCCAGCATTCAGTCTCCAAAGAGCAGAAGAGTGAGGGGGCGGGCGGGTGGGGGGGGGAAGAGGGGGGGTCAAGGGGAGCACAAAGCAGGGGAAGCTGCTTCAATTGGGAGCCTTTGAAGAGAGCTCACCCTAACTGTGCCCTGGGGCAAGTGCTGTCCCCTTAAGCCTCACAGGAACTTTATGAAGGTGAATAGGAGGTTTAGTGAGATAACTTGCCCCAGGCCACACAGCTGTCTGTGGGGAAATATTGGGGACTCTGACCCAGAACACTTTCTCCTGATGCTTTTGCAATACTGCCTCAAGAGAGAAAGACAGGATCCTCAATGTCTGTTGGCTCCAGAAACCGCAATCCTGCCCCCACCCACTTCTGCTCTGGGAAGGTGTTGCTGGTCCTCTTTGGCTGTGGGTACTGATGTGGGGCGCTGGGCGGCTATGGCCCACCAACCGCAGGAGTATCCCTGACCTAAGCGGCTACTGCAGTTCTTAACCATGGAGCAGGGCATCCACGACTCGGCAAAGCAGTAACTGGGTCCTAAGAAGGCCCTCGGGCGCAACCATGGGGATGAGGAGAGGAGGGGTGTGTTTAATGCTCTTTTTGAGGTACAGTAGCAATATCTGCTCTCCATACAGAGTCAGCAGTCTTGGGGGAACATTAGCCAGTTAATGGGTGTTAGTTCTGGAGACATTCCCAGGGAATGCACAGTCTTCCCTGTTCCACAAGCAGGCTGTCAACCCGGACAGACATAAAGGAAGGTGTCACATGACTACTCTTTATGTCGAGGTCACCAAGGTGGGCACCCTTCCTGGTCAGGTGCCCCAGTGTACCCACCTCCCGCTCAGGCTGCATCAAGCTTTGGTCTTCACACTCTTGTCCCTCCAGGGATCTACAGCCTTGGGGGCTCTCCATCATTTAAATCTTAATACCAATAATGAGTCCTATTGTTCTTATATAATGATGTTATTCACAATAAAATCCTCACTAGGTGCCCAACCCTGACACTTGGTGTTGTGCATAGTAAGTCTCTGGGTCCTCCCCAGGACTCTTGTCAGGAAATCATTATTCCCACCTCACAGATGCAGAATCTTAAATGCACAGATGCACCCACCAAAATGTCTTGCCCAGCGTCACAGAGCCTCCACTTGGAAGCAAGAGCAGGATCTGAAGCTAGGTCTGTCCTGGCTCTTTCTTCCACCCTATATGCCCTGAACTTTCCTGGTTAACTCCAGAACCAGACTTGTTGGCCTGCTGTCCTCATGAGTCAATGAAATATCTCCAACCCAACAGAGAGTCTCTGACCACCCCTGGGTGAGCGATGACAGGGCAGTGATTGGTAGGGCCAGATGAGGTGATGGGGGACACAGAAGGGGGAACATGGAGATGGGGGGTCTAGGCTCACAGGGCATGCACACCACCAGCTACACTTACCACCTGAAGGAGGGCAAGAGAGACCAAAGAGGGGGGTCCCCGGAGCCGATGGAGGAAAGAAGAAGGAGTTATTGAGCCATAAGCAACACAGAAAGCCCAGGGCGATGAAGGCACAGCCTCACAGCCTGGGGCACCCACCTGTCACTTCACTATCTGCCTGGTGGTGGGTGGGGGTGATGAGAACACCTCTTGAGGGCAACCTACCATTTGACAGAGGGGGCTGCCTGGGGCGAGACACTTCAGCAGGGCCACATCCAGACTTGCCAGACCGGACTGCGGCAGGAAGAACACTGGCTCTTTTAGCAATACCTGGAGCCAACACAGCTTGGGGGGGGGAGGGGACATCTTATTTAGCAAACCCTAATTCCCCTGCGCCTCAGCTGTACTCTCTGCTTGGGGGCAAGGCATCCACGCAGATCTCAGGTGGATAAACTAATGCAGAGCCAAGTCTAGAAGCCAAGTTGTTCAACTCTCAGGTATGCTTAAAGAACCATGGCCAGCAAGCAGGTATCAGGAAGGAGGATGGGAGAAAGAGCAAGCCCCAGGACAGTGCAGGGGTGTGTCAGTGCGAGCACATGCCCCTTTCCCGCCTCCCCGACTCACATGTCCGTGCAGGTCCGTGTTGAGCAGCATCAGAGCACAGGTGAGCGTGTGGATCCCATCTAAATAAGAGATGGTGGCACCTTCAGTGTAAGGACCCATTTCTCCAAACCCAGCCCCCCACCCGTCTCCTGACAGAGCCAACCTGAAGGCCTTGGAGACAGGAGGAGGCCAGCCACCAGCCAAATGCACCTCAGGGCCCAGAAGCTATGTGATGCTTCCTGCTCTACCCTGCACCACAACACCAGTCACTTGCCTGCCCCAGGTCAGGGCCAACCCCTTCCTCACAGGGGACCTGAGCAGCCTGGGCCTGCCTTAGGCCAGACTCCTGCCTCCTTTGACCAAACTTATCTTGACACTCAGACCCAGGAGTGGCTATGGGTCATCTATGTCCCTGCCACGGCCTGTGTCTCCTCCAATAACTGGCCTAGTCCCCCAGTTCCCGGGACTCAAGTCCATCCACAGGAAAATGCTGCCGCTAAGAGGGCCCCAAGCCGACCTCCACACTGGGACTCCCACCACACCGAGAATCACCACTGCCACGGGGAACAGGCAGAATGAAAAACTAAAAGAATGAATCTAGGATCGAGGACTTCCAGGCAAAGAGAATGACAGTGGGCAAGACATTTGGAAGGTCTCTTGTCCAGCAAGCAGACCCCATTCCATATGCCATCATTCAATGTGCACTGAGCAGGACAGAGGTGGCACGCAGACCAAGGGTAGGAGGAAGCCAGGGCCCAGCAAGGGCGGCAGGTGGGCAGATGGCCATACCTTCCGAGGTGCTGTCATCCGGGTTGCACTGGCAGTACCGGCGGGAGAAGTGTGTAAGGACCCGCTCACGCTCCTGCGTCTCACCCATCAGCGGGAAGGCCTTCAGGAAGGTTCTGGAAGGGAATTCAAGGATGCTGAAGAGAAACTCCTAGAGTCCCTGAATCAGTCTAAAGTAGGAATCCCCCCCCTCACACACACACCACATAAACCTGCCAGAGCAGGCCAGGACTCCAGGGCCTCAGCATCGGGGCCAAAGGGGACATCCTGGCCCCCAGGACAGCCTCTGGAGTGTGGAGGCTAAGGACATTTAGAATTTCAGCCCTCAGTGCCCTCCACAAAGTAGGCAGGGGACAGATTATGAAGAACAAAGGCAGATGAGCACCTCAGGGCTACCATCAGCTCTTCTTCAGGATAAATGCCCAGCCCTCTGTCCCTCCTCTATGGCGGGGCCTGGATTAACCACACCTGCTCTCAGACTGCTCCGCTTCAGGCTTCAGTCGTTTCTGCTCCTCTGAGCCACCAGCTGAGCCCCAGGCCCCGCCCTGTCCTCCCTCACTCTTCCCCCACCCCAAGCCTGAGCTCTCACCAAGTCCCAGCGGCTTGTTCTTTACCTCTGATCTCAAATCCTCCTCCTCCTCTGCCCTCATCATATGCCCCAGGGACCCACAGCAGCCTCCAGACAGGTGCACCCCTGCACCTCCCTGATACATCTTCCCTGCAGATACCAAACGACCTTCCTAAACACACATGCAGTCGAGACTCGCCCCTCCTTAAAACCTGTCACTGGCTCTCCAGAGCACTCAGGATAACACCCAAGCTTCTCATGTTCTGGCCTTCTTGATCATCCCACCTCTTTCTCCTGCCCCTCCAACCTCACCTCCACCCACCTCCCACACCATATGCACACCCTAGACAGGACAGGCCCATTCACTGTCCCATGCCTCTAGGTGGGCTGAAGCCGTCTGGAAGAACTTTGGCTCCTTTACTGGGCAGCTCTGAACCCCTCTCCCAGCCCACTTCAAAAGTCACTGGCTCTCAGGGGCCCCTGAGAGTTGACAGCAAAACCAGAGGGACTGGGAAATGGGGCCAAGGCACATCTCTTCTTAGGAAGGAAAACTGAAAGCTGAGTAAACTTGAGCCTCTACCTGTCCAGGGTTCATGAGACTAGTTCATTCCTAACTTTGCCATTGTTCATTTGCTTCCTGGAAAGTCCATTCTGCTTTATGCTCTGTCCTCCTGCTGCTCCTAAAGCACCCTGAGACCTGTGAGTCCACCTTGGCCAGCCCTTACTCTCTGAGGCCTCCCAAGGCATCCAAACCTGTAGACCATGCTCTACTTCAATCCAAATCAGTCAGCAACTGCCAGACAAAAACACTATGGGGGCGTCTGGGTAGCTCAGTCAGTTGAGCGGCTGATTCTAGATTTGGGCTCAGGTCATGATCTCAGGATTGGTGAAATCAAGCCCCAGCATCAGGCTCTGTGCTAACAGCATGGAGTCTGCTTGGGATTCTCTCCTCTCTCTGCCCCTCCCCACCCCTCTCAAATTAAATAAACATTAAAAAAAAAAACCACTCTATCTGCCATCTAGTACTCCCCTTCCTTGTCCTGGTCTCTCCTGTACCCTGTTCTCTTTCCCACCCCATGGCACCCCACTCTGCCCACCCCCTCTAACCACACTCCACTCAGACTTTTTATTTATTTTATTTATTTATTTTTTATTTTTTTTATTTCTAGGAGAGAGAGAGAGAGACAGCGTGAGCAGGGGAGGGTCAGAGAGAGAGGGAGTCACAAACTGAAACAGGCTCCAGGCTCCGAGCTGGCAGTCAGCACAGAGCCCGACGCGGGGCTCGAACCCACGAACTGCGAGATCATGACCTAAGCGAAAGTCAGATGCTTAACCGACTAAGCCACCCAGGCGCCCCACACTCAGACTTTTTAGAATCCATCCCCCATCCCAGCCTTGATTTGTCCTACCTACAATCCATCCATCCAGCTCCTACTTGTCAGTCCAAATACCCCTTCTCCAGGGGTCCTCAACAAGCCACAACTCAACATGGCTGCCACCAAACTCTCAGGAGGCCCCTAGGGTCAGCCTTACCACTGTTCACACTTCCCACTGCACTTTGGCAACACCAATCGCTCTAGTCAATCCTCCAGATGGCCCCTCACGCCAACCTTTCCTCAAGTCCCATTGCCCACCTAACAACTGTCCTCTCCCACCGGACCCTCTTCAGAAGCCTGCATGCCTCCGGATCAAAGGCCACCACCTCTCAAAACACTGATTTACACCCAGCACGTTCTGTGGCTCTCTAGTGCCTGTGCAGTAGAGCCTAAATCTACCAGGCTGGCAGACAAGGTTCTCCAGCTGAGCACCCACGCCTCTGATCTGACCCCACTGAACACCTTCTCCTAAGAACCTTCCTCATCCCAATGCAAACTTCAGACTCCGCTCAGGATAACGCACCTTGCAGCAGACCGACACTTGCACTGAGAACCTGAGATAAGCCAGACAGAATGCATCTCTCTCAATCTACCAGGAAGCCCCTGATGCCACAAAAACCACAAGGCCAGAATTCGGAGAGAAGAGAGCTGAGGTGAGGAGTTGGACTATGGCTGCTTTTTCCTTGGGGCCAATGCTGATTATGCGTAAAGGCAAGACCCAGAACACTTGGTGGCTTCAGAGAGCTGAAGACACAAACCTGGAGACCTGAGGGGCTGTGAACACATAACCACTGTTCCCATAGAGACAATGGCCAAATTCTGAAGATGGGAGGGGCAAGATGCTAAGAAGCTAAGCAGAAAGCCTCTGCGAAGTAGAGGGATTGGGGTTTTTATGACACTCTGGCCACATAGAGGGAATGCAATTAGGATTCAGGACCCACCAAAGGAAGAGACCCCAGTGAACACACTAGGCTTCCAGTGGAAAAGGGGGAACCCTGAGTTTACCAAACTGTGGTGTAGCCTCTCCTCAGCTCAGCCCTGGTTGGATTAAGACTACACCCCCTGCCCTCCTCTAACTGCTTATCAAAGGAAAAGGTAAACCCTTGTGGGAGGAATATATAATAATCTAGAGCCACTAGAATTCCATACAAAATGCACAGCACCTAATGAAAAAAAAAAAAAAAAAACTATTGAACATGCAGAGAGACAGGATATATGGATGGAAAATCTAGAGAAAAAAAAGACACAAAAAAAACCCAGATACAGTTGATTCCAACAATACAGATATTATGAGAGCAGACAAGGATTTGAAATAACAATGATTAATATGTTCAAAAAGAGGAGCACCTGGGTGGCTCAATTGGTTAAGTGACCAACTCTTGATTTCCGCTCAGGTCATGAGTTCACAGTTTATGGGATCGAGCCCCACATCAGGCTCTGCACTTGCAGCGCGAGGCCTGCTTGGGATTCTCTCTCCCTCTCTTTCTGCTCCTCCCCCCTTGCAAGAGCACTCTTCTCTCTCTCTCAAAATAATAAATATTTAAAATGTACATAATATGTATACATATACACACACACGTATGTTTATACACACACATATGTACATATGTATACACACACACACATACATACATATAGGGACGCCTGGGTGGCTCAGTCAGTTGGGTGTCTGACTTCGGCTCAGGTCATGATTTCATGGTCTGTGACTTCAAGCTCTGCATTGGGGTCTGTGCTAACAGCTCAGAGCCTGAAGCCTGCTTCAGATTCTGTGTCTCCCTCTCTCTTTGCCCCTTCCCTACTCGCTTGCACTCTCTCTCTCCCAAAAATAAATAAACATAAATTTAAAAACATTTTTAAATATGAACATATATATACATATATATGTTGTAAATATATATGTATAATATATATTTAAATATATAAATTTATATTTAAAATATATGTAAATATATATGTATAATATATACATATATATGTTTTAAATATGTTCATATTTTATTTTTTTTAATTTTTTTAATGTTTTATTTATTTCTGAGAGAGAAAGAGAGACAGAGACAGAGTGAGCAGGGGAGGGGCAGAGAGAGAGGGAGATACAGAATCTGAAGCAGGCTCCAGGCTCTGAGCTGTCGGCACAGAGCCCGATGCGGGGCTCGAACCCACGAACCATGAGATCATGACCTGAGCCGAAGTCGGATGCTTAACCGACTGAGCCACCCAGGCGCCCCTATGCTCATATTTTAAATATGAACACATGTATATATATGTTCAGGGGTGCCTGAGTGGCTCAGTCAGTTAAGGATCTGACTCTTGATTTCAGCTCAGGTCATGATATAGCAGCCATGAGTTTGAGCCCCACATTGGGCTCTCTGCTGTCAGCACAGAGCCCACTTTGGATCCTCTGTCCCCCTCTCTTTCTGCTCCTCCTCCTGCTTGAACACTCTCTCTCTCTTGTAAAAATAAACATTTTTTAAAATATTGTAATATATATATGTTCAAAAAGAGAGGGAAAGGTCGAGAAAATGAGTGAAAAGATGAGAATAAATTCCCCCAGAGAATTAGAATCTATTTCTTTAAAACTGGGGAGGGGCACCTGGCTGGCTCAGTCAGATGAGCATGCAACTCCTGATCTCGAGATTGAGTTTGAGCCCCATGTTGGGTACAGAGATGATGTAAAAATAAAATATTTTTTAAAAATTTAAAAATAACAAAATGAAAATTCTACAAGTGAAAAATATAATAATTAAAAGTAAAAACTCGGGAGAGGCGCCTGGGTGGCTCAGTTGGTTGGGCGTCTGACTTTGGCTCAGGTCATGATCTCACGGTTCATGGGTTCGAGCCTCGCATCCGGCTCTGTGCTGACAGGCAGCTCAGAGCCTGGAGCCTGCCTTGGATTCCATGTCTCCCTCTCTCTCTGCCCCTCCTCCGCTCGCGCATGCAGGCTCTCTCTCTCTCTCTCAAAATTAAATAAACATTAAAAAGTAAAAACTCGGGGCACCTGGGTGGCTCAGTCGGTTAAGCGTCCGACTTCGGCTCAGGGCATGATCTCATGGTTCGTGGGTTCGAGCCCTGCGTCGGGCTCTGTGCTGACAGCTAGCTCGGAGCCTGGAGCCTGTCTTCAGATTCTGTATCTCTCTCTCTCTTTCTGACCCTCCCCTGCTCACGCTGTCTCTCTCTCTCTCAAACATAAATAAAACATTAAAAATTTTTTTAAAAAGTGAAAACTCAATAAATGGGTTCAACAGCATATTACACATAGAAAAAAGGGTAAATGAACTAAAAGCAGATCAAGAGAAAATATCCCAAGTGAAGAAGAGAAAAAAGAATGGAAAATACATTTTTTTAAGTGTAAGAGATGTCTGAGACATCCTGAGAAGATCTAACATTCAGGGACCACTTAGCTCAGAGACCGCTGTCCCCTGCCCCTAGGGCTGCAGCTTGGTGATTCCCTGTGGGCCCTGCCACCAGAGACTGCTTGACACTGGGCTGCACTCCATCCACCTCTACCCCCTTCGAGGCCTGCACCTGACCCTCCTGAAGGCTACTCTCTGTGTCCAAAGGCCAATAGGACCTGTGATGAAATCCCATTTTTGCCATCTCCTCCCTCAGTGACGGGGGGGGGGGGGGGGGGGGGGGGGGGGGGGGGCGATCACTTTACCTGTCAGCTGGTTCTTCATTTGTAAATGGCAAAGATAACCCTACCCTACAAAATGTGGTTAGGATGATGTCAGTAGGGAGTATAAAGATCTACTGCCTCTGGCAAACAGGAAGTCGATATAGGCAAGCCTTTTGCCCTTTCCTCTCTTAAAACTCTGTGACCACATTCCCACCTTCATATCCTCCGCCCACCACATAGCAGGCACTTACTGAGTTGTTGGATTTTTGATGTGCTCATGACCCCTTCACCACAGCCTTCCCAGAGGGGTCAAGAGACTTGCCCGGGGATGCACAGCAAGTTTAGGATAGAGCTGGCATGAGAATCCAGACATGTGGCCTGTAGCCCTGTAGATACCGCCCCATCCCAACCCTACTGACCTGAGCGCTCGGTCCAGAGTCAGGCCCGAGAAGTCGAAGAAACTGAGATACTCCCCGGCCACCAGCCTGCTGAACTCGTTGCTGTCAGGAGAGCATGAGGTATCCTTTAGAAGTAGGGCACAGCAAATAACAGGAGGTACACGGGCAGTGGGCCCTGGGGTACCCTGACCCACCTACCTGACCTGCCCTTCCCTAGGCTGTCTCCCCTCCCACGCCCGCTGGCAAGTTGGACTATGATAGATCATCCTTGGGGTGGGGCATTAGGAAGGCTTCAGAAAGGAGGTTCTGTCTCTGGAAAGTAAGAGCCAGTCAGGTGAAGGGAGTAGGGGGAAGGATGACGCAAAGTGTCCCCAGCAGAGGAAACTGCACAACATGTCTCAGAAGCTATCAGTTGGGCCATGTGGCCAGAGTCAGGCAGCAAGAACATGGCAGCCAGAGATGAGGTAGGGAGCAGGGCCTCAGGGGCAAGGGAAGGATGGGGCAGTGATCCGGAAGAGTATAAAGCAGGGAGGGGAGGAGTGAGATGGTCAGACCCGTGTGTGGAACACCACCTGATGAGTGGAGACCCCTGGGGGCTCCGTGGCTGTCCTGGAGGGGTGAAATGAAAATGGAGGGTAAGGGAGGAAAGAGTTTTCGGAGGAAGAATCCACAGGAGATGGAATGGTGTGGGGCATGACACTGGAGGTGGCCCTGAGGCAAGGTGTCCAGAGGTAGACAACAGGTAGAGCTGGATGTACCCACGTGAGAGCTGTGAGCCGGTTAATGACTTGGAAGAAGAGGATAAGCCCATGCAAGAGGAGGGTGCAGACGAAGGATGGAGATCAGAGGAAGCCCCTCTGAAGGGTACAGGCCTACTGAGAAGAGAAAGGGAGCCAGTGGAGGAGACTGAGAAACAGCAGCCAGAGAATCAGGGATATAGCATCCGGGAGGACAAGAGCGTTTCGAAGAGACCGAAGTGATGAACTGGTCAGAAAAGAGACCAAATTTCCACCTAAATCTACCCAAGCCCTGAGCCCTCCCTCCCATTTACAGGAGAATAGGGACTGAGGAGATAGGGAAAGCATGAGGCAACTCCATGAGGACACCAAATCCAAATCGTGGAACATTCTTCTGGACACACGACTGTTTCTTTGACAGATACATGGCCTTAAGAAAAAGGAAGCAGCCTGGCAGACTATTGTTTAAGACACTTAATAGAAGGAAAAAAGAGAGAGAGGGAGTTTCAAGAGATCTACTGGCCAAATGTAATGTGTGGACCTTGCTTGCATCCTGATATAAGAAGCATTTCTGAGACAGAAAATTAAACTGAGACTAAATGTTAGAGATTCTATGGAATTTGGGGTAGTTTTGTTAAAAATTATAATGGAATTATGATTATATTTAAAAATCCTTATCAGTTAGGATTGCCTGGGTGCCTCAGTTGGTTAACTGTCTGATTCTTTTTTTTCTCCATGTTTATTTATTTTTGAGAGAGACAGAGAGTGCACACGCAGCAAGGGCACAGAATCCGAAACAGGCTCCAGGCTCTGAGCTGTCAGATACAGGGCTCTAACTCACAAACCATGAGATCCTGACCTGAGCCAAAGTCGGACGCTTAACCTACTGAGCCACCCAGACGCCCCTGTCTGATTCTTCATTTCTGCTCTAGTCATGATCTCATGGGATCATGAGCATGGGATCACGGGATCTCTGCCCCTTCCCCGCTCACACTTTCAAAATAAATAAATGTTTAAATAAATAAATAAATAAAATAAAAATCAGTTAGAGACATATACTAAAGTATTTATGGATCAAATGATAGAGTTCCTAAACTATGCCTTAAAATAGTATAGCAAATGGTGGAGATGGGGGGCGGTGGGGGAAGGTAGTGCTAGGTGAATATTGTTAACTTTGAAGCTGAGTAATGGGTATATGGAGGTTTGGGAGGGGGGCAGGTAATGTTTATTTATTTATTTTGAGAGAGAGAGAGTAAGAGCAGGAGAAGGGCAGAGAGAGAGAGGGAGGAAGAGTATCCCAAGCAGGCTCCACACTGTCAGCACAGAGCCCAGAGCCCAATACGGAACTCAGTGTGGGGCTGGATCATGACCTGAGCCAAAATCAAGAGGTGGAAACTTAACCAATTGAGACACCCAGGTGCCCCCATAAGGAGGTTTAATATATTATTTTCTCTGGTTTTCTATATGGTTGAAATTTGCATAATAAAAATTTAATTAAATAAAAAGAAAGAAAGGGGTGTGTCTGTGACATTGAGCCAGGTAAGTTGGGGCCTCATAGCAGCCACTAGATTCAAAGACAAAGGCCACTAATGAGGCCACTAATGGTCTTGGCCTAGATGAGCTGCTGCAGGCATTGGGTGGGGAAGAAACCTGCCCCCCAGAACTGAATGTGGAGTTGAGGAGGGGATTGAGGCCACGCAGAGCAGAAAACCCCAGAATTCTGGCTGTGAAGAGGCTGGGAGAAGAAGTGCATTTGAGGAAGAATTTCTGTTTTTAGATGGGAAAGACAAGCGCAGTTAAGCAGTTAAATGCTGATGGAAATTCTTGTAGCAGAGTGGTCAGAAGGATGGGAGGACGCAGATCAACCACAACCAGGGCTCCTGGAGGGCCTTCTTAGGTTGGGGGTGGGGGTTACAGCCCAGGGCGAGAGGTGGGGCTTTGAAGTCCTGCTGTGATGTCTGGGGCGGTGCTAAGAGGCAAGCCCAGCAATGTGAAGGCTGAGAGGGTAGAGGAGGAAGGAGGGAGAGAAGCTAGGGAAGGATCCCAAGTGGAGCTGCCCTCAACGCCTCCCTGTGACCTAAGCTTTCAGTCAGTTCTGACTTAAGGTCTAGGGTCTGAATGTCCCCTCTGCCTCAGGGGCTATAACTGCCTCAGCTCATCTCAGAGCCTTAATGTGGGTATGGGAGGCCCTCTGGAGGAAGGACAAAGGCAGGTGGCCATGTGATGGTCAGACATGCTCAGGATGCCCCCACTGATTCCCTCAGTCTCAGGGTCCCCGGCTACTTCCCCCCCATCCCCCCCCCGCCCCGGCATCACGTGGCTCAGGACTCCCATCTGGCTAGTCCCCTTTCCACAGTCTCAAGACCAAGGCTCGTGCTTTGGCAGCTTCCGTCCCCTTAGCCAGTCCTAAAAGACTGAGAGTAGGGCTTAATGAGGGCCAGGAACCCCTTCCCAACTCCTGGGTCGCAGGCAGTCCCAGTCCAGACCCAGGTTCTCCTCTCCCTGGCCCCACCCCACTACTGTGTTCTCACTATCGTCATCATGGTCCCATAACCACACGCCACATCGCACTCCCCAGCCCCGAGGGACCGCCCTGCCACCACCTCCTCCCACCGCCCAGAGCACGGGCCTTCACCCAGGCAGCCCAGAAAGGAAACAGATTTAGGGCAAGGCCAGGAATGAGGACAGTGGCAGGAGGAGGAGCTCCTGGGGACTACTGGGAGCCCCTCAAGCACCAGATACCCCTGACAGTGGTCACCCACATCCCCCTTCAGGCTGAAAAAGTCCTTGGATTTTCCTGGGGGGTGGGGGGTGCTATGAGAGACAGACTCACTTCTTGCCTAGCTGCCGGGCGACGTCACAGCGCTGGAAGCCCTCAAGGTGGTAGAGGCGGCGGGCCAGCCGGCGAGCAGCTTCACTGACCCCCTGGCACCCATTGGCCAGCGGGTCTGCGCTGCCAGGCTCCAGCCCCTCTGAGCTGCTCAGCTCTGAGTCCGAGTCTGAAAAGCCATCCTTTAAGCTGGGGTCACTGCACAGGGAAGGAGGGGATGGGAGAGAAGGGGATCAGAAGCCCAGGGTCAGAAGCCCTGGGCAGAGGCTGGAAGGTCTCCCCAGGCCTCGGAAAACCCACACAGGAGCCAGAACAGGGAAAGAAGCTCCACTGCATCAGGAGGAATCAAGTCATTTAGAAGAGCCCCTCAGTAAGATAACTAGAAGCCACACAACCCACAGCATACCTCCCTGGCCCCACCAAGGCTAGAAAGGCCTGGACGAGCAGCATGGAACCTCAGAACCAGGATGGGAAGTCTGGGTGCAGAGGAAGGACACAATGACCTCGGAGAGGCCTTGTTCTCTCCAGGTGCACTGGGTTGCCCTAACTTGCTTTGCCTCCTCTGGGTCTCAGTTTCCCCATCTGCTCAATGGTTCTCCCAGTTCCCAGCCTAGGCGCTGCCTCACCTGGCTGAGTTCAGCAACTTGTCTGTGTCCTCCTCCTCCTCCTCCTCATCCCCACCTGGACCCTGGGGTCCATCTTCATGGAAGCCATTGGGCACAGTGGTTAGAGACAGGCGGCTCAGGACGTTCTCTGATCGGCTGCTGGAGATGGAGCGCCGCAGGGGGCTGCCCAGCTCCCCATCACCACCAGCTGCTCCCATGTCCCCCTCAGGCCCCATGTCCCCAATGCCTAAGCCAGCCCCGGGCTCAGGGCTATCACGGGCCCGCTGCTGGATGAGGGGTGTCAGGGGGGCCTCGAAGCTGACGCAGCTGTCACTCTCGTCCGTGAGGCTCAGCACATCCAGGGAGTCGAGGCTGCTGTACTGGGTGCCCCGCAGTAGCTCAGACTCCACAATCTTCTCAAACGTGGCACTGAAGCCATCCCGCACATCTGGCTCTCCGGGGCCACCCGGCCTGTGGGATGCAAGGACCAGTCACCATCCTCCTATGGTGTCCCCCGTTACAGGTGCTAGGACTGCGCCAATTAGTGTCTGGGAACTCCCTGGGGACAGGAGCAGGCATGGATTGCGTCCTGTTTGTTCTTTCAGCCAATACTTACTGAGCACTAGGTGCCAGGTCCTGGGCTGGGTATGGGCGTGCAGCAGTGAAAAGGACAGGCATGGTCCCACCCAGTGTCCGCCCTGGGCCTGGCTTATAGTAGGCATCACTTGTCTGAATGAATGAGTGGGAGGCCTCTTCCTCCGCGGCGGCACAGGGGCTGCTGCCTCCAGGTTTCCAGAGCACATGGCATCCCCCTACCACAACTAGAGTAACTCTGGGTCAAAATTTTGCTCAAAGGTTCTCAGCTTGGCTGACTGCATTACAGCTCTCAAGCCTTGCCTTAATGTTACCTCCTCAGGGAGACTGAGGAAGGCAGGTCCACACCACCCCCCACACTGGCCCCTCTCTTTATTCTCCATCCTCAGGTTATCTCATCACTTCCTCCCAGCCCCCATCAGCATATCTGATGTATTGTTTG
This sequence comes from Hyaena hyaena, assembly GCF_003009895.1. Classification (NCBI taxonomy): domain Eukaryota; kingdom Metazoa; phylum Chordata; class Mammalia; order Carnivora; family Hyaenidae; genus Hyaena; species Hyaena hyaena. Next base: position 704,209 of record NW_024081061.1, on the reverse strand, counting down.
TTCCCCTTTTTACCATCTGTTCTCCAGTCCCACCCCCCACAAAGCCAAGGAACACCCAGCACATGGTACGTGCTTACTAACCCTGATGAATGGTGCACTGGGTGACCAAACAAATGTTACTCAGCCCCATGGCTTAACATGCTGCCTAAGCCATTGTAGGGCCCTGTCCCGTCCCTGGAAGAGGCCTCTTCACTGGCTATTCCCTGCCCACGGTGCTCTTCCCTCAAGCTGAAGCCCTCCGTCCCTGTCCCCTTCTCAATGAGATCTGCCCTGAGTACCCTATTTATAACTGAGACCTGCCCCCAAACACCTTACCCCTTTTTCCTACTTCATTGTTTTCCAAAGCTCTTACCCCCTTCCTACATACTATATAATTATTATTTTTATGATTTATTATCTATCTCCCTACTAGATCATACGCTCCATGATAGCAGGAATTTTTGTAGGTTCTATTCACTGACGTATCCCCAGCACCTAGAATAGAGCATCACACAGAGATAAACTGAGGCATCCTGGGAAAATTCTTATCTACTGGGAAGATGCACAGGTAAGTAGAGAAGACAGGGAAGGAAGAGGAAAGACTGAAAAAGAGTGAGGCCAAGAGAGATGAGACAAAAGAGAGACAAAGATAAAAGAGAGAGAAAAAGAAATAAGAGAGACAAATAGTCTGAGAAAAGAGGAACAAAGCATGACAAACAGAGTAAGAGAGACAAAAATAGACAGAAACACAGAGACAAGGAGAGGAAAAGACACAGACAAAGGAAGAAGCAGGCTGAGGTGGCCCATTTCAGATAAATTGAGGCCTACCATTTGCAAAGAAGCACACCCCTCTCTGCCCTTGAGGATCGACTACACCCTGCTTCTCCCCCAGCACATGCTGCCTGGGAGACACCAAACTGTAGGTGGACTGGGAGGTGCCCCCTCCCCCTCAAATGCCTCCTTAGACCCCAGGTCTAAGATGTGGTCCTAGTGTGTTCCCTGGAGAAGCATACTGACCTGAGAGAGAACAAGCTGGAGTCACAGCCAGCTTTCCCCTGCCCCAGTTCCAACAGGCCCCAAGACCACAGTCTCATTAAGCCTTCTCTTGCTCGAGAAGGAAGTGGCGAGGAGGTTGGAAATCTAAAAGATGGCAGGAAGTCTGACAGTGCACTGGTATGGTTGCCTCTACTGAACTCCAGGAAGAAGGGACAAAGAAAAGAGTCACTGCCCTCATCACCAGAGCAGACACTCAAAATCTGCCCAGTGGAGACACTTTTGCCAAGCCTGTGCTAGGTCCCAGAGATATAGTATAGACTCTTGCCCTTGGGCACAGGGGGGGCCCTCATCTCATTGTCAGAGCCATGAATGGTCTCCCCCATCCCACTATCTCCCACCTTCTCACGCACCTGAGCAGACCTGAGAGGTGATTCTGACAGAGGCCCGAAGACTATTAGCCCAATCTCCAAACTTCCATCTGCCTCCAATTTCAGTTATCCCAAATAAATATGCCACCTAAACACAAGCCATATGCTCCAAGAAGCCCCAGACCCCTGCCTGCACGCCACAGCCAGCCAGGTGGCCATCCTAGGACCTGTCTGTTGGAAACACTCACGGCCATGGCATACTTGGTACACACAGGCACCCAACCCCACGTACTCACATTCCTATCCACGGAGCTAGCCACACTCAGCCCTGACACATGCAGACTCAGGTGCCCACAGATGCACAGGCCAGGCACACTAAACCCCCCATACACAAACACACGACCACATAGACCCATGCATATCTGCGTGTTCACACATTCCTTTGCACACACCAATGCAGAGGCCAGACCACTAGGCATGCCACCCATGCACACTGGCTCGTCCAGGCCAGGGCCCGCGGCTGTGCACACTAAGACTTCTATAGACTTTCTTTTCTCAGGACATTCCCCTGTCCCATCCCCACCCTCCTTGTCCAGCTAGTACCTCCAAGACACGTAGGTCTCTCTGCCTCCTGCTGAAGATAATAGAAATGGGGTGTAACTCCAGTTAGTAGGACTCAAGTGAGATTCTTGGTAGAACCTCTGGATGGGACTCAAGTGGGGGGTGGGGTAGCTGGCAGGGACTGAACCACGAGGCCTACTCTTCTGAAGTCAGTTGGGAGATCTTCAACTCCAGGAAGCAGAGGGCTGGACCAGATGACCTTCCACATCAAAGCATTTTGGAACTCTACCGCACAGTCTGGGATGGAAGGAGTGTGGCCCTCCAACCCCACATAGAAAGAGCCCACGATGGCTTGGGGGACTGTGAGTAGGGAGCACGAAAGGCCTGCTAGCCTTTAAAATTGAATGGTTCCAGCCTTCCAAAACACCCAGAAGCTGGGCAAAACAGGGACATGCAATTCCCATTTTATGGAGCAGAAAAACAAACACCGGAGAGGCTAAGTGACTAGGCCCAGGCCACAGAGCACTGGAGTGGCCAAATGTAGTAAGTCCCCAACCCAAGACACCAACTTACCCCAGCTGAGGGTCCTCAGTGTCCAGACATAGATTCCTGGAAGCATCGTCCCCCTCTGCCAGCCCACCAGCCCTCCAGGGCCTGGACTCTGAAGAATCTTCCAGAATGTTTGAGTCTGGCCCCAGGACTAGGCCATTGGTGAGGGAAAGACCAAGGCTGAGGCCACGGAGGGCCATGTTCGGGCCCTGTGTGTGCTCCTCAGTGTCCACCAGAGCGCCCCTTATCTCATGCCCTGGGCTACTGTAGCTGCTGTTCAGGTCCTGACTCTGTGCCGTTCCATTCTGGACCCCTGGTTCTTCCTCACGCTCCAAGCTGGGGTCCCAGGCAGCACCACCTTCCCCAGGTAGTTGAGATGGAAGCTTGTCCTTGTCCATGGCAGCCACTACTCCCACCTTGTGCTGGCTGCTCCTGGAACTCCACTAGACCTGGAGGCAAATGGAGAGATGAAAAAGTGAGTCAAATAGGGCAGGTGCTGAGGGGTCTAAAGCCCAGCAAAACCAGTGCCAAGTAGCCTGCCTGGGGACAAGAAGATGGCTGAGATGATCTTCTCAGGACCTCCTAGCTGGAGTATGGGTTCAGGCTGTGGCCTCCTCAGGCCAGCCCCACTCACCTCTCCCCTGCCCTCAGCCATCTTGTATGCCACAGTCCTGCCTCCCCTGTTACCTCTTAGAGGTCTCTGTTGTGCCCACCAGCACCCACCAAAACTCTCTGAGCAAGATCCAGGTTAGAGGAACGAAGTAAAGGTCCAGGATCTCTGGAAACCCCCTTCCTTTCTTGCTGGTGCGTGATGTAGATGGAACTCCAGGCTAACACCAGCCAGCCCCCTCGCTTCCTTCCACGTTCTTATCCTGACTCCAGGAGGCAGACAAGAGTGAATCTGTGGTGAACGGAGGAAACTGAACTGGGGCTGCCTTTCGAGGGAGAGTTAAGAGAGGAGGCAAGGAAGTCAACAGAAGTGCAGCTGTATCAGAACCAGACATCAACCCAGAGAAACCAACCTGAGGACCAGCATGAGGCGCTGTCCAGGGTGCTGGGTGGGTGAGGAGCCACCCAGGACCCTTGCCTAGAAAGAGCCTGCCTTGGTTGCTCAGTGCCCAAAACCCTGGCTGTGCGAAGAGATTGGAGGCAGAGGCCTGGGGTCCCCTCCACATCCAGCCCCCCAGAGCTCGCCCAGCCTTGAGAAGGGACTCAAGAGGAGGCTGCTGTGGGGCATTCTGGGGAGAGTACCAGAAGGAGGCCTTGGCCCTGTTCTGCCTAACTCACTGTGTGATCTATGTGGGTCCAGATAGGGGTCTCCTCACTGCCCCACCCAGGCCAGCCTCACTTCTATCTGCCCTGCTTTGGGTCTGTAACTCCTCTTAAAATGAGGAGACCCATTTCACCATTTCATCTCTAACTCTGCCCCCTTTCTTAAAACGGTTTTTTAATGTTTATTTATTTTTGAGAGAGAGAGAGAGAGAGAAATAGAGCATGAGTAGGGGAGGGGTATAGAGAGACGGAGACACAGAATCCAAAACAGGCTCCAGACTCTGAGCTGTCACCACAGAGCACAATGCGGGGCTTGAACCCACAAACCGCAAGATCATGACCTGAGCTGAAGTTGGACGTTTAACCTACTGAGCCACCCAGATGCCCCTTTCCCTGCCCCCTTTTTAAAATGATCAAAACCAGCCCAATTTCTCAGAGGATTCTGCTCAATCAAATGCAGATGAGAGGGCAGATGCAATGGGCTGTGTTCTGGCTCCCCCCCAACTACCCCTCTGCCTCTGGCCCCACCCAGTCTATTTCTGCATCACTCCACCCCACCCCACCCATGATCTTTGTTACCAGGGATACAGACCAGCCCCTCCAAACAACTTCCCTCCTTCTTTCTTTCTTTTCTTTCTTTCCTTCTTTTCTTTCTTGCTTTCTTTAATTTTTTTAATGTTTATTTATGTGTGAAGAGAAGGGGGGAGGGGTAGCGAGACAGGGAGACATAGAATCTGAAACAGGTTCCAGGTTCTGAACTGTCAGCACAGAGCCCAATGTGGAGCTCAAACACATCAACTTCGAGATCATGAACTGAGCCAAAGTTGGACACTCAACTGACTGAGCCACCCAGGTACCACCTTCCCCAGGTAGTTGAGATGGAAGCTTGTCTTTATTTTCAATAGGCTTCATGCCCAGCACTGAGCCCAATGAGGGGCTTGAACTCATGACCCTGAGATCAAGACCTGAGCTGCGATCAACAGTCTGATACTTAACCGACGGAGCCACCCAGGCACACTTTCCTCCCTTCTTCAGGCCTCAGCATCCCCCAACACCCCCAGGCTCCTCTGAGAAGGGGTCCTAACGGTTCAGGGGAGGCTGAAGGAGAGTTACTGGTCAGCCTACAGGGCTACACCAGAACAGGTTGCAAGCATAGCAACAAGGATTTAAGTGAGACCCAGACTGCCTATACTTGCCTGGTCCTGTCACAGGAGGGACTTGATAAAGTACAGATTATGAGCCCTCCCCCAAACCTCCTAAACCAGAATCTACAGGGACCAGATATAGGAATCTGTTATTGAAGGGGGTAGACAGGGGTCTGGGGCCTCAGCCCACCCACCCTGAGCATTCCTTCCTAGAACCTAGAATTTTGAAGATTGCATGAGTGTAAGATTTTACTTAAAAAAAAAATCTGAAGAGCCAGGCTCTAGACTATCTGGGCCCTGATCCTAGGATGCTGGGGACCCCAAGGGGCTCGGCACTAAGTGAGGGTTTCTTTCTGGTCTGCCCTAAATCCCTGCTGCTGCAGTTGCTATTTCAATCCATTCCCTCCGGTTGTGTACTCAGAGGGGGGAGGACAGGAGGTCATCTCCTCAACTGAGACTTCTGGGGGTGGGGGGAGCATTTCTAAAGGAAAGGGGAGGGAGAGTGGAGATTTTTGGCTTGCTGCTTGAGTTCTAGTCCTCTGGCCTGCTTTCTAGCCCAGGGGCCTGGATGTGCTTTGGATCTGGGGCACAGGGCTTCAACCCAATTCCACCAGGGTGCCTCAAGCTCCCACACCCACACGTGGAGGCTGAGCCCAGCAGGACAGAGTGCCTCCCCTTTGGGGAGCTGAGCTCCCTGAGTTCCCAGGGAAGCCTGAGACTTGAAAGCATAAGCAGCTTCACCTGATGCTCATTTTACACCAGCCCCAAAGCCAAGGTTAAGAACAAATCAAGGACTCCTTGGGAGGCCCCTACCTCATCCCCCAACTTCCAGCAGCTGCCTCTGGCTGGCTCTAGCCCTACCTGCCCTGCCATGTTCCCCTGCAGCTGGGAGCCGGGTGGAGGTTCTGCCAAGACCGGGCACTGGGCCGTGTCCTTGGTTTCTGGGGGTGGGCAGACAAGGGGCAGCATTGAGCTCCACTCTGGGCGGGGGGCCCAGAGTCCCTGCCTGGGCTGAGGGCCAGTTGAGCCCAGAAATAGCCAAGCCAGGACCCCCCTCTCTCCTTCTGAGCCCAAGAGAGGGGTACAGAAAGGGGGGAGGGGCTTCAGGTCAGAGATAGCAAACAATGCCCCAAGCCTTCACTCTAAACCATCAATGTCCCCTGGGACACATTGTCCTCTTTGGCCTTTGTGAACCCATCAGCAGAATGGGAGCATCACCCATGCTCTCCTTCCCCAGGGCTGGTGGGAGAACTTGAGGTCATGAATGCTGAGAAAGCAGAAATCCAAGGAAGAATAAACTCTTTAAAAAGTCAAGGGAAAAGTTAGCTACGGTCCATTCTTTCCACCAATACCTTTGACAAATGGGGAGACTGAGGCACAGAACCAGGAAACAATCCACCCAAGATCACACAGTTGAGGAGCTGTGTCTAGACCTCAGAAGTAGCTTCCTTCTGTGCCTGGATGGGCTGGAGGTGCGGGACGAGCCCCCAGTTTCCCAAGCCCTCTGTCAGATCCTCCCACAAGATCAAGGGCTCAAATCTTTAACCAGGAGTCTCTACCCAAAGCAATGACCCTCCCATCTCTAGCCCTGCTGGCAAGAGCAAGAGAGTTAGCACAGCTGGGCCACAGGGCACCGATCCCAGGCAGAAGCCTGAAAATGACAAGCTGGCAGTGGTTAGATCCCCTGCATTCTCGCTCAGCATAAACCAGACCCTGCTCCAAGCAAGGGCTCCTGCTCCTCACTGCCCTTGAGATGACCTTGGGCTTGGCAGCATCTTTTTGAGCTCCAACCTAAGGTGGATCCATGATGTCAGTGGAACACTGGCTGGGCCAGGGTTAAATGCCAAACTAGTCACTTTCTGGGTCTCAGCTGCACCTAAGACAACCCTGTCCCCCTCCTCACTTTCCCCATGGCAGCTGGAATGACCTCTAAAAACACAAACCACAGTATACCCCCCCCCCTCACTCATAACCCTCCGATAGTTCCCATTGCTCTCTGATTAGAATTCATCCTCCTCAGCATGGCCTAAAAAGGCCTGCCTAAGCTGGTTCACTGCCCTCTCCCCATCCCCCATGCCATCAGCCACATTGGCCTTCTTTCTGCTCCCTGAGCTCATTTCCACCTCAGGGCCCTTGCACCAGCTGTACCCTTGGCCTAGAATGCTCTTTCCCTAGATCTCTAAATGACTGCCTCTTCTGTCACTTAGGGCTCAACTCCAACGCTGCCTCCTCAGAGAGGCCTTCTCTTACCACCCTGCCCTCTCACACTCCTTCATGGAGCATTTTATCTGCTGAGCATCCCTTAACAGAACCAAAACTCCTTTTTCTATTTGTTTCCTTATTTCTTGCCCATCTCCCTCACTAGGATGTAAGTTCAGGAGGGTGGGAGCTGTGTCATATTCGCTGTCTCCCCCCAGAGCCTAGCACCATGCCTGGCAAACAGTGGGCACTGTTTTAAATGTTTGGTGAATGAAGAACTGGAGATTATCATCATCACTGTTATAAAAGGAGAAGCTAAAAGAATTTGAGGAACATGCACAGGACCACAAACTAGAAAGTGGCAAGGCTAGCGTTCTGCATGGAATGATACTGGACTATCACAGGAATGACCTTGTGTGGTGACTTCCAGGCAGAGATCCAAGCCAGGGACCCAAGGAAAGGTCTGGAGAAGGGGGCTCAGCAAGAAGGCTTCCAGGGCCCAACATGCTCTATGAGACTGAGGGAGAATGCATGGGTCCTGATGCCTGTGTGTACGTCTGTGAACAAGCATATGACTTCTGGGCACATACATACATGCGTGCGTGCATACATACACACACAGGAGGGCAGCTGGGCAGTCACACATGAGGCAATGCCCTCAGGTGATGAGATGGAGATGAGGACCCTACATGCCTAGGGGCTAGGTTCAGGGCAGCTAGAACTACATCAATGGACGACTGGGTTTGAAATCTTTCTACTTTGGGAGAAACCAGGAGCAGAAAAGGGACAACCCAGGTTGGGCAGGGAGATGGGAACACCCCCACTCATAGTGACCACAGCCACATCCAGCAGCTTCAGGTGGCTGGGTGAGTTTGGGAGGAGATAGGCAAGTCCAGGCCTATTTGGTGGAAATGGGGACACAGTAGGCAGAGCTGAGGTGGGGGAACCCAGGACAGGCCAACTCTAGGAGCCTGTGGAATGTCCAAGGATACTTAGAGCCCAGGCAGGGTAGATGAAGAAGGGAGAAGGATCAGAGAAAATAATTCTGGAATGTCACTGTACAGGCAAATCTGAGAACCAGGCTTTGCCTCTAATGTGCTAGGGGAATTTGGACAAATGAAACCCTTCTCTGGCCTCATTTCCCCACATACGTGAGAGATTCCTAACCATTTCCAAGTCTTGGACTTCTTTGAATATTTGACAGAGCTGTGGATCCCACCCAGACAGACTCACATATGTGCACAACATTTGAGTATTTTTGAGAGGCTCCCACACTCCTAAAGCCCATCCATATGCCCTGGGCATGAACCCCAAATGGGATAGTCTTGAAAGACCTCCCACCTCTGACATTGGACACTCAGAGAGGTTCCCAGAAAAGCCTCCTTGCAAGGGAGGGAAAAAAAGGCTGGAAACGTTTCAGTCTCAGAGCTATTCTCTGCCCCTTGGGAGCTCACTCTGAATACCCTCCTAATGTCCCACTGCCCTTCCCCAAACTCCTACTACACTGACTCCCTAGCCCATCCAGATTTTAGCACATGGGCTGGGACAGTCTCTCTCTCCCTCTCTCTCTCTCTCTCTCTCTCTCTCTCTCTCTCTCTCTCACACACACACACACACACACACACAGGAACAATTAAATAAGATGATCAATGAAAAGAGCTGGTGTATAATAAGTGCTCAGAACAGACTTTGGCCAATTGAGCTTCATGACATTCACAGGGCCTGTGCTAGACCAGGCCTGGGCACTCCAGGACTCCACATGACTCTACTGGGCCGCTGACAGTAAGAGCAGCAGGAAGCTTATAGGAAGACCCCTACTTGGGGGGTCCCTGGTCCGCCATGCTCACCATGCTCTCCCCAAGCCTCTGTCAGACAAGGGGCCTGGAGGTCAGAGCTCTAAGTACTGTCTCTAGTCACAGATTAGCCTGGTCATGGGCCTCTTCAATGACCCAACTGCTTGGGGCAGGGGATGTAATCAGGATAAAATAAAGGTGATGTCTACCCAGGATCCTTGGAAATTTCCCTGCCTCTATTCCCCAGAGTTACCCTAATCCCTCTAAACCTACATGGTCTTCCCAAGTTGGAGCATCTCATGCAGCAACAGGTGCCTCAGAGTAGGAGTCCAGGACAGTGGGTCGGTGTCCTAACTGTACAGTCAGAAAGATCTGCCTGCAAATCCCAGCTCTGCTACCCACAAGCTGTGTGACCTCAGGAAAGTTGCTCACCTCTCAGAGCCTCGGCACTTTTCTCTATAAAATGCAGGGTGCTAACAGCACCTGCCTCACAGGGCTGCAGTGAGGACTGAAGGAGATAGCAAGGGTGCGGTGCTCAGAGCCGAGCACAAGCAAGTGCTTCCCAGAACCCTCTCTCAGGCCCGCAGGGGAAAGAGCTAGCTGCCCACACTGTAGACGGCAGGCACAGGAGGGCAGCACAGGACATTCAGTGGGCCCTGCAGATATCTGTCCTTGGAAGCCTGTCAGAGCAGCTTCTGAGGCAAGGGCCTCAGAGGCCCAGCTTGAGGGTGGAGGCAGGAGAAAGGCTCCAATCTTGGGGCCCAGGAGGTGGGCCAGAGAGAGCACCCTACCCTTTTCTGAAGCAGGTGAGGACCCTAAAGTCCAGGCCCTGCCTACACTCCTGCCCCAGGCCATCTCAAGGCTTTCTATCTCAAGGCACGAGGGCACTATTAGGTGCAGGGCAAGGGCCAGGGTGCTGGGCCTCCCTTAAAAGTTGCCCAAGCCCTTCAGGTGGTGCCAATCCAGGGTCGTTAAGGGGCCCAGCATCACCCTGCTTTCTTCCTCCCAGTTTGGCCCCTGGGGAACCAGCTTTGCCTTAGGTTGTGGGCATCCGGAAGGTCTCCCCTTTCTCATGATTGGACAGGCAAAGGTCCCCCAGGCTGGTTGCCCATTTGCATTTTATCTGCATGAGCCACACAGCCCACTGGGACTTTCAAGGGACCCTGAGCCCAGCTTTGCAAAGGTCATTCCTTGACATCTCCTGGCTTGCTTCTCTCCTCATCCCCTGGCCACTTGGCACCCTCCTTTGCTCAGCATTTGTACATATCTGCACGCTGGTTTGGAGAGCCCTCAACATGATGCAAGTCATGTCTGCTGTCAAATCCCAAGTCATGTTTATGGCTGGGGACTCTACTCCCAGCTGACTTCCCTACAGGGTGAGCCTTCAGTTATCTGGGACTGCAAGGGACTACACTGTTCTAGTTACATGGCTGGCCCCTGCTCTGTCTTCTTGGAGCTTCAGAGGGTACCTGGGACTCACTCTGCTTCTTGAGCTCCATTTGACTCAGGAGGCTGCAGAATGAGAGTTGAACTCCAAGAGCTAAAATGCACTGATCAAGTGCAAGTCCCCCCAGTCAATCCTGCCTCCACTAACATGGCTCACTGAGGGCAGATCTGAGGGGCTCAGTCACTGAGCACCTGCCCCTCAGTCTGGCTCAATAGCCAGGAAAGATGCATGAAGAAACTTCATCCTTCCTTTTCTGGACCCAAGTTTTCTTTAATTCATACTCCCTAGATCCTCACATTCTCTATCTGCCCCTTTCCTTCTCTGCCTCCTCCCCTGTTACCTTCTCCCCCGTTACCTTCTCCCCCACCCCTCCCCAAACTCTTGATGCTATAGCTCCACTGAACCTCAGCCTTGCTCAATCCCCCCCATCCCCTCCCCTTCCTCTGCTCAATCTTGTCTCTGCTTTAGGACTTCAGCACACGGTCTTAACAAAGATTTTGGTCTCCTTGAGGCTGGATGAAGGCTGCAAAAACAGCTGGCATGAAATGGGCTGTAGTGGGCGATTCCACTATTGCCTCCCTGTCCCCATTTTTGAGAGAGTCCCTCCTATTCAGCCATTGCCCACTGACAGAAGAGCTGGTGGCTGGTAAAAGCCTCAGCCCTTGATGAGCAGTACATGAGGTAGGAGAGAAAAAGGAGTCCAGAATGACAACAGTGCTTGGGCCCCGAGCACCCGGAAGGATGGAGCTGCCATTCCGCAGATGGGGAAGACCGAGGGGAACAGGTTTGGGCCGGAAGATCAGGAGGTCAGCTGAGTTGAACAAGCTCTGGACAAGCTGAGTTGAAAGTGTCTGATAGACATGGCAGTTGAGATGCTGAGAAGGTTACTGGAGCTCAGGAAGGTACCCAAAATTGAGGGTATAAATGTGGGAGCTGGTAGCATAGGTAGGTGTATTTAAAGCCACAGGTCTGGACAAGATCAGCACAGGAGTGAATGGAGAGGAAGAAGGTGAGCCGTGCAAGCGATGAGCCCTGGGTGGGCAGGGGGAGAAGGAAACGAATTAGGATCAATGCACAAGGTGGGGAGAAAACAGGGGAATGGAAGTCCTGCAAGTCCAAGAAGAGGGAGACACTGAATGTGTCAAATGCTTCAGATGAGGACTGAGACTTGGCCACTGAGTGTGGCAACTTGGAGGTCAGTGGTGACCTTGAGAAGAGTGGTTAGTGGAAGGGGTTGAAAGCCCAATTGGAGTGGAGTCAAGAGAGCATGGGAAGAACCAGGAGATGAGGAGTCTAGACAGCCCTTCTGGGGAGTATTGCTATGAAGGGGAACAGACAGAGGCTGTGGTAGCTCAATGCACAAGACAGGAGAGCCACCTTGGAAGATAAAAGAAACAACAGGAAGGATCCACTGGTGGAATGATCCAGTACAGGGGGAACTTATCATGTAGGAGGGGACACTAGCCAAAGCAATGCCTTCAAGCATGGACAAGGGGACAGGATCTAGTGCACAAGTAGAGGGGTGGCCTTAACCAGAAGCAGGAACACTTCACCCCCCGCGACAGGAGGAAGGCAGAGCAGGGATGTGGGTGCTGGTAGACGGGTGACTGTAGCACTGGAGTCTGAGAAAGTCTTGATTGCTTCCATTTTCTCCAGGAAGTAGGAAGCAGCATCATCAGCTGAGAGGGAGAATTGAGGGTAGAAGCATGAAAAGGTTAGCATGTAGGGGAAGTGGGGATGGACTCAGGACCCATGGTGGGACTGCTGGACAGCACTAAGGACACAGCTGAAGTTCAAAGTTTTGAACTTCAAGTGAGGCCAGTCGGGGTACTGGTTTTTCTCAGCCCCATTCAGCTGCACAGGTACAGATATGGAGCATGCTGGGTGTTGGGATTTAACCAGGGTTGGGGGTTTGCCAAGCAAGTGCGAAGAAGCAAAATGAGGTAAGGGAGTTGGGGGTCTGCAAAGGAGGGATTACTCTCAGTGTTATAGTGGCCCCTGCAAACTCCCTTCCCTGCTGGTGCCTGAAAGCCCACCACCCGTTCCCTGCTGTGTCATGAGTAGCCTCTCTTGCCCTCATTCCAAAATGAGCTTCGGAGAGGGTAGCCACAGGTGGCCACTGGCCCCTGAGAAATGAGCTTCCCACACACTGTTCCTCTCACCTGGAGAGTAACTTGGACCTCACATACATACTCAAGACTGCATTCTCCATCACCCTTCCCAGGTCTTCACAAGACCGCTCTCCCCACCTCTAGTTCGATCCACCTGCCTCCTCCATGTCCCTTTATCCTTCTGGCCACCTCCCATCTGTCACACCCCGGCCCCACAGGGCCACCACCCCACCAACTCCATTGCCGCCACTCATGCCCTATGCCTGACACATGACACTGTTCCCAACACACACATCTGCCCCGTTACTCCCCTCCCTAAAGCCTTTGGTGGCTCCCGGTGTCCTTGGAGAAAGGGCCAGCTCATCAGCCCACATTCTGGGCCCCACCCCCTTTCTTCCTGTCTTGCCCCCCTCCATCCCTGCTCCCCCGCTTGTGCCCCCACACGACTTTCTGCCCCAGTCGTGGCTCACCCCCACACCACCCCTGAGGTTGGGAGTTCCTCGAAGGCCTCATCAAGTCTGCTGAATCACCCTTCTCCAGTATGTGGTCTGAAGTACTGGTTCGGTCAGTTTTGCTGACCTGGTGTGTGGATGATCAGATGGATGAAGCTTCTGGAAGTGGAAAAAGAAAGGAATGGAGTAAAACAAAGGGACTCCTTGGCCAAGTGACCTAACTTAGATGACCGCCTATTACAGGACAAGCTGAACGACATCTGCCTCCTGATGAGAAGCAATGAGAAGGAGGCAAACATCACCTATGGGATATTCTTGCCAAAAAAATGTTTAACGTGGATCTACTCATGGGCAAGCCACGAGACAAATTCAGAATGTGGGACATTTTACAGGAAGACTGACCTGGGCTCTTTAAAATTGACAATGTTAAAAAAGACTTTTAAAAAATGTTTAAAAGAGACTCCTTTACAGATTAAAGGAGACTAAGGAGATGTAACTAAATGCAACGTGTGATCCTTGATCAAAACTTGTTTTTAAAACAGCTATAAAGGAGCTGCATACTGGTACAACTGGCGAAATTTGAATATGGATTACATAATAGGTTAAATTGTATCATTGTCAAACTTCTTGAGTATGGCAATATATAGTCATTATGTAGAAAAACGTCCTTGTCTCAGGAAATTCATGCTGCATTATCCACAGGTGAAGTGTTATGATGTCTGCAACTTACTTTGAAAATGTTCACAGAAGAGAGGAAAACAAATGTGGGTAAAACGTCAACAACTGGCAAATCCAGGTCTCTAGCTCTCTGGGTGAAGGGTGTATAGGTGGGTGTTCATTGTACTACCAGGTGTGACAAGGCAAAAAGGTAGGGGGGAAGGAAGGGAGGGAAGGGAGACACTCCCAAGAGGGAAGTCAAAGCACTGCCTGCCTGGGCAGGAGTGAGAGGGGCTGTCTGGCATGCCAGCGGGCCACAAGCTGGACGCTAGAGCCCATCGGGGCCAGGCAGGCACAGCCCTGAATGGCTCACCATGGATCAGACCCCAAGAAAGACTTACCTGTGAGCAAACCCCCTTAGAAGGACAAGAGCTCTGAGGAAACAGTCAGGTCCCAGGGAGACCAGTAAAGCAGCCCTGCCCTACCTCTGCCTGAGCTGTGGCGAGAAGCCAGGGCTGGTCCAGGCTCACCACTCCCCCTCCCCACACACCCCTCATAGGGCGACAGTCTGAGTGTATCCTCCTGTGTGAGGAGCGAGGCTAAATATGGAGGCCCAGACACAAGATGCGCTCAAAACAGATTTTCCTGGAAAAGACCATCTGGCAAAGGATGTCTAGAACATCTTCTGTCATGAGAGGCAGTGTCATTTTCCTGCAAGCAAATGTCCTGAATGGGAATGCCTCGATGCCACCTCTCTAGAAAACCCTAGCTTATGGCCTCAGTTTCCCCCAAGGCCACTCCTTGCTGCAGGCACGCAGTCACACCTCCCTCCTGACTTGTATCTCAGGGAAGAAGAGAATGAGACTGGGGACATATGTCCCAGCAGCAGACAGTTATGCCCAGGCACAAATCCTGATTCTGCCATTTATTAAGTGTCTTTGAACAAGCAACTTTTCCCTGAGCTTCAGTATCCACCTCCACAAAGTGGGAATAATAGTACAACCCTCTAAAGGTGGTTGTGTGTATGAGAGTACTTAGCCCTTGGTAGTGCTCAATATACAGAAGCTTGGAAGCTCGGTGAGGTAATGTGCCCCCTCAGAGCCCTCCCTCTCCGTCCGGTCAGTATATTTCCCCATAGGGGACTCTCGAGTGAGCTGGTCTCTCCTCCAGAGATATGAGGTGAGTAGGGGAAGGCAGATGGCCCATTTTACTGATTCAGAGATCCCAGGTCACAGAACTTGTACCTTCCCTGGGAAGTAGGGCTCACCACCTAAGGGGGTAGAAGAATGACTGTATTTGCCCAGGGCTAGGGGTTGGGCGTGGAGGTAGTCACAATGCCCCTTACCCACTCTCCCTCAAGCTGCCTGAGAACCACCTCCCCACCGCCCTAATTAAGCAGCTCTTGTTTCCAGGGTCTGGAAGGAGCTGGGGAGCCTAGGAAAGTTCAAATGCCTCCCCCTAGACCCAGACTGCCCATCTGCCCTGGCCAAACCCTGAGCCCTCTCCCTGCTTTCCCCAACCCCCTTCACCCACCCAACAAGCTCAGCCTGGCTTATCCTGAGGCTGCCAGAAATCTCAGACCCATTTCCATTGTGGCTGGTGCTCCTGTCCCTAATTCTCTCCCAGGCCCCCCCCCCAAGATGGCCCCAAGACAAAGGGGGAGGCTGGGGCAGTGGCCCCCTGAGCCTGTCTGGAGACAATGTCTCCAGTTCTGATTCAGCGAGTCCCCAGATCCTCCAGGGACAGCAAGAGTCAGAATACCTCTTCTTAGGAGGAAGCCAGCTGGGCAGGGTGGTCCCCACATCTGGATTCCCTGCCCCACCCCAGCCCCAGCAGCAGGCTCTAAGGACCCCTCCCTCCCTGCGGCTGCCACGGCCATTATGTGCCTTCTCAGCCTTGCCCACTGCCTGCCACGCCCCCATGTAAGCCCCTGTTACAGCAGCAGAGTCCAGAGCTGAGAAGGCCTGGCGGCCAAGCCAGGCTGTCAAAGTTAGGAAACTGGAAACAGAAATAAATCCTCAAAGCTGCTCCGTGGTAAAGGTAGCTGCCAGCAGGCCCCGGCAACCATCCAACACCCTGGGTCCCCTGCCACCAAGCTGCCACTGGCACCCCATCAACGCACACGTGTATCTCAGATTATACAAAAGGGGGGGGGGATCAGGAGGCAGAGCCCAGAGGGCAACTGGGCCGGCTGGCCCTGCAAGCTGGCCTGGGGTTCTGGAGCTGCGCCCCCACTGCCTGGCCCAGACCCGGCCATCCCCCCCGGCTTTCCTCTCACGGCCCCATCTCCATGACAACCGTATCCTTCGGATGCTCCAGCCGCCACAGAATTGATCTCAAAATGCAGCTTTGTTAGCAGACCCAGGCGGGCATGGAGGGCGGAGGGCGGCGCCCGCCACCCGGCTCGCGTTCCCCCCCAGCATCCTCCTCTGGCCCCCAACCCGACTTTGGGAGGGGCGGGGTCCCGGGGAACGAGGGCCCTGGGACCAAGTGGCCCCGCGGCCCCACTCACCGCTCAGGGTCCCAGTCGCTGGGTCCGGTCCCTCACGGTGGGGCCATGCGGAGGCCTCCGCTGGACTGACCGTCCCACTCCGCTGCCGCCTGTCGGGACTCCCTGTGCCCGCCTCGGTCCCTTCAGGTGTCGGAGCTGAGGCTGTGGAGAAGCTGAGCAGAGATGGGGGGACGGACGGCTGGAGGGAGGGAAGGAAGGAGAGAAGGAGGGAGGGAGGGAGGGAGGAGCGGGAAGGGCGGAGAAGGGCGGGGGTACTGCAGGCGGGCGGGCAGGAGCCGAGCCGGAGCCGGAGGTGACAGCAGCCACTCCGGCGGCCCGCGCTTGCCACGCCTCCAACTCCCAGGTCCCCACTGTGTGCTGGGACCCGGCCTGGGACGGTGCGGCCGGCCACTTCCCGCTCAGCCCCGCGCCCGGCCCTTTAAGAACGTGGGGGAGGGGAGCTCTGCGAGGTTCCGCCCCCCCCCCCCACCTCTCCCAGCTGGGCCCCAGCAGTCCTCCAACGCTGGGTCAGACCCAACCACCGCCTCCGCGCCAAGACCCTCTCAGCCTCAGCGCCAGACCTGGAGTCCCCAGGATGGGCTCAGCCCTCCTCCAGGTAAAGGAGGGAACAGGTTCTTGCCCTGCTCCGGAGGTCTGTTCCTCTGCTAACTCTTTGCCCTCCGCTCCCCACACAAGCCCAGGGAGACTCTACCTGGACAAGGAACAAGATGGACCATCTCAGAGATGGGTAAACTGAGCCTGTCCTATCTACTTACCTACCTATTGAGACAGACAGAGGGACAGACAAAACTGGGGTATGGGTAGAGTAGAGGTGCTTAGGACAGAAGATGAGACAAAGGGGAGAGACCCTGAGGGAAGGAGAGAGGAAAAGTGGGTCCAATCAAGAATTCAGACTCCCAGCATCAGGTCAGGAGGAGGCTGCCTAGGTGAAGAGATATAGATGCTCTGGGCTTTGAAAACCATCTACCAAGGGACCTGACCCGCAGTCCCCTCACCCCCACTCCCCATGCTGGTCAACAGCTTAAAGACCTCCTCCCAGGACCCTAGCTCTAAAGAAGGGTGACAGTAATGCACCTGGGCTAGACACCAAGAAGAACTTCCTAGCGGTGAGGCTTCTGCGGGGCAAGATTCCACCTTTGAGATGGGTAATAAAGGGCCCCCACCCATAGGAATCTAGAGACACCAGAAACTGGGGGGAGGAGGGATGAGCAGGCCCAGTCCCACTAAAAAGAGAGATCAGGTTAGAGTCAGCCCTACCACAAGAGGCCACTTTCCACAACTTTCTTTCCACCCCAGCCCCCAGGGGCTGTTCACTACACTCAGCTCCTCCCCATCTCCAGACCTTTGCAGGTGTTCCAAACTCTGCCTGATCAGGCATTGAGCATGCTGTGCTCAATGAACTCCTACTCAGTCCTCAGATCCCTTCTTAAATGCCCCTTCCTCCAAGAAGCTTTCTCTGATCTTGTTTCCACCTATCCACACACACACAGTTAGGGGCTCTCTTCTTAGGGAGCAGAGGGTGAGAGACAGGAGAAGATTTGCTGAGGGGTACCTATGAGGGGTATCTAAGCTGTGCAGAGTGGCCATAATTGGAGATGCAGAGGCTAAGTTGTGATGAGTCTCCTCCACCTTCAAGCTGGGCCACGGATGGAGCTGGGGTTTCGTCAACCATGGAACACTTCCGTTATTAACCGTACAGCTACCATGTGCCAAAGTCCACATTAAATGTTTTCCATGTGTAATATTTAACCTCAGAACAATCCTGCAAACCATTTTACAGATCAGAAAACTGAGGCTCCCAAAGCACTAGCCACTTGCTTAAGATCCCAGGAGGTCAGAGCCTATGGACACAGCTTGGCAACTGAGAAGGCACTCAGGCCACACCCCTTCACCGCCCATCAAACCCTAGGAGATTCCCATAGAGCCTAGAAACAAAGAGGCCACTCTACTCCAAGTGCCCAGAACCTTCTTGAAGGGCATAGAGGGAATATGCCCTCTCATCTCCTGCCCTCTGCTACCTGATGGGCAGCAACCAACAGGAATTGGGGGTGAAAGAGAGGTGACAGGGCTTTGCTTCCATATTTCCCATGTTCAGGACCCATGACCTCAAGTCACACCTCGACAACGTTTCTGAGCTTCCACTTCCTCAACCACCCAAAAAGGATGGTAATAGCCCCCTTCTTGTGTGGCAGGGTTAGGGATAAAAGGAGCCGATATGCTCAGTGCCCACCCACCCAAGACCTGGTGCACAGATGCACCCACCAGGCTGTGGCTACTCCAGCTGTACTGAGTGACTCACTCAAGGAATGAATTAGTTACTCTCTGTCCACCTAGATGGACGTGATCCCTCTGAAGGCAACGTCTTCCTTCTTCACAATGTATGCTGAGTATCTAACACACCTGATAAACATATGTGGAAGGCAAGGATGGAGGGAGGTAGGGAGGGAGATATTGCTGCCTCTACACTTCATCAGGCACACAACACCTAGTCCCTGGCCTGGGTCTGTTCCCTGTCATCGGCAGCTGCGGGAGCCTGTGGCACTGGGCCTGAATAAGCCGGGGCCAGAGACCTGGGTTCTAATGTGACCCCTGCTGTTACCGGGCTGTGTGACCATGGGAGCAATATCCCCTCCCGGAGTCTCACTTGCCCATGAGAAGTGGAACGAGCTCAAAGGGCTGTCACAAGGCCACAGATGGCCTCTGTGTGAGAGAGTGCTGTGGGTGCAGTGGACACAGGAGAGGGGGTTATTGTTATTATTTTGTGTAGCTGCTTTTGCCTCTTAAAAGAGAACAGGGTCAGCATCTCCCCACCCAACAGCCAAATTGCAATGTATTCCTCAGCATCCCTCCAGGGAAAAAGGAATCAACAGCTTCTCCCCCTTCCTCCAAGTGACTTCTCCTTGTTCCTCCCCACCTCCCCCCACCCTCCTGAAGATGAGTCTCAGGAAGGCAGGTGCTGGAGGCTCACAGGAGGAAGGGGCCCACTTCCCAATCCACTTAGCCCACCACAGCCTCTGCCACGGTGAGGCCTCTACCTGACCTCCTGCCTCCCTAGACCCAGGCAGGGCCTCCTCTTCCTCAGCCTGAGCAGAGTGGGGAATCAAGGGAGGAGAAGAGGCCAGAACCTGAGACCTAGCACCAGGAGGAAGGGATATGGATCCAGAGGAGGCTTGGCCTAGAGAAAACACCCATCTTCCAGCTAGTGGACTGAGGCCAGAGGGGGAGAGGCTGGGTAGAGATTCCCCAGGCCAACACTGGAGTACTCAGTGAACCCCTACTGTGCCCCCAGTCAAGCTGCCCTTGCCCATGTGCCTCCAAGACAAAGGCCCCAGCGCACCTGTCAGGGCCTCTCCTGACACCTCCCACCTTAAAGGGCCTGTTCTAGGACTCATCCACCCTTACACGCCCCACTCGTTTCTAATAACCTCACTTTGCTTATGCTGATGCAGGATGTAAGATGCCTTCTCTACACTCACTCTCTCTTGGCTAATTCCTCTCAACTCTCCAGCCCCTCCACTACTGTGCCATTTCTTTTTCCCCATTACAGCAAAGTTCCTTGAAGAAGTTGTCCACACTCTCCAATTTCTCTCCCCTTCTCTCTTGAACTCACTCCAATCCGACTCTCATCCCCTCATCCACTCTCATGCCACTGACACTGCTCATCAAGGTCACCGACACAGCTGCTGAGTACAGATGTACAGGATGGGCACTGCACAAAGGCACAAGGCGTGGAGACAGGAGAAGATTTGCTGAGGGGTACCTATGAGGGGTATCTGAAATCCAGCTTGCTGTCCTCTCACCATGCTATGCCTAGGTGTCTCCCTTCTGCGTGCCTGCTCATCAGGCCCCCCCAGAGGGGCCTCTTTCTCATATTTGTACAAAGGGTCTAGATAGACTGACTGGGGCCTGATCCGTAGTGACTGCTATGATGTCAAATCCAAAAGTCAATTCTCACACCTCATCTTAACTTATTGGCAAGAGTTGACACATGTGATCACCCTCCTCCTTGAAAGAGTTCCTCCTTGAACTGAACTGAGGAACAAGGGGGAGAAGAAGGGGGGAAATGGTGGGGGAAAGGGAGAGAGGCAAACCATGAGAGACTCTTGAATGCTGAGAAACAAACTGAGGACTGATGGATGTGGGGAGGAGGGGGGAGATGGGCATGGAGGGGGGCACTTGTGGGGATGAGCACTGGGTGTTATGTGGAAACTAATTTGACAATAAACTATTTGTAAAAAAAAAAAAAAAGAAAGAAAGAAAGAAAGAAAAAAGAAAAAAAAAGAGAGTTCCTCCTACTGACTTCCATGACTCATACTGCCCTCCCATATCCCTGGCTGTACATTCTCGCCCTTCTTTGTTCCTCCTCCCCTCCCTAACTCCCAAATACCTCAGTCATCTGTCTTCTTTTCCACCTCCCTCCTCCGTGGTGAACCCCCTGGCTTCAAAGAGCATCTAAACTCTAAACTTCAAAGAGCCTGTGTGATTCTCCAGCCCAAACCTCTTCCGGCTCAGGTCAGACCCTCATCCCCAACAGCTGACCTGAGGGCTCCACTACGATGTGCAAAGAGCAGCTCTAAGTGATCACAACTGAAAGTGACCTGTCTTCGCCTCTCTAGACACCACTGTCTTCCTTCTATGAGCTCAGGCCCAAACCCGAGCATCATCCTTGGCTCTCTCTCTCACACTCCACAGGCCATACCTCAAAGAACCCCGTGGGATCTACTTTCAAACGATGTCTCAAATTGGCCACTGCTCACCAGCTCCAGTGCCACCACCTGGCTGCACTCACCATCCCCTCTCACCTGGATTATTACTGTAGCCTCCTAACTGGTCTCCCTGCTTGCACCCAACCCCACCACTGACATTCCCAACACCGCAGCCAAAGGGATCCTGTTAAATGTAAGCAGATCATGTGACTCCTCTGCTCAAAATCTTCAAATGGCTCTCACGTCAATATGAGTTAAAGCAAAGTTACACAATGGCTACAAAGTCCTACATGATCTGGGCCCTCCCACCTCTCTGACCTTACTCCTCTCCAGCTACAGTGTCCTCCCCATTGATCCTCTAACACACCAGGCACAGTCCCACCTCAGGGCCTTTGCACTTGCCATTCCCTCTGCTTAAAACACCCCACACTCCCTTTAGCTGTCTGCCTAAAATACAACCAGTCTTCCCTTTGCCTGCCTCTGTTTCCTCCATAACATGTATTTACATACTACATGCCCACTTCCTTATTCTGGTTATGGTTCATCTTCCTACCACCACTATCATCACTAGACCACAAGCAGGAGGGGAGGAAATTTGTTCTTTCACTTCTATATGCCCAGGGCCTAGAACATGGTCTGACACATAGCAGGCACTCAGTAAAGCACTGAATGAACACACCAACAGATAAAGAAGGAAGGTAACTGCAGATACTAAAAAGTACTCCGGGGGCGGGGGGGATGGGGGTGTGAAAGCACCTAGCTAGAAGAGTGGGAGCTCCTTAAACCAGATGGCCAGAGGAGGCCTCTGTGAAGAGGTGCCCCAGACTGAGCAAACACCCCTCCAGGCTCACACAGCACCATCATCTTCCCCTATCACAGCATGCATTGTGCTGTGCAATTACTGTCTCCACTGGATGGTCCATGAAAGAAAGGACCCTCTTTTTTCCAGGTCCCCACTTCTTCCAGAGTCCAGGACCAACATACCGCAGGCACCCAAACGGTGACAGAGCCAAGGAATGGATGAATGAGAGGTCACGGACAAACCCATGCATGGGCCATGGGACCCTTACAGAGCCCGAGGTAGGGAAGCTGTGTGGTGAGGAGCTCGGCAGGAAGCCACAGAAGCATAGGACGGAATCCTTGGGACCTCAGGATCTTACCTGTACCATCCCCAGCATTACCATGACTCCTAGGTTAGCTGAAAGGAGCTGTGGGGAGGAAATGCCATTCTCACTGGACAGCCCCTGCCCATGAGACTGATGATTCATCCCTGTGTTCAACCAACATTTACTGAGCACCTACTGCATGCCTGTGAGCCAGGCCCTGGGAGGAGGAGGAGCAGGCCCAAGATGAAGTCCAGCCCTCCACAGCTCACAGCCTATCAGATGACTTCTCAGGGGAAACACCCCTGTAAGTAGAGCTTCCTGGAGCGGGCTTCACTCCAATCTGCTTTGCTCCAGTTATCACACAATGGAATCAAGTTTTGGGTATGAGTTTTACTAGGCTCCTACCTACTATCTCCCTGGACGGTAAACTCCAAAAAAGACAGGAACTGTGTCTTGTTATGGCCGGATTCCGAACGTCTGGCAAGGGCCTGGAGCATTGTCAGAGCTCAATAAATACTTGTTGAATAAATGGAGGGATGAAGAAATGAGCGGTAGGAAATAAGCAGGACCTGAGGATGGCAAAGATCGGGATTTAGAGCCATGAGAAGGACAAGTGGGGAAAGGACACAGCCTGAGCAAGCGGGAGGTGGGGGAAGGGGTCCTGGAGGAGAGCAAGGTCATGGGCAGGGGGAAAAGGACAAGGGAGTTGCTCAGCTCTGAGAGTTGCCTGTCCTACCCCACCCCCAAGCAAAAAGCGCCCTCCCAGCACTGGTCCTGGACTAGTGGACAAAAACCCGTAGGAAGTGCCAGGGACTTGCAGTGCCTAGAGCCAGCCGGCTGCGGGCCCAGGGCACAGGCAAAGCCTGGCCCAGAACTTTGTCTGAAGGCCTTTGTGGGCCTCCGGGAGCCCGTCCAGGAGGATGCCAGGAACTGGCCAGATTGCTAAGGGGTGGGCACTACCCTGCTTCCGGAGGCCCAGCTGACCCTCCGGGCCTAGGTCATGAAGGTTAGAGAGAGGATCCCCTCTGCTCCCCAAATCCTTTTCCTTGGAGAGATAACACCAGGAAGCTGGAGCACCAAAGATTAGAGTTGCCGCCAGATCCCATCCCGGTTACTGAGGGCCAAGGAAGAAGAGGCTTTGCTAGAGGATGCACTAAATTCGTGTTGAAGCTGACCCTCCCCTCATCCCACGCGTTCCTCTCCCGGCTCCCACTCGCCGCCTTCATGAAGCCCAGCAGAAGAGAGGAGGGCAAGCTAAGAAACTCAGAATACGCGGACTCCTGCCCTGGGAGAGGCCTCCGGCGGCAAGTTCCCGCGAGGGCGAGCTCCGGGCTGGGAGGGTAGCCTTGCGAAGCCCAGCAGGCTGTCTGCTTCCCTCTGCTGGCAAGATCGAGAATTACCAGAGCGTCCCCGCGTCACCAGGTCAGGCACCTTCCTGGGTCAGCTGTGGCGGGCAGCCCCGCTCTCCATCTCCCATCCAGAAAGGAAGAAAATAGAGGTCATATGGGTCATTCCCCTGCCTCAACACCAGCCGTGCCCCGAGGGCCAGCCGCGGGCCCTCTCTAACGAGCCTACTGCTGGGATGCTCGCTCCTTCTGGCAGTCCTTTACCTGATCCAACCTGAGTTTCTCCTCAACTTGACCCAGGCAGTGTCCGAAGCCCATGCTCTTCCAAAATATGGATGGAACACTGAGGTTCCACTGACTATCCCATGGTGACCCAGGCCCGCTCTTCTTGGAACTGAGGGGAATGCAACTATCTCCCCACCACAGCCGGGAAAGCAGGAGTCTAACTGGCGGAGATGCGATAGGCAGCCCTGCCCAACCCCTTCCGGAGCCCTTCTTAAAAGTAGTCTATCGAAGAATGGGCTCTTTTGGGGTTAGAGCGTCACCTGCTGGTGTCTGTAAGAACTGCACCTGCACCACCAGCCACAATCACTAGCCAGGAAAGACCTCGGATAATAATCACAGCAGCTGATTTTTATTAAGAGTGTTCTGTGAACCCGGTTCATCCTAAGTTCTTGGCATTATCTCATTTCACACACTATCTCTTTTCATCCACACAGAAACCCTATCAGGTGGACAGCGTTCATTCCATTTTACCTATGAGAACTCTGAAGCTAGGAAAGTTAAGCGCCCTACCCTGGAACACACCTCTAATAAGTGGCAAAGTCCCAGTATGTATTTTAATCGGGCTCTTTCACATGTATTGAGGGCGGGGGAGGGGGGAGGGGGGACTGGCAGGTCAAGAATTAGCTCTGTAGGGAAGATCTTCCCCTTCCTCCTTCCCACCCAACCTTGGGCACAATCCATGTCAGCCTAGTTGCAGCTGGTATAGCAGGCTCCCTCAGTCTGTCTTGGGTCCATGCCCTTCTCCCCTGCAGACTGAGAGCTCCTCTAGGGCAGGGCTGAGGCCAATCTGTTCCCTAGTTCCCTCCATTCAGCACGAATAACTGAATGCTCTCTGTACGCCCAGAGCCTCTCACTTGAGACTGTCACAGGGGCTGTCCACCCCACACAAGCTGCAGACCTTCCTCACTTTCCAAGTTACGAGCTCGGGCACATAGGGTGTAAGTGGTTGCAAAGGACAGAAACTGGCTTCAGTGAAAAGAGGCTCGTGTAAATGAGAAGTCCAGGAATAGAGGCAGCTGCAGGCAGTACTGTAGGCTTCCACATATTTTCTCCACACCTGTAGCCCAGTATCCCTGTGTGTTGGCTTCATCTCCAGGCAGGCATTTTCAACAACATAACAAAATGGGAAAGGCACATCCCAGCTTCTGTCTAGCTTTGAGGGAAGAAGCCTTCCCTATGCGAAGAATATAAGCAAAACTCTCAAAGTTCAATCTCATTGGCCCAGCCAGTGAACTATGCCAGCCCTGAACCAAACACTGTGGCCTGCAGAGTCACTTCCCTGCCCTGGATGTGAGGGGTGGAGTCAGCCCAGGCAATCCATAAGGACTGGAGGGGGAGCAGATATGCCCCAAAGGCAAACAAGGGGAGTTTATCAGCAGCTAGAGGCTGTCTGCTGCACGGCAAACAGCACTAAATGTCCATGACACCCGGCCGTGCCAGAAGCCCTTTTCTTGGCTCCAACCCATTTTTAGATTTCAGACCTCTTCCCAAATTATCACACGTTCGTTCTTTGTTCCATCTTTCAACAAATTTTTATTGAGGCCCTACATGCACCAAGCACTATTGTAGGTGAACGATACCAGTACATTAAAAAGAGGAAAATCCATGACCTTCTGAATCATTTCTAGTGGGATGAGAGGAGAAAAGAAATAATAAACACAAGAAATAAGTAAAATTTATAATATAGACAGTGACAAGTACTCCAAAGGGAAAAAGGGGAGCGTAAAAGAGATAAGGAGGGTGGACAGGGTAAGAAGTACCGCAACTTTAAACAGAATGCTACTGGAAGACTTTGAGAAAGTGAATTTGAACAAAGGTGAGAAAGAATTTGTCATGTCGATACGTAGGTGGAGGGGGTTCCAAGGACCAGGAATGGTCAGCACAAAGATGCTGAGCTGCGAGTGTGACTGGCATATTCTCGGAACAGCAAGGAACAAAGGAAGCAAGAAGAGAGTGTAGGGAATGAGGTGGGGGCCCAATGATGTAGAGCCTCGAAGGCTATGTAAGAGCTATGGCTTTGGCTCTTAGACGCATGAGGTACCATCCAAACTCTGGGGCAAAGAACCGATCTGATTTGACTTGGTTTCCTATCTTTTAAAAATTTTTTAGTGTTTATTTATTTTTCTTTTGAGAAAGAGAGAGTGCACACCAGCAGGGAAGGGGCAGAGAGAGGGGGAAAGAAAATCCAAGCAGGCTCTGTGCTGTCAGTGCAGATCTCGATGCAGGGCTCAATCTCATGAGCCGTGAGACCATGATCTGAGCCAAAACCAAGAGTCGAATGCTCATTTGACTGAGCCACCCAGGCTCGTTCCCACTGATGTGTATTTTTAAAGAAGCCCTTTGGCTGCTGTGTTGGAGATAGGCTGGAGGGGTCAGGGCTGAGCCCGGAGAGCAGTTAGGAGGTTACTGCTGAATTCCAGGTCCAGGGTGGTAGCAGTGGAGCTGGGAAGAAGTAACCAGATTCTAGCTGTATTCTGAAGGTAAAGCCCATAAGATGCGTTGAGATATTGGGTGTGGGTGTAAGAGAAAGAGACGTCAAGAGTGAAGCAAATTTGAAGGGCCTGAACAATGCGAAGGGCAGAATTGCCAGGAACTGAGGTGGGGAAGAGGGGCAGACCGTGTTGAAGAGGAAAACAAGTGCTCAGTTTTGGGTAGGTGGAGTGCGAGGTACCTAGTGGCCATCCAAGTGGAGATGTCAGGTAGGCAGACAGACGTGAGAAATGTCTGGGCTAGGGGTTCGTTCGGGAAAAGTGATGAGGCCACCCAGGAGTGGGAGCATGTGTGTCAGAAGGCCAAGAATGGAGTCCTGAGATCCTCCCACATTCAGAGGTGGGAGAGGAAGGGGGAGAAACCAGAAGGGAGGCTGAGGAGAGGGAGCATCTAGAGGCAGAGGGGAAGCCAGAGAAAGTGGGATCCTATAAGCCAAAGGAAGAAATAATATCAAGGAGGAAAGAGATGGACCAGGTTCAGTACTCCTGATGGATCAAGAGAGGGGAAGACTGAAAGGTGACCATTGGGCTTAGCAACATGGAAGCCACAGGTGCCTTTACAAGAGCCATCCGAATGGGAAGATTGGGAAAAACCTAATTAGAAAGGGATTCTGAAATAACAATTAACAAGTTGCATAGCAGCATTAAGTCACAGTAGCCAAAAAGTGGAAACAACTTAAGTTTCCACTGACAGATGAATGGATAAACAAACTGTGGTGTATACATACAATGGAATAGTATCAGTCTTAAAAAAAAAAAAGGAAGGGGTCTTAAAAAAAAATTCAGGAGTGCCTGGGTGGCTCAGTCGGTTGAGTGTCCGACCCGCTCAGGTCATGATCTCATGGTTTGAGAGTTCAAGCCCCATATGGGCCTCACTGCTGCCAGAGCAGAGCCCACTTTGGATCCTCTGGCACCCTCTTTCTCTGCCCCTCCCCTGCTCATGCTCTCTCTTTTTCAAAAATAAAATAAACATTAAAAAAGAAAAAGGTTCAAACAAAATAAAAAAAGGACATTCTGACACATGCTACAACATGGACGAACCTCAAAAACATTACGTTAAGTGAAAAAAGCCAGACACCAAAGGACAAATATATGTTTAATTTTATTTTTAATGTTTTATTTATTTCTGAGAGAGAGAGAGAGAGAGAGAGAGAGAGCATGAGCAGAGGAGGGTCAGAGAGAGGGGGAGACACAAAATCTGAAACAGGCTCCAGGCTCTGAGCTAGCTGTCAGAGCCCGACGCAGGGCTCGAACCCACAAACTGTGAGATCATGACCTGAGCTGAAGTTGGACACTTAACCGACTAAGCCACCCAGGCGGCCCCCAAAGGACAAATATTATGTTTCTACTTGTAAGAAATATCTAGACTAGGTTAATTCTTAGAAGCAAAAAGTAAAAGAGAGGTTACCAGGAGTTGGAGCGAATGGAGAGTTATTTTCTAGTAGAGTTTTTGTTGGGATGATGAGAAAGTTCTAGAAACAGTGGTAAGGGTTGCACATTTGTGACATACCTAATGCCACTGAACTGCACACTTAAAAATGGTTAAAACTTTTGACTTTTATGTTACGTGTATTTTACCACAATTAAAAATAAGGCACCCTTCAAAAAAAATAATCCGAAAGAATTTGTTGAGCACCTCCAATTTGCTAGGCACTGGACAGAGACCTGGAATCTATGAAGGGCCACTGGGTGCCCACATGGGCTCAAATCAGAGCTACCCCAGCTCCACCTTTGTTCCCTTTGTTCGTAGTGCCCCTGGGCAGGTATCTAGGACGGCTTGAAATGGGGATTCCAGAGAGGTATTTGATGAAGGCTGTCCTGAGACCATGATGAAAAGCCAAGTCTGGATCCAAGATCCGTGGCTTTGCAGCTGGAGGAGTAATCACCATCAAAGATTATGTACAAGTCAAATAAGGCAAGCACAAAAGGAGATCTTTAGAAGCATGTCATCAAGCTTGGTCATCTTGGCCCTGGACTTACCTGGTACATAGATTTTTTTTGTTTTTATTTTTGTCTTTTAACCAAAAATTTGGATGAAGACCTAGAGGCATGCTCAAGGTGTTTGCAGAAACTGGGAGATGGAGGGGGGTGACGTCAGAAGTCAGAAAGAGGAGAAGCACCTGGGTGGCTCAGTCGGTTAAGCGTCCAACTTCGGCTCAGGTCATGATCTCACAGTTCATGGGTTCGAGCCCCAAGTCGGGCTCTGTGCTGACAGCTAGCTCAGAGCCTGGAGCCTGCTTCAGATTCTGTGTCTCCCTCTCTCTGACCCTCCCCTGCTCATACTGTTTCTCACTCTCTCTCTCTCAGAAATAAATAAAACATTAAAAAAAAAAAAAAAAAGAAGTCAGAAAGGGGCAACAGAATGAGTGGTTAATATCACAATGTCTGGATTCAAAGTACCTAGATTCTGAACCTAGCTCATTTATGACTAGATCAGCTTGGGAAAGTTACTTAACTTGTCTGTGCTTCAATTTCCTCACCTCGAAAATGGGGATAATATTGGCTCCCCGTTAGGGTTGTTCTGAAGTCTGAGAGTGGTGGCTCAGTGTCAGCACATGGTAAGTGTATGCGAGTTTGCTGCTCTCATCATTATCAGGACTGGCTGGAGGGTTAAGTCAAAACAAACAAGATGGAATTTAATGCAGACAAATGGAAAAGTTGACATTTAGGTTCTAACAAAGCAATTGTACAAGTTCAGGGTCAAGAAAACTTGGCTGGGGGTGCCTGGGTGGCTCATTTGGTTAAGCGTCCAACTTCAGCTCAGGTCATGATCTCGCAGTTCATGGGTTTGAGCCCCATGTCCAGCTCTATGCTGACAGCTCAGAACCTGGTGCCCGCTTTAGATTCTGTCCCCATCTCTCTGTGTTCCTTCCCTGCTCACTTGCCCTCTCTTTCTCTCTCTCTCTCTCTCAAAAATAAATAAACATTTTTTAAAAACTTTTTTAAAAAAAGAAGAAGAAGAAAAAGACTTGGCTGGGCATGCATCCATTCATCTATCCATGAGAAACAGCCCAAGGTGTCCAGTGACATCCAGGGCAACTGCAGCCAACCCTGCTATTATGACCTTCGGTGGTATTCACTGAGATTCAACATCCAACACCAAGGAAATGACAACCCCATCGTGTTCTAAGCTTCTAACTCAGTGGTGGAGATCACTCTTTGTTGGTAGGAGTGTACAACCATTTTGGAAAAAGATTGAGCAGTTTTTTAGGGCACCTTGGTGGCTCGATTGGTTAAGTTTCTGACTCTGATTGTAGCTCAGGTCACAATCTCACAGTTCTGTGAGTTCAAACCCCATGTTGGACTCTGCGCCGACGTGCAGAGCTTGCTTGGGATCTTCTCCCTCCCTCTCTCTTGTGCTCTTTCAAAATAAATAAGTAAACTTTTTTTAAAAAAAGTTTGAGCAGTTTCTTATAAAACTGAACATATGTCTACCCTGTGACCCAGCAATTCCACTTCGAGGTCCTCAGGAGAAACGAAAACATATGTTCGTACAAAGACTTGTACAGGAATGTTCATAGCAGCTTTATTTACAATGGCCCCAAACTGGAACCAACCCAGGTGTCCATCAAGAGGCAAATGGATTAACAAATCTGTTATACATCCATCCAATGGAATTCTACTCAACAGTAAAAAGGAACAAGCTGCTGACACATGCAATAACATGGATCAATCTCCAACACGCGGTGCTGAATAAAATAAGCCAGACTCGAAGAGAGTAGATACTGTGTGATTCCATTTTTATGAAGTTCTAGAATGGGCAAAACTAAGCTATTGTGGAAAGAAATCAGAACAGTAGGGGTAGGAGTGAGTAGGAAACCTTCTGGGGTGATGGAAATAGTGTCTATCTTGATAGGAGGTGGGGTTCACAAGTATAGGCATTTGTCAAAATGCAACAATGATATATGTAAGATTTGTGCATCTCATTATATACAAGTTTTGTCTCAAAAAATGCCAACAACCGTACACAAATATTACACTCTAGCTAGTGATATGCACATTGAAGTGTCTGGGGGTAAAATGTACTGTTCAGGCAACTTCCTTTGAAATACATGTAAGAAAGAAGATAAACTGGGACACCTGGGTGGCTCCGTGGGTTATGCGTCTGACTGCAGCTCAGGTTATGATCTTGCGGTTCATGGGTTGGAGCCCCGCGCTAGGCTCTGTGCTGACAGCTCAGAGCCTGGAGCCGGCTTTGGATTCTGTGTCTCCCTCTCTCTTTGCCCCTCCCCTACTCAACCTCTCTCTGTCTCTCAAACACAAAATGTTTTTAAAAAAATTTTTTTGAAGATGACCTGATGTTTGGAGGGGGTAAGCATGGATACTGATAACACAAATATAGTGTAATGTAAACCATAAAGCCTGAGCGGTGTTAACTGTAAAATTTGTTCAACTTTTTTTAATGTTTAAAGTTTGAATAATAACTATTGGAAAAAGAAGACAACTGGGGCACCTGGGTGGCTCAGTCAGTTAAGCATCTGACTTCAGCTCAGGTCATGATCTCACAGTTCGTGAGTTCAAGCCCCGTGTTGGGCTCTGTGCTGAGGGCTGGGAACCTGGAGCCTGCTTTGGATTCTGGGTCTTCCTCTCTGCCCCTCCCCCACTCCACCCCCAGCACGCGCTCTCTCTCTCTCTCTCTCTCTCAAAATAAATAAATAGATAAATAAATAAACATTAATTTTTTTTAATAAAAGAAGAAAACAACCAATGGTTAGGGTGTGGGGAAACAAGCATGTTCATACCACTGTTAGGAGCCAAAAATGGTGCCATCTTGCGGGAAAAAAATCTGTCAATGTGTATCGAAAGCCTTTAGTTCCTGCTCTTCAATCCAGCAGCTCCATTGTTAGGAAGTTATCCTTTATCCTAAGAAAATAAAGACAGATGTGGGCAAAGATGTAGCTACGAGGATGTTCAGTGAAAAATCTATTATAATGGCAAAAAGCTGTAACCAAGCGTCCTGGAGTTGGGCAGGGGTTGGAGAAATCACGGCGTCTCTATGCACCACGGTGTTATGCAGCAGTTAAGAGGGTCTGTCCCAAATATCTGCTGGAATGCAGACGCTCTCTCTACATACATAGCTGAGAAGGGAAGCAGGTCTCCAGAGTCGCCCTGCGCGTCCACTAGAGGCGCCACCCTGTGACATAGGGTACTTAGTACACCGCTGCATCCTAATCCCTGGAGCTCTGGGGGGCTTTCGTCTCTCCTTACCATGGCTGGCTCTGCTGTCCTATTTCCACGGAAATCTCCTTTCCTGTCTGCACACACTGCCCCGTTTCCCCTTGCATCTCCCTGGGGACACACCCCCTCACCCCTGCACACCTCCAGTGCCACCAGTCGGACACAACTGATGCTTGAGTTAAGGGGAGATTTCATGGTGTAACTGGATCTTGTGGGGGGACCTCTCTGGGGGTCCAGGAGTGCAGCCTTCACTCCCCCATTCTTAAGGGGGAAGTTGCCGCCTGGAACCTGGGTGTGCCCTGCTCCCAGGACACTGACCTCAGGATCTGCGAGGAGGAAGGTGATTGAAGGTGTGAGCAAATGGTTGTCAAAAAAAGCAAATTACTGAGAGCTTGTGGGGAGGGCAGTGTTCCAGAAAAATGTCCCCGCCTCTTTTGCGTGGCCCTCGGAAACTCAAAATTCTTCTTTATTATCAGAATTATTTCATTCTTTGTCTCTTCCCTCAGTCTTCCGGCAAAAACAAAAACAAAAACAAAAACCTGTCTTCACAGTCAAATGACCCTTCAAGGTGCTAAGTTAAACAAAACTACCTCTGTCCCCCTAAAGGCCTCCTCCCACCTGCTTTTGCCTCCCACCTTTTTAGCACACGCTGGCAGCAGTCTGGCAGGAACGTTCCCCAGGAGCTAAAAGGGGTTGCCTTTGGGTGGTGGGACTGTGAATGTCTTTTCCTTGTGTGTATGTTCTAATTTCCCGGTAATAAACACGTGTTCTCCTGTGTGCTAAGCGGGGAAACAAAACACAGTCACCAAAGAATATCCATCCAGAGCACACCCAGGGGAGAGCTCTCAGGAGATGCAGGGCTGGAAAGAGTGCTTATGGAGGGCTGGGCCCATTTGAGCTAGAGGGAAGGCTAACGTGGAGCTGGGCGGGTACAGACCTCTCTGCCGGCAACTGGGCCCCACAAGTAGCAAAAGCACACGTGCTCCACGGTGTGTGCTAGCGCCAACAGCACAAGAAGGCCAGTCTGTTCTCATTGGAAGGAGTGATGTTACAATGGAACAGGCTGCCTTTAAGGCAGTGAGCTCCCTGTCGTATGAGGTATGCAAGTAGGATAGGCAGCAGTTGGCTAGGAGGGCTAGAGAGGGGATTTCTAGGCTGACTGAGAGAATGGCTTGAGGGTCTCTGAGGTCCCTTAAAACAACTCAGACAATCTTGTCAGCCACCATGATAAGACAGTGTCAAGGGAACTCTGAAGCCATTTCGCATAGTGGTGGCAGAGGAGGTGGTCAGGGCAGACTTTCTGGAGGAGGAAGCCAGATCACTGTCCTTCTGGTCCCTCAGTCTCCAACCTGTGAGTATACATCTTACTGATTCCCTTGTTTGGAGTCTTTAGTCCTTTCTGGATAAAAACAAACAGAGCCTCAGCGCCTTCCTTGCTGCATGATTCTGGAAGATTCCCTGCCCCTCTCTGAGCTTCATTCTGCCCTTCTGTTCCACGTCTCAGCTGAATCCATCCATGTTCCCTCCCCTCCAGGGAAGATCAAACTGCTAGTCACACACTTATATGAGGGGAGGGGCGTTGGTGGGTGTAATTTTTTGAGGGGGACTCCGGTTGTATCCCAGCTTACAGCCCTTGGGACTTGGGCCTAATGCTTAGAGGAAATTCAGTAGAGGTGGCGGGGGCCCCAGACTAGGCCAGGTTTTCTAGAATCTCCCCAGCCCAAAGTATAGGGGGAAGGTCGGAAAGAGACCTCATGTTACTACGCCATTGTTACCTTGGTGACGTGGGCATGCATCTGAGAGCGTGCATCTGAAGGGCTCCTCCTGGGGTCCTCTGGAAGGGGTCTCAAGTCCCAGCCTCCCTCCCGGGCCTGCAAGGCCCTGCCCAAAGCAGGAAGGTGTCCGATGAGATAGGGAGTGGTGGGGGCCCGGTGAGGCCAGGAGACAGCTGAACAAACCGGTACTCCCCTGCCCATGAACTCATTTAGGGTGGGGCAGTGGTTGGAGCGGAGCGGTCAGGCAGGCTTAGTCTGAATCCCTGTACTGAAAAACCGTGGGCTAGTGACTCCGCTTCTCTAGACCTGTGAGGATAAAATGCAACGCCACTGGGACGGTGACGAGCTCCTGGCTTTATTTTTGCACACCCAGCCACCTGGAAACAAACCGCAGAGCTCCGCCCCTCTGTCCATCCTACCCTTCCCCTCTCACCCCTTACTCCCGCCTCCTCTCCTCAGCTCGGCGTCCTCTGCTGCCCCCGTGCGGCCCTTCTTGGTACTGCAGCAGCCGGCCCTGCCTGCCCAGCCCTTCGGCCCCTTGCGGCCTCGAAGAGGAGCGGCTTGGAGGCATCTCAGGGTCTCAGAGGAACTCTTCTTGCCTTCAAAACTTCAAAGACTGGTCGCCATTCTCAGAGATGAGCTTCAAACCCTAAGTATGGCTCCGCATCCTTCTTGATGGTTCCAGGCCGGTGGTGGGGGCCTGGGAAGCCCTACCACGCCCTCCTGGCTGGGGTGGCCATTGTGGGCAGAAAGTAAGTGGACACTGCACATTCTTGAGAGAGATCACATAATGATCTGAGGCTTCTGGGAGTGTACACACACACACACACACACACACACACACACACCCCTCAGGCCTCCATGCGCATATATGTGCACAGGAACACAGCCACAAGCACCACACACCCGTGCACGCACACTGTCCGGACACACACACACACTCCACAGCAACTTCATCCCCCAATCAGCCTATTTTTCCATCCATCCGTCCCTCTGTCCCCAGTGTCTCCCCTTCTCCCCATGACTTGAAGAAACCAGTTCATACTATAAACTGCAAATACAAACTCCTTTCCAAGGGCTAAAGCCCACCCCTCAGACCACATCTCCCACCACCACCCCCTTGCCCTTTATTTGTTCCCTATTTCCCCAGCAAAAATATGCAGTGCTCCCTCACACTTCAGGTCCCCTGCGCTTACTGAAATGCTCTTCCTCCAGATCCTCCACCGGCTGACTCCTTCCCTTCTTAATTTAAATTACCACCTCATCCTTTCAGACCACCAGAGTTAAGAGGCTCCCTACCCTTCATTCTCTTAAAACATGTTAACTTCTTCAAAGTGTGTATCCTAATCATTACAGAAATGCAAATCAACACCACAGCGAGATACCGCCTCACACCCATTGGGGTGTGGCTACTATTTAAAAAAAAAAAAAAAAGGAAAAAGAAAGAACACACATTGGCAAGAATGTGGAAAAAATGGAACCCTGTGCACCACTGGTAGGAATGTAAAATGGTGCAGCTGCTGTGGAAAACAGTATGGTGGTTCCTCAAAAAGCTAAAAATAAAATTACCATATGATCCAACAATCCCACTTCTGGGTATATACACAAAAGAATTGAAAGCAAGGTCTCCAAGAGATTTTCATACACCCACATTCATAGCAGCGTTGTTCACAATAGCCAAGAGGGGGAAACAACCCAAGTGTCCACTAATGGATGAATGGAAAAGCAAATGGTGGCATATACATAAATGGATATATTATTCAGTCTTAAAAAGGAAGGGAATTCTGGGGCGCCTAGGTGGCTCCATGGGTAAGCATCTGACTTCAGCTCAGTTCATGGGGTCTAGCCCTGCATTGGGCTTTGTGCTGACAGGAGCTTGGAGCCTGCTTCCCTCTCTCCCTCAGCCCCTCCCCTGCTCATGCTCGTTCTCTCTCTCTCTCTCAAAAATAAATATAAACATTAAAAAAAAAGTTTTAAAGCAAGGGAATTCTGATACACACCACAACATGGATGAACCTTGAGGATATAATGCTGAGTAAAATAAGCCAGTCACAAATATAAATACTGTATTATTGCACTTATATGAGCTATCTAGAATAGTCAGACTCGGGGTAGCTGGTTGGTTCAGTCAGTGGAGCACGTGACTCTTGATCTTAGGGTTGTAGGTATAGAGATTACTTAAAAATAAAATCTTTAAAAAAAAGATAGAATAGTCAAACTCATAGAGACAAAAGGTGAGTGGTGTTGCCAAGGGCTGGAGAAGTGAAGGGAGGGGAGTTATTGTGTAATGGGTACAGAATTTTGATTTTGCAAAATGAAAAGATTTCTGGGCACGGTGGTGATGGCTGCACAACAATGTGAATGTACTTAATGCCACTGAAATGAAAAATGGTTAAAAATAAAAAAAAATTGTGAAGATGGTAAATTTTTTAAAGTTTTTATTTATTTTGAGAAGAGCACAAGCAGGGGAGGGGCAGAGAAAGAGGGAAAGAGAGAATCCCGAGAAGGCTCCACACCATCAAGGCGGAGCCCGATGTGGGGCTTGAACTCACGAACCATGAGATCATGACCTGAGCCGAAACCAAGAGTTGAATGCTTAAACAACTGACCCACCCACGAGCCCCAAGATGGTAATTTTTATGTTATGTTGTATCTTACCACAATTAAAAATAACAAAAAAAAATATGTAGCAAACATGTGGCTGCTTGTTTAATCCCACCTCACTCATTAAACTGTGAACTAAACTGTGAAATAAAAGCAGGGCTCTCTCTGTGCAGTATACCTACTATGTGCTGCCACTCACTGAGGACATGGGGAGCAAGACAAACAAGGTGAAGGCTTCAGGCTCACAGCCTGCAGGGAGGGGAGAAAGACACTGAGCAAGTAAACAAAATTACCACCTATTGAGTACTGTGAGGAATATTAGAACTGTGAAATGTAAGAGTGGCTTCACCAGAGAGATGTCAGCTGGGCAGTGGGGTACACTATCCTGGAGGAAGTGACATTTATGCTAAGACCCAAGAAACAATAAAGTTGGTCATCAAGTATCTGGGAGATCAGAGTTACGGACAAAATGAAAAGCAGGTGCAGGGGTGCAGTCAGTTAAGCATCCAACTCTTGATTTCACCTCAGGTCATGACCTCATGGTTGTGAGATCAAGCCCCTCATCTGTGGGGCTTTGGGCATGCAGCTTGCTTGAGATTCTCTCTCTCTCTCTCTCTCTCTCTCTCTCTCTCTCTCTCTCTCCCTCCCTCTCTCTCTCTCCCTCCCCCTCCCCTGCTTGTGCACTCATGTGCACTTTCTCTCTCCCCCCACCCTCCCCAAAAAAGCAATTGCAAAGGCCCTGAGGTGAGCATGAACCTGGTATGCTAGAGGAAAAGCAGCGAGAGGAAACGGGAAGCAAGGTGGAGAGGAAAGGAGGAAGACCAGGAGAGGAAGAGGGCATGGGGGCATTCCTGGTGGCAGAGGACGGACACCCCACCAATTCACCAACCTTTTCCTCCTACATTGACTGCTTCTAATGGATTGGCTCAGAGAATCACACCAAAGGAGTCTTAACCATCCTGTGCTGCCCACTCCTCACCTGCCTTCCCCAAGGACCCAGTCTAAGGAGGCCCTTTCTTCCCTCCTAGCTGCACCCCCACCACCACTCCTGCACCTCAAGCACGAGGGCCTCCTACAGACAGTGGGTTGCTGGCTGATCACTGCCAAGGGGTTTTCATTCCTCCCTTCTCTGTCCCTCAGAAGCAAGCTGAGGAGATGGAACCTGTCCCCTCTCCGTCACCCAGCTGGGGACAGGTGATGGAAGAGGGGAGACAGAAGCCCCTCTCCAGCTTCACCATAGCCTATTTCTGAGCCCCACCTTAAGGAAAGGGAACCAGGAAGCCATGGGACTTACCAGGCTGGAGGGCACCTGGGTAGTCAGTGAAGATGCCCTCAATGGCCAGAGAAGGCATCATCTTCAGGCCTGAGGAAGCTGGCTTCCCCCAAATGCCCTTGGCTGTCCCAACCCCTGGGCCGTAGCACACCGGGAGAGAGCACCCAGGGAGGGCTCAGGTCTTCACCAGCTGGGAGGCATATTATACAAAAGGAGGCACATCCATTCCTACCTGCAGTCCTGGGCTCAGGGAACTGAGCGCCTGACCCACCACGCAGGCTGCACCACAGGGAAGGCCCAGGGGCAGGTAGTCCCGGGCCCCACACTCCCAGGTCCACCCAGTAAGGTGGACCCAAGGGGTCTTCCCCCTGGGCCTGGTTACACTACAGGACCCAGCACACAATGCAGATGCGGAGCCCCTTGTCCAAAGAGCAAGGGAATGCATTCAAGGCACTTAAATATTAAGGAAGCTCAAATATAAAACTAAATCTATATAAAGCTTTTTCTTATGTGGTCTCTTGACTTGTCATGATGGGTTTTTTTTAATTTGCTACATGATATCATTCCAAGTAAAGAAAAATTAAAAACTTAAACGACTAGCATGAATTTTACGATTCATCTTTACATGATGCAATGCCAGTTTTACAATGCAGCTATAGGGGCACCTGGGTGGCTCAGTCGGTTAGTGTCCAACTGAGGCTCAGGTCATGATCTTGAGGTTTATGAGTTCGAGCCTCGTGTCAGGCTCTGTGCTGGCAGCTCAGCGCCTGGAGCCTGTCTTCGGATTCTGTGCCTCCCCCTCTCTCTCTACCCCTCCCCCATTCACATTCTGTCTCTCTGTCTCTTAAAAATAAATAAATAAATAAATAAATAAATAAATAAATAAGAAAAATTTTTTAAATAAAATAAAATGCAACTATAACGACATTTCACTCATAGGCAGAATCATCAAAAGTATGCAGTTTGTATTGTGAAGCTTGTGCCTGCTCACGTATTTCATCTTTACCTGGGCAGTGGAAACAAGGTACAAACGATCTCAACTGAAATTTTTACTTCGCTTGATTTGTGCACATACTCCCAACACTCCGCACCTTCAGCCAGCTGACCAGGAGGACTGCAAGGAAAAGGGACTGTGGACTGCTTGATCTTTCCCTATGCTGGGGCTTCATGGTCATGGTCATGGTCTATCCCCTGAGGGATAGAATGTCCAAGTAGGGGAGAGGCTTGGCAAAGAAAAGGGGAAGAAAACCTGAGGGGTTACTAGGGGGCTGTGATGCCCCAGCCTGCCTGCCCCCCATGAAGGAGCCATGAGGGATGAGGGCACAGAGGTGGGAGGGCACAGTTTGGAGACCCAGAATGCCCTCCTTTGGGCCTATTCTGATTCTAACCATGCCACACCTGCTTACAACTTTCTGTGGATCCCCAGCACCCTCGGGATGAAATCCCAGCCTGGGCACCAAGGCTCATTGCCACACATTCTGTTGCAGCTATAGCCCTGCTCTCCCTGAACCACGGGCTTGGGACCTGCCCTTCCCTCTACCTATAACCTCCCTCCTCACCATGCCCCTTCTTCTGGCTAATGCATGAATATCACCTCCTCCAAGCAGCCTTCTCTCACCTCCCCAGGCTGGGTCAGGCACTTCCTCTGGACTGTCACAGGCCCTGTGCTCCCCCCATCACCGCTCGGTGATGCATCTCTCCCCTCACTACCAATGGGCTCTATAAGGGCAAGGACTGACTGTCAATCAGGTTAATAGCCCACACCCAACACAGAGTAGGTGTTCAGTAGCGGTTGTTGAAAGGATGCACGAGCTCACTGGCCTCTGTTTGAGCTGTCTATTGTCCCACAGCCAGGGCAGCCAGGATGGGTAGAGGGAGCTAATGACTTGAGGCACCAGCTAGGTTCCAGGCCCCACCTCCTTTACATTTCTGACCTTATTGTTGACACCCATGCAGCCCAGGAAGGCAGTGTTTGCTACCTGTTACACAGATGAGGAGATGCATCCTCTTTTCTTGCCTCTCCACCCCACCCCGCCCCCCGCCATACACACTCATCCAAGCCCCAGCCAGGGCGACCAACCCAACAGCCTCAGCCAGGCCAAAGCAGATGTCCTCTTTCTTTGGCCAGTCTCAGAGAGAACTCAGTCCCAGCTGGGGCCTGTCCCGTCCTTTCTCCCACCCCCCCACCCCTCCTCCTCCCCACTTCCTTCCTTCCTGCTCTCGGATATTCCCTCTGCAGGAAAGGCCCCAGGTTCCAGGGCAAGGCCCCCAGGTCCAGCTGCCCAGGCCAGGACACATGCTTCTTCCATCAACTAGCCCCCTCTGCCCTCCCGGGGGCCGGAAATCTGATCCAGGCCTAGGGAACATGGGAGATTGCACAGGAGACAGCCCAAGGTCATCTTGTCCCTCCCCCTGCCTCCAGGCCAAGCACCTGCAGAGGAGCTCTGGAGCTTGTCCTGGAGGCCTGGAGTCTGGCATGAGGCCTGGTAGGGGCTTGTCACTCTGCCTGTGAGCTGGTCGTCACTGAGAGCCCCTTCAGGAAGGCCCTGAGCCTTTGTCAGCCTAGTATAATAACCTCTTGGATCTCGCGTGCTGAGTCACTTTACATGGCACCTGGCACAAAACGCTCAGCTGACAGTGCCTGTAATCATTACAATTCTCCCCAACATCATCGTCAGGTTCCTCGCAAGGAATGAAGTAGATAGAGCGGTTATTCTCCATTTATAAATGAGGAGACTGAGCTTAGAAGGGGTAGGCCATGCTCCTTCCGCGAGTATCAGAATCAAGATCAAACCCAGACTGGCCAGCGCTCTTTATAACATTACCGCCAAACCATCCATTCTTGGTGATCCTGGAATAATTCTTTACTTCCTGAGTGCCTCTGTTTCCCCATCCATGCAGTGAAGAGGAAAATGCTAGCGGCACCTCTAAGGACCTCACTCACTAATCCACTGAGGAGAGGCTCACTAAGTGCTGTCTTCCTGCCAGATCACAGATGGGCACAAGATTACAGACCTGGCCCCGGATGGTCCTATAAGCTAAGGTCACTCCCAATTCAGTACAGACTGCAGGAATCTAACCCAGGTCCCTCTGGCTGTCCTCCATCTATTTCTCCAAAACACAGAGGAGAAGAAACCAAACATTGTGGGAGGGGTTAGAGAGTGCCCCCACCCCTCCAGGGCTGCTGAAGATTAGGGGACACGCCCAGGTAGGTGGGCAGAGGCCATAATGGGGTCCTCTGGGAGTAGGTCGATGAAGGCAGATCCCACTGCGAAGGGTTTAGGGCCAGGCAGGAGCTGCCAGGCTTGGAATGGACACACCTCACCCTACCACCCCCCCCTTATCATCCGCCAACCCTTCTGTAGGCAGCTCACGAAGATAAGCGCCCAAATTGCTTGATCCACGAGTAGAGATCCATTTCTTGGCAAATTCAGCGCTCCCCCCACCCCCCACCCTTCTGCTCCCAGAGTCCCTTTTCAGGGACCCTCAGACCCAAGCTTCCTAGCCAATATTCTTCCTTCATCTCAGTTTCCAGCCCCTCTGTCTTGCCCCCAGAGAGGAGGCTGGATTGCAGACAATCCCAGCGCTCCACCTCCACCCTCACCCTCTCCGCGTACCACCTCGAGGACTGGCCCAATAAACTAGGACGTGGAAAAGGAAGGGAAGGAACGCACTCCGGGTCCCCACGCCACAGCCCTGAGAGCTGAGCTGATTTGTGGCCACCAGAGGGCGCGCGCCCCCTCCCAGAGCTGCAGCCACGACGGCTGTGGCAACGAACCCGGCGGGGCTAACAGAGGATGAGGGTGGGGTGCGTCACTGCTGGCAAGATTCCCCCGAAATGCAGCCCCCCGCTGGGCTTGGACTTAGACCCGTAAGACAACAGCCTCGGATACAGCCCCTCGACCTCCACTCCGGCCGCGCCCGCAGCTTGTATTTGGCTGACAGCTCATGCGCCCTCTCCTGGCCTCAACGAGCACTGCGGCCCGGCAGAGCTCTAGCTGGGGTAGTGGCTGGGTGGGGGCGCGGGGAGGGCAAGAGGATAAAGGGGAATTTACCAGGAAACAGACAGTGGGGCAGGAGGTGCGCAGTTGGAGTACACTGAGCGGACTGAGGTTGTAGTGGCACTGGGTGAAGAGGAGTGCTGGTAAGGTACGGGGATCTACACGGATATGCAAAGTACTGGGTGAATAATAGAAGGGCACTAGGGGCCACTAGGCAGGTACTAGGGGCAGTGAGTCATCCCTGGGGGATATTAAGGGGCACCACGCCTACACTGGAAGGAAAGCACCATATGGGTACTGGATAGTAACTGGGGAGGGTGCTAAACGGGTATTTGAAAATACTGAGTAAGCATAAGGGGAGAGTGGATAACAATTACATAGCAAGTGGGTACTTGGAAGTACTGGGAGGCACTGGGAGTGAGTACAAAAGGCACTGGATGGGAACTGGGGGTGTCAATGAGCCAACAGTGGGTTGTCAATGAGCTTTGAGTGGGTTTCAGGGATATGGCATGACCAAGAGAGTAAAGGGAATTAGGACAGTTCTTGGCAGGTACTGGGGACTTGGGCATTTATTGGTGAGAAGTGGGAGATA
Organism: Hyaena hyaena; assembly: GCF_003009895.1. Classification (NCBI taxonomy): domain Eukaryota; kingdom Metazoa; phylum Chordata; class Mammalia; order Carnivora; family Hyaenidae; genus Hyaena; species Hyaena hyaena. The sequence goes on along the minus strand of NW_024081061.1, from coordinate 662,813 downwards.
CTGGTGGACATTGTGTGGGCACTGGAAGCCACCGGGCTTGCACTCATACCACGGACCAGAATGGCACTTGCCCAGCGGTCCCTCAATGCCCCTCATGACAGCCCCTCAAGCCTGGGATCATTGTGTCATTTTCACAGCCAGGACTTAGATCAGAGATGTCCCTTGGCCAGTGAGGGTCTCCTGCCCTGACCAGGACCTGTTCCTGATTTCCTAGCCAGAACTGGGGGGTGGGGGGGTGCGCTACACATGGACAGAGGATAGAGCCCTCATATTGTCTACGTCCCCCCCCCCCCCCCATGGAGAGGGAAGTAAAGACAGGTCAGCCCCTCTCTCTAGAAAAATAAGGAGCCCCCTCCTCAGTCCCTCCCACCAGGCTTTGGCCTCCTGGCCCAGCTTGCTGGCTGCTGGGCCGGGAGGGGCTGCCAGGCTCGGCCTCCTGCCCACAGCGGGGCGCCGGGGGAGGGCGGCGCGCGGCTCGAGATGCCGCGTTGCCATGGAGACGCTGCCGCATCCTGACTGCTCCTGGCAACGGGGTCCCGCAGCCAGGCAGGCGCTGGGCGGGGACCCCAGGGAGCGGGCGCGCCAGGCTGCCCACGGCGCCGCCAGACCCCCGGGACGGGACACGGATACGGCTCCCCCACCCACAGACACCCCTCACTCACGCTCCCACCGCACACACATGTACACAGGCGCCCCAGCTGCAGCAGCCCAGGCGGAACTGCAGCCCAGGCCCGCCCTGCAGCCCCCACTCATTAATTCAGCAAACATTTGCCGACCGTCTCAGTGCCAGGCGCGAGCTGGCCACTGCGGCTGCGGCGACGAGTCACACGGGGACGCAGCGCCACCCCCTCCCCATCTCACAGCCCACAGAGGAGACAGACACAGAAACAGTGCGATCAATACTGTGACCCCAACAACAGCCACCCGCTGACTATGTGCTAAGCCCTCCTCACACATGGGCTCACCCAAAGTATATCACCCTTGAAAAGCGCTGTGAGAACCCGTTTTTACATATGAGGAAACTGAGGCATAGGAGAGAGTTCATTTATTCACCAGAGGCCACATAGGATGAGGCAAGGCTGGCCTTCCACTTTGGATCTTAACCACTTTCCCACACTACCCCTGCCAGAAGTGTTTCCAGAGCATAGATGAGAGAGGACCCAACTCAGCTGGGGAGGCAGCTGGGAGAATTTCAGAACTTGGGGCCTGGGAGAAAATGCAAGTCTAACAGGGAGAACAAGGAGAGGTTACCGTCAACTGAAAGGCCAGTCCGTGCAAAGACCTGGAGAATTGGGAGCTGCGGGCTGGGTGTGAGGGAGAGCGAGTGCAGATGTCGTAGGGAAGCTGTGTGGAGGCTGATGCAGCAGGCTGGGTATGCGAGCCAAGGGGCCTGGACTCCATTCCTAGAGGAGTAGGGAAGGTGTGAGCAAGCGAGGACATGTACTGACTGTTGCTCTGGCAACCATGCAGAGCGGGGCTGGGGGACTGCAGGGCAGACCATGGTCATCAGCCCAGTGAGGGATAAGTGGACCCAGCCCCCGCAGTGGGATCCAGAGAGGAAGCAGGACACAACCTTCTCGCCTTCCCAACCAAAGAATCTTCTGCCTGAACCAGGGACCCAGGGAATGACACAGAGGTACACGCATGATAACGCAGGGGCTTCAGGAGAGCAGCAAATGAGAATACGCTTCAGAGTGGCATGAGGAAAGATCAAGGCTAGACCCCAGGAAGAACTTCTAAGAGGAAGAGGACTGAGTTTGTGAGAGAGGCTAGGAAATCCTTGAGAAGAAAAGAGCCCCTCACACATCTGGGCATGGAGTAGACAAGCTGTCCCTCCCAGACCCCTCCTGCCATGATTATTCCTCCCTGGCCCCTGTCCAGCAGATAGAGTCCAGGGCACTCCTCTGAGGAGGCACAGAATCCAGCCCTAACCACCACCCCCCCCCCCACCTCAAGGTTAGCCTAATTTTTTCCCTTCCATGGATTCAGGTCATTGCTCCCTGTCCTCTCTCCCAGGCGCCGCGGAATGTGACTAATTCCCTCCCTTCATTTACGGGTCCTGTTACCTGGGAGGTATTTATAGCACGACAGCCTCCCACCCTCCCCAGCGACTCAGCTGCTCTCCCCCCAGGCCATCTCTCCCCCACTCGGCCAACCTTTGGCTCCCCTCTCTTCTGCCACAGCTCCACCACCTCCCCAGGCAGCCCTCTCCTCACTTGTCAGACCCCAGGTGGGGGTAGGGGGGAAAGGCGGCCCCAGTGGGAAAGGGCTGACCCAGTGGCTTTCTGAATGGAGTTCTGTCTGCAGGGGAATGCCCCTCCCCTCTTGAACACCCCAAAAGGCAACTTAGGGGCCAGGCCAAGGGAGTGTGCCTCTGTGATCTCACCATGCAGTCCGATACTTACGCTAACAATAGGTCACAATTATTGAGTGCTTAATGTGTGCCAGGTATTAGTACTTCTGGTTTGCAGATAAGGAAACTGAGGCTCAGAGAGGCTAAATGACCCCCCTCAGATCTTTACAGCTGGGGTAGGGTACTCCTGCTCAGCCACCCTCCAGAGCCCTGCCTGGTGTGTGGGAATACGCCAGCTGCAGGTTGGGTAGAGAAGGGACTACAGGATAGCTAAGGGGCGCCTAACCAAAACACCTCTCACAAAGCTAACAATGTCCTCATTGGTCACAAGCCATGGCTGGTCTGCCCAGGGGTTGTCAGGGAATATTATCAGATGGAGGCCACTAGGTACAAGATACCACCTGTCCCACATATATCCTCTTTTCCAGGCAAGGGTCACTGAGGAACTTTAATGGAAGGGCACAGGTCTAGCCAAAGACACGGAAGAAGGGAATGCTGTGACCACAGAGGATAAGTGAAGGGAAACTACAGCAGAAAGAAGGGAAGTCAGATTCCACGAGGGACTTACAGGTATGGAAGGCCGAGGCAGGGACCCACTGCCCTTTCACATCCCCAGTCTCTCACCTGCCTCAGGCTCCTATTCATAGCAGGGAAGACAGACTCCAACAAGTGAAGAGACTAGCTCAGCTTTTCCCAGATCCTCCGGCCAGAAATTCTACAATACTGATGAAGTGGCTTTGGTGACGTTTCTAGGAGGCAGAAACGGATGGAACAGGAGACTGAGTTCAAATCCCAACCTTGTACTCATAAAATTGGTGACATAAAGCAAGTGACTTTGCCTCCCTGAGACTCAGTTTTCCCATCTGTAAAATGGGCTGACACCACACCTCATTCACGGGTGGTCATGAGAACGTAGAGATGTGAAACAGGCCGAGTACTGAGCATGGAGCTTGACACGTGGCAGGGGCTCCATAAATGTAGGCAGGTAACACCGTGGTTTGTGTTTTTTCCCGCTTCCTTCTTCTCTCTCTGATCCGAGCAAAGGGGTCACATCTCTTCCCGGAGACTGAGGTATCCTGAGGATAAGGGCTTTGTCTCTAGCATCAGCCTTTCATCAACTGTCCTTGGGATGAAGATCCCCTGGCAGGCTGCTGTCGGGAATGAACATTCACTGCTGTTACCATTATTTTCATTATCATCAGTATATCATTCTCTGTGGCTGTAGCCCCATCGGCACACACCCAGCGAGGCTTTCGGCTTTTGTTTAAGGAAGTCATCCCCCTCACGTTGCCACAAAGGCACACCACAGTTCCCACATGAGCCACATCGGGGGGGGTGGCATACTGGGTCCCACAGCCCCCAGTGTACCCTCTTCACCAATACCCCCCATCAAGGGGTGCCAGGAGCTGGCATGGAAAAAAGAAAGACATTGAGTCATTCTGATTCCTGCTTCTGGGAGCCAGAGCTGGCAGCAGCCCAGCCAGCCCCTCCAAGGGGAACAGACGTCAGGGGCAAAATTAGGTCCCTGGAACTCTCCCGGCAGCCCAACCCAAGGGTTGAACATGGCGGCACCAGGAGCCAGATTTGGGAGGGTGGGTGGAGGCGGAAAATATAGGCCTCTAGTGGCTGGGCCCTGGCAGAGCGGGAAGGGGCAGCAGGAAGCATCTGTGAAAACTCCTATGGATCTGGCATGGGGCCAGGTCTCTATCACCCGGGGAGAGAGGGAGCCCCATCCAATTCACAGATAAAGGCCACCGATTTTAAAGGCTACAAAGAGGTCCCATCAGCTGTCAGTGGTCACATAGCACCGGTAGATGGAAGCAGGCAAGCCCTGCTCAGATGCCCATGACCCCTCATCCTCACGTCCTCAGAGGACATGCAGGCCTGGGGCTCAGGCAAAGGGAGTGGAAGCAGGCAGCAATCCCGTCCATGCTTGCAGATGGAGGGAGGGGGGAATCAGCCTTCACAGGAGACCGCGGACAGTGGTCAGGGAACCCAGCAGTGGAAGTGAGGCACCCTGGGCCATCCTTCAGCAGGGTAGGGCCATGCGGTACATTGAGGACCTCGTCTTCACCCTGGCTTACTCAAAGCTTGCCGTGGGATCTTGGGCAAGGCCTGGCCACTTTCTGAGGCTCAGTTTCCCCAGTCGTGCTATCATAACTCTGAGCTCTCCCTAGCAGTTGTGAGTCAGGCCTCCCCTGGCATACAGTAGGGCCGAGAGGCCGAGAGGCCAAAGAGGGGTCTGCACCCAGGCGGCTGTCCTCTCCCCACCCACAGGCACAAGGGGTCCTCGTTGAAGAAACACGGTGTATACAAATAATTAAACAGAAGAATTGGAGTGATTAGGGCAGATGATTATTGTCAAATTATGATTTATCTTGTAGTGGAATTAGTATTCCCCCAAAGGGCCCGGCGTGGCGCGGCGCCCGCCACGGCCCGTGATTAATCGCCGTCTCCAGAAGGTCACCTCCAGCCACTGCAGATTAACTCAGTGGGGAAACTTCTTTCCGTAATTCAAGCTGTTGTTCCCACAACCTGTCATCCGCCGCCGCGGAAAAGGACGATTTCGTCAGGGAGCCCAGGGCGGGTGCCTGTCCGCTCCCCCAGCCCCTCCCGGCTGCGGACATGATATATGGTGCGTCCCGACACGGGTGACCACGAGGGGGGGCAGCGTCCGCCGTGGGGTGGGTAGCGGGAGGCAGGAGTAGGGGGAGCGTGGGGGACCAGGCGTCGCCAAGCAGAAGTAGGCTGTGAGGGGAGAGAGAGTGCGGGCGGTGGCAATTAGGAAGAAAATTGGATTTTTCAGCGTCCAGAGGCAGCTGGGATCTGCGGTGTGCCGCGCAGCCACCACCCCCTTCCCCACCACACATAGGCACCCAGCTCCAGCCAAGCAGGGACTCCCCCGGAGGGGCAGAGGATGGGGGACAATGGACCTCCTTTAGGAAGGTAGGAAATGTAGAACCAATAGATGGCAGAAAGAACCTGGTCAGTTCTGAGGCCAGGCCCTGCAGAGCTCCTCAGTGACAGCAGCCCTCCTGACCTAAGAGATAGAACCAAGATCCCATTTCCGCAGCAGTAGACACCACCGAAGTCACGTGCCCCTGTCACCTGGAGCTGCTAATCGTGGCCACCTCCATCTGGCAGTCCAGATCAGATCTGGGAGGAGGCTCTGGATCCCTGGTCTGTCTCCCTGTGAACGGAGAACAGTGGGAACAGAGCCCCACATCACTGCCTCCTTACCATGCCCTCTGCCCATCCCTTAGCTCCCTGAGTGGGAGAGGGGTATGAAAGTACAAGCACCTCCTCTTCCTCTCTATCATTTACTTTCCATGCAGACCTGCAGGGTTGTGGTGGGAGTTGGGGGGTGGGGGGAGAGGGTGTCTTGTACCCATACTACAGATGAGGAGGCTGAGGTAGGGTGACTGCTCTGAAGCTGCCCTGGGTTGCCAACATCCTCAAGTTTCCTTACTGCCACGTTTCTTCAGGTCTGCCCTTTCCAGTCTAGCCCCCTGCTCATCCTCCTCACCTCCAGAAACACTGTCCTCTTGGCCTCCAGGCCTTGTACATTCCTGAAGTGTGCTTCCTGTCCCGAGCCGTCATCTGGTAAACTTCTATTCGTTCTTCTGTTTTTCTCAATCCAACTATTTATCCCTCTAGGAAAAAAGAGTGCTCCCATGTACAAGAACTGTGCTCTCACTGGCCTCCCTCACCAGAACGGGCACTCGCTGTGGGCCTTCTACATCTATCTCCCCAGTGCCAGTCCACACCCAGCCCAAGCAGGTACAGGAAACTATCTGGAAGGCACCAAGGACTCAAGGCCCTGCCTCCCCACTCCCCACACCTCCCAACCCGCTTACCCGATCCCAGCTCTGAGGGTTGAGGGGTCGACGGCAAAGGTGGAGACCCTTGCTGGGTTGCACCCTCACAATCCAGAGGCCTATGTTTAGCTCAGAACAGAAGCATATATTATGTATACCGCTGTTTGCTCAGAATATTCTCAGGTCTGATATACTTAGGGTTGTGAAGACCTGGCATATTTGGGAGAGAAAAATCTATTTCTCTGGGTCTCAGGAATGGTGGTAGGAGAACACTCTCTCCAGAACCAAGGACTAAACACGCATTTTCTTAGGGGGAGAAGGGGCTTTCCATCCTCTGCCGGGAATGTCTGGCAGACACCCACCCTCCAAGTTGTTGGCTGATGGTGATAATAAAAATCCAATTTATACTGCATTTTACTTTCAAAACACCCTTTGCTGCGTTCACTCACTGACTCCTCAGGGACAAGCCAAAAGAAATTTGTTAACCCCATTTTACAGATGAAGAAGCAGACTTGGGGGAGGTGTCAGGTGACTTGCCCAAGGCCAAGGGCTGTAGCAGTGGAGGTGGCTGTGAGTCTGTCGAGGATGATTCTGGTCCTCACCCAGGCCACTGTGGAATCATTGCCTCTGGAGCGGCAGCCAGCTCTAAAACCTTCACGCCCATCCTTCCCCAAGGTCCAAGTGGGACGGGAGTAGGGCACAAAGCTGGGGTAGGGACTCTCCCAGGGGAAGACCCTCCTTCTGTGAGCTCAAGATCTATAAGCCTGGTTCAAATCTCAACCATCCCGGGCACCAGACAGAACCTGAGGCAGATCACTTTAGCTCTCTGCCTCAGTGTGCGCTTCTGTGAAGTTCTATCTAGCCTTGCAGGGCTAGTTATGCTGATGAACCAAGGCTGGGGCCTGGCCTGGCAGATAGTAAGTGCTCAATAAATGCGAACTGCATTTGGTTTATCACTTTCACCTTCTCACTAATCTCTTGTGGAGGAGGTAGAGGAAGCTGATAGCTTCCCCATTTCCCAGGGGAAAAAACCGGGTGGGCAGAGCTTCGAGCAAGCAGAAGACATCATCACATAAATTATCCTGAAGGCCACTTGAGATTCTGTGCCTCCCCTCTCAAGAACCCCCCATTGCCCCATGCCCATGCAACGCAGCACAAACGCCCAGCCTGAATTCTTCTCTATTCCTAAAACACTGCCGCTGCCTGCCTCCCAGCCTTTACCCAAGCAGGTCCCTCCGCCTAGAATGCCCTTTCTCTACGGCTCCACATTTGTTACCGAAATCTTTCAAGGCTCCGCCTAAAGGCCACGCCCTCTAGGAAGCCACCCTCAACCTCCAGGCCACGAATCGCCCGGGTGCCCCGCGGGACCCCGCCACTGGTCCAGTGGACTCAGGTCCAGCCGACGACCACCTCGTCACCCCACGCGGTTTTCTGACACTCTCCCCCTCCCCAGTCACGGGTTGGGCGGGGCCTCCTCAGTCTGACCCTAGGCGCTGAGGCGGGGCGCGGTGGGTGCAGCGACCTCGGGGGAGCACAGCCTGGCCCCCACCCCACTCCCTCCAGCGCCGCGGCCCGGTCTTTGATCCAGCAGCCTCCGCGCCCCAAACCTGATTGGCATCGAATTACGCCGCGCGGCGGAGGGAGATAATGGCGGGAGGCGCGGCAGACATGAAAGGGGGGGGGCGCAGCGGCAGTCCGGGCCGTTGTTAATGACCCAATAAAAAGGAAGAGGGGGGAGAAATAACCCTCCCTTCCATCCCCGCCCCCAAGACAGCGGCCGGTGCACACAAAGCCGCCGCCGACTCGGAAATTACCGCGGCTCAGCCCAGCGCAGCGTGACTGGAGGGGGGGGTGGGCTCACCTGGCGGGGAGCAGGAGGGAGGACACACAGTCACAGCCACACACACAGTCACGCAGACGTGCACACACAGTGATCCTGTCTTCAATAGTTTTATATTTTTTCATCATAGATTTTTTTTGCATTAATTGTGATTTCTGAAAAATATTACACGAAGATAATTTCCCTGATTACCAAGAAATTTTGCTTCCCAGCTCTGAAACAGTCAGAGACCGCACCGTTCTGTGACACACACACACCATGCCTCATATACACAGATACAGTTAAGACCTTCACACACAGATACAGACACATGGACACATCGTCACACCTAAAGTCACTTGCAGAAACCAACATCGAGCCATGTGAACACACACCCAGCAGGGCCTACAGAGATGCTCACATAGAGACATACTCAAAAACTGGTACAGATACACACACACACACACACACACACACACACACACACACTGAATCAACAAGGAGGAAATTCACAAAGATATACAAACACATGACACAAGGCATGCAGAGACACACACTCATATACACTGAGATCCACAGACAAATACAAACATGCAAAGATACACAGAGACAAGCACAAACCCACACAGCATCCCAGACACTCTCACACACAAATAGACTTAGGTCACATTAAGCACACACAGTGACGCACACATCCAAGTGTAAATCCCCAAGTCAACAGTCTCTGAGACATACCCCGTGCCCTCAAGGCCACCCATCTGACACCTTTGCTCACATGTGTTCAAATGGGTTCAAATGAGTTCAGGAGGGCCAGGGGCTGGGTTGATCCACAGCACAGATGAAGTGGGGTCGTTGGACCACAGAAGGTGGAGAACATCGCAGTGGGGGAAGGGGTGGGAGTTCAGCTGCCTTGAATCCATGAGGCTGGGGCAGATGGTTTAAACTGTCAGAATATCAGTGTTATTCATCTCTAAAATGGGGTTCAACTCCTCTCCAAGGGATTTTGTGAGTCAATAGGCAATAGTAAAGTACTAAATGTTGAATGCCATTACCATGTGGACTCCCCTAGGGGCAGCCCAGACTCTCTACTGCACATCTTCCACACACACACACACACACACACACACACACACACACACACACACCCCTTGCTTCCCAATCACTTTACTGCCAGGTTAGGTCCCTCTTAAATCTAATCTGAGCCCCTCATGCTGTAAGCTAACTATTTCTGAGAACAGGAGGGCTAGCCCCTCCAAGGAGCCTCTCCTGCTCCAAAAACCAGCACCCCTGAGTCCTGGGGGCCAGAGAAGTCTTCATCATAAAGTCAGGATCTGGGTCACCCATGGTTTATACTCTTGTCTGACTTCAAATCCCCCTTCCACCATGAACCAGGTGTATAATGTGGGCAAGGACTTGGCCTTTCTGAGTATTGGGTGCTTTCACTGTCAGATGAGTTAACAGCATCAGCATCCAACACAGGAGCCTGTGGGAGGATGAAATAGCTCTCAGGCTGAGCTAATAGGCCAAGGTAAAGCTGCTAGTCCATGTTGGGGTCAGAGGTGAGGGGTCTGGGTTCATACTCCCCTCTACACACACCAGGACAAAGGCCCTCCCTGCAGCTTCTTCTTAGGTGGACAAGGGGACTTTATGAGCCAAACCTCAAGGCCTAATTAATGCGATTAATCACAGGCCCAGCCACACAGGCCACGGGGACAGCTGGGAGGGAGGGTGACAGTCAGCTCAGTTACCCAAAAGGACAAAGAAGCAGGAAATAAGATTCTCAGTGGCCTCTCCCTCTCCCATCACCCTGAACCAGGCTCCCCCAGCCCCTGATTAGCAAAGCCCACCCCTACTCCCAGCTTACTGGAGAAGTCCCTTCTCATATCTAAATCGAGTTTCTCCTGCTGTAGCTCAGGAAGCATATGGGATGTGCAGTCCAGGCCCTGGTCCTGCCAGGTTAGGAAGGTCTGGCAGCTGGGCCGTGTAGCACTGGGTTTGGTGGTGGTGGTGTTGGTAGGCAAAACCTCTCAGAGCTCAGGGTCTGGCCCAGGAGTAAGGCAAGAATAAAGAAAAGAGCTGATGGCTAGGAGGGAGGCCCTCCTTCTCCTTCTAAGGGGCCTGTGTGTGTGACCCGGTGTGAGGAGGATTGGTTGCGGAGGCGGGGGCGGGGGTGGCCGAAGGATCTGGCCAGGGCTGTAGCAGGAGGGGGCAGCCCACTAGGGCAGGGGCGCTGCTGCGTTATAAATCACCCTCGACTCAATTAGAGCCTGTGAAAGGTTGTGCACACCCAGCAGAAAGCGCCGGGCTTGGCGGACAGCCAGCTCCCTGCGGGGGGTGGGGGCGAGAGAGCTGGTGTGTGCCTATGTGTGTGTACGTGTGTGCATGTGCCATACTGTGCAGACACGCTTGTATGTCTCTATGTACCTGTTTGCGCCTGTCTGGTCATGTATGCACGTGTGTACGTGATGAGCGCATATGCCTGTGAATTCCTATGTGTGCGATATGCTTGCATATCCTTGTGTGCTTGTCGCTGAGAGTGTCTGTACGTACCCATTTGTACTACTGGTGCTGTGTGTACACCTGTGTGTGTAGGTCGGTGGGATGTCCTCCCGCCCGTGTGCACCTGAGCATGAGCACGTGCGTGGTTGTGTCACTCCACCACTTTGCTGCTGTGCGTGTCTCCTTGCCTGTGTGCCCCCCGGGTGTGAATGCATGTTTGTGACTGTTATGTGGTTGGCCTGATGAGCTGAGCTGGATGTGGGGTTGGGGGTGGAGTGATGTTCTTGCACGGGGGGAGCCGTCTATGTATTGAGGGGGAGACGTGGATCGATGGAATTCAGGGCAGGCAGAGAGAAAGAGCCAAACCAGGCCAGAACGGAGAGGCTGTGACAGACAGGGGAACCAAGCTTGCAGGAGAGTGGGGGTCTGTGCACTTCAGGGGATCTGCCAAGACCAACAGCCTCCAACCCACAACCCTGAAGACGGAGGCTGGACACCAGCCATGCCTTAGCGAGGCTGCCCTTTGGGGACTGCCCTAGGCAGTCTGGCCTAGGAGCAGCCTGAAGTTCCCTCCTCCCACCCTCTGTAATAACTAACAGTGATGAGCAGTCTCCATGGGCTGAGCCCTGTACTAAAGTCTACAGCCTCATGGAACCCTCACAGACACATTATGAAATAGATACACTATTGAACATGGGTTTCTATTAGAACTCCCACTTTGCAGACATGGAAACTGAGGCTCCTTGACTTGTTCGCAGCTAATAAGTAGTAGACCCAGATGGTGAACCTAGGTGTGCCTAATTCCAAAGGTCTTACCACAGTCATTGCTGCCTCTCCCGGGGTTCCCAGTGGTCTTATCCTGGGGGGAAAGGGGAGACAGGGTGAAGATGTGTGGGTGAGTATGCCTCCCCATCTACCTGTGCATCCTCTGAACCCCAAGTTATTCTCACCAGCACATAACAAATGCCAAAGAAATATCTACTTGTTGGAGGACGCAGGGAACCAAGACATCCAGTTCTGCTCTGAGGCTAAGAGTAGCAGGCAGAGGTGTTGGCGTGGTGGTACCTATACACCACACCATGGGCACTGGCCCTCTCTGCCTCCCTCCCAGGGAAGAGGTACTGCCCTGGGCTCCAGAGAGGCTGGGGAGTAGGGGCTGAGGGTTTCTGTGAGCCAGGCTGGGCCCTGCTTCATCTTCACCCCCACAGAGGTGTGACTACCTCAGTGTCTCTCTAGATCAACACTACGTCTCACTTCTCTCTTCCCTACCCAACTCACAGACAAAGGTTTCCACACACACACACACCTCCCTTGACCCTAGGAACACATGGGTCCCTGAATCAGGACCCGCATGGAAGAGGTCTGCACAGGTACCCTTAGCCAGGAGCCAAGTTGGGACCCCTGACTCAAACAAGTTTCCCTTTACCTACGATTGCATTTCTCTGAGGAGTATGGGGGATTGAAACCATTAAGTCCTGGACCTCCCTGGACAGCCTGGAGAACCAGCCATGGATATGGCCCCCAGGCCCCAGATCCGACAGTCTGTCCCCCATGGAGGGTAGAATGCAAACCCACAGTGAGTTCACCTTCTCTCCTGCCCCAGCCTTCTGGGAGACCTTCTCCCTGAACCAAGCTATGCTTCCCTTTACCGACCAGGTGCCAGGAGTGGGAGGTAGATGGGCCACTCTCGGGGCAGCCTCCAGGAGGAAACCTTGCCATGTGCCAAACGTCACCCTGCATCTTCTGCAGGCCCCTGCAGGCAGGCCCCACATCTGGAACCATTTCAGGCAGGAGAAGCATAGGACTGAGCTGGCCCTCCTTTGATGCCGGGGCTGTGGAGAAGGGTCGTGCCCTTTGGGAGGTCGGGGGTCACAATGCATGGATGGCACACCTCCTAAGGATAGGAAAAGGGGGGCAAGAATGGGCAAGAGGGGGTTGAGGCATAATGATCCAACACGTAGGATCAGAGGGACTCCAGAAAGACTCCAGAAGATGATGAGCATCTTATTTTACTTATTTATTTATTTATTTATTTATTTATTTATTTTTACGTAAGCTTCATGCCCAACAGGGGGCTTGAGTTCACGACTCTGAGATAAAGAGTTACATGCTCTAGCAATCTTGGAGAAAGGGAAGTGCCAAGCTTTACTCTAGCTGAGCCTCAGTTTCCCCATTAGTAAAACAGAAATATTACAGGCTTCTGGGGAGGATCCATGATGAAAGGATGTTTTAGCATGGGGCCAGCACAGAAAAAATGCTCAGGACAGGATAGTAGCTGCTATTGTTATTATCATTACGTTGTTTAAAACATAGCTGCTTTCTACCAAAGCTCTCTACCCAGCTGAGCAGACCCAGTGAACACCCCTCCCAAACCAGTCAGGCCATATGGAATCAGGAGTGAGAAGTGGAATGTTAGGAGGGGAGAGCGCTGTAGGCCTGAGCAGTCAGGAAGAACCTGCCAGAGAAAGTGGCATAGGGTTCACCCTTTAGAAATGGGAGAGTCAGGCAAGCTGAAGTGGAATGGAGAGAGTGCCCCAGGGGGCAGATGGGTTTCACCCAAGCCCTGGAGGCAGGGCAAGAAGGCCTGATTCTGTGAGAAGTAGAGACAGGCCAGATGGGGTGCGGTGGGCATAGGAGCCTCACTTACCCTGGGGATATGAACGAAAAGGACAGATAGGACCCTAACTGCCACCTCTGTGGAAGGACTGTGCCGAGTCCCACCCCATCCACACCTGCTCTGCAACTCAAGGTAGCCCTTGGGATCTGCAGAGAACCAGTGACACCCACCCTGTTGTATTCCCCCCTACCAGGGCTCTGAGAAATCAGGTGACTGCTCTCCCCTCTGTTTATTTATTCCCTTGTTGTTGTTGTTGTTGTGTGTGTGTGTGTGTGTGTGTGTGTGTGGTTGTTGTTGTTTTCCTTTTCAGGAGACGATAATTATTCAGATCATCGCGGTGATTTACTCAGCAATCAGAGCCGCTCGATGCAGTGGCCGCGGAGCTGAGACAGACGAGCATCGTCAAGGAGGACAAGGCCAGGGGCTCAGCACCCCCTCCCTCCCAACCACTGCGGCCTTTGTTCTTTTTGAGGTCTGCACCCGAGCTGCCTAGCAGGCAGTGGAGGCGCCTACCCTGCGGACACAGCAGCAAGCTCTGGGGGATCGTGGGACCCAGTTGCACATGTGTGTGTCCTAGGGAGGGAGGTGTGTGGGCTCATATGTTCCTTAGTGCTTGCTGAGAATGGTGGAGCCCCTCTGTGCGTGTTTCGGGGAGGGGGGGGAGAGATGGTTACCACACCATGAGCATTGAGGTCAGGTGTGTAATCCGAACATACACACCTGTGGGCCTGGGGTACATCTGTCTCTGCGTGCTTGTTCAGAAGTGCAATGGGCAGGTGCCCAGACATTTGTATTTTAGGCACACAGAGGAGAGGGGAGGAGGTCTGGGGTTCCTGTGCTAAAGCTGCCTGAGGTGGTTATGGATGGGACAAGGACTAGGTTCTCGCTTGGTCTGTCTGTCAGTGCTAGTGGAGGTAGGGGGGCCAGTGATCAGCTCATATCCAAATGCTGAGCTCTCCTGGGTCAGTGCTGGGGCCTCGGGGGTTAAGTGGATACAGGTGTGGCTCTGTCCACAGGCATGTGTACACACGTGTGTACCCGCAGCCTCCCACCCCCAACCCCCCACCCGCCGACCGCAGGCAGGCGCGGTGACGGTGACCTCATTACTGCCTCCGCAAAGGCCCCTTGAAATCCCTGCGCCGTCGCATTTGGCTGCTCTAAGTGATGGGAACGGCCTGCGCTTCCTGATCAATCGCTTAAAATTCAGGGTCGGCTTGCTCGCCGGAGAGGGCTGCCTGCCAGCCCCACGCACCGCGCTCTGCCGCCTCCCCCTACACCCCCTCCTTGCTTTAGGGTGGGGGGCTGCGATACTGCCGTATTGGAAAACATCCCCGCGCTGGCTGGGGGGCCCAGTGGGGCCAGCGCTGGAAGCCGTTCCACTCGAGCAGATGGCTGTGAAACTTTGGCGGCGAGATAAATTGGGTCTGACGGCGTGAGGCCGGCTCACAGATGGGCGGGATTCTCACGCCGGCCCCCACGTCCGGCCCGACCGCGGGCAGGGCCGGCGCCGCTCAGGGCCCCCTTTGGGCACCCACCCGGCCAGCAAAAGCCTTTGGGAGGCCACTCAGCCGCCAATAGTCTCTCTCCACCGGAGGTGCCCTCCGTCACACTCCTTCCGGCCTTAGATCTCCCCAGAGACAAACCTAGAGGGTGGGGCAGCCCCCAGCCCCCGCCTGGTCACCTCCGCCAAGCTGGCAGCTGGGCTTTCCCCCTCCTCTGCCATCCGCAGAGGCCTGAAGCGTGAAGGTTAACAGCTGGGGGGGAGGCTGCGTCTCACCCCCTCTCTGCTGCAGCCCCGCCCACCTGCCAACCCTGGGGATGTCGTAAACAGGGCTGTGAGGTGTGTGTTGGGGGGGAAGGAGGGGGCTGAAGGGAGGGAGAAAAGAGAGCCAGACAGACAAAGAGAGAAAGCGAAAATGAGCAGATGAAAAAGAGACCTAACCAGAGACCGAGGGACAGAGACAGAGACAGAGACAGAAATGGAGACTGATAGGTAGAGATAGACAGAGAGACACCCACAGATAGAGAAGGGAGGGAGAGACCTCAGAGCCGGAGAGGAGACACAAAGAGAGTGCGAGGAAGACGAAGGATAGGACAAGGGGACGAGATACAGGCGGGGACTGCCTCGAGCTGTGCGTGATCGTGGGGGTTGGCGACGAGCGGAGTGGGGAGCTGGGCGCGGCCTAGGGCTAACCCCGCCCCCAGCATGAGGGTTTTGACCCAGGAGAATGTCGCTGCCTCAGGCCACGCCCTCCATCCCAACACCACTTCCCCGCCTCAGTTTCCCCAGAAGTGCCAGTTTAGAGGAGTGAGGAAGGGGGAGGCCTGCATAGCCATCACTCTGCCGCAGAGCCCACCCTGTCGAGCCGACTCCCCGGCGCATCAGTCCAATGGGCAGATATCGATCCGGTCCAGCCAAGCTCGATACCCGCGGCCTGCAGCCCTCTCTGCAGCGGTCCTACAAAGGGGAGGGGTCTCACTCCCCGTGCCGCCCCCGCAGAGATTCTGTGCCAGAATAAACCCCCGAGAGCCCCGCTGGAGGGGCGCCCTCGCCTCCCTCTGTCCCTAAGAGGCCCGACTTGGCGGGCCAAGCTGCCTGATGCAGGGGGGATGGCCCCGGTGACCAACCCCAGCCCCACCTCCTACAGGGCGCGAGAGGCCAGAAGAAAAAAATCTTTGCTGAGTTGATGAAGTTGAAGTTTCGTAAAGGGCGTGAAAGAGACAGCCAATCAGCAAGCCTACATTTACATAGGCTCTCTGATTGGCTCTCACGATGCCTCTTTAGAATGTTACTTTGAATCCTTAAGAAAACGATGAGAAAAATCCCACTGATGAGAGATAGGAGGAAGCTCAGACTCCTCAGGTTCAGGTAGAGGCCCCAGGCCAACCTCTGAGGAGAGATGGGGAGCTTTGACAAGGTCTCGCCCAACCCTCCTGATACACATGACCAACTGGAGGTTGTACGGTCAGAGAGCTGGAGCTTGGACTGAACCCAGCACCCAGGTTTCACCCAGCACCCTTCCATGTGCCCACCTCCAGATCCCCAGGTGTGTGTGAGGGGTCATTTCGGACGAGCTGGGAGACAGAAAGGGCCTGGCTTTGCTTGGGAGTGGAAAGCCTGTGGTACCAAGAGTCTTATCTGTGACAGGGACAGTGTGGGTATTGTCACCAAGTCCTGCAGGTCCTCAAATAATGCAGCTTCAAAGGTGGGCCCAGGTTGTTTTCTGGCTGACCTCCAGGCCAGCCTGACCCTGAATACTAGATAGGCACACATGTATGGGGCGGGGGGGGGGGGGGGGGGGGGGGGGGGGGGGGGGGGGGGGGGGGGGGCGGGGCGGGGGGGGGCGTGGCAGGCTGAAGCCTCAGCGGCCTAGAGGAGTGAGTTCACTCTGCAGAGAATGGGACCACGCCACCATAGCCGCCTTGCACTGCCTCTAGTCCACACTCCTGGGTCCAGCAGGCCCTGAGTCACTCTGCGGAAGGGAAAAGAGGTCTGGACTTTGGCAGCTACTAGTGGACAACCAAGTTTCTGTCCTAAGGCCTTCACTCTGCCCTCCTCAGAAAGGGTCCCCTGGGGTTACTATGTGCAAATCCAGCCCAGCTTCCTGGCCCACACCCCTCCCTGGGGCCCAGCACAGATGACTCAGACCTGGGGGGAGGGGAAGGTGTCTAAGAGAGGATGGGGGGTTGGCTAAATCTAAGGCTGAAGCTGAAGAGAAAGCCTCTCCACTGTCTGCCTATGGGAAATTGGGGGCCATGTGGGAGAATTCACTCTAGTAGGGCTCTGACCCACCCACACCCACCCAATTCTTTCCCAGTGACATATCCTGGAGACCCAGCTCTGTCACTCAATTCCAAATAGCCTTCATCCAGAGCCTTAAGTACATGTGAAGGAGAGGCTATGCCTGAGTCCTGGGTACAGTGGCCATTCCTGTGACTGGATATGTACAGACCCCTGTGGGACATTGGGCAGTAGCAAGTGCCAGTTTGCAGAAGACCCAGGGACCCTTCAGCCAGTGCAGAGACATCTGAGACGCCACCACCTGCCAGGCCCCAGAACTCAGCCCGCCGATGTGCCAATTGCTGTGTGACTTTGGGCACACCTCACACATCTCTGAGCCTCAAGCTTCTCTACAAGTCTATGCTTTCCTAAACATACCATTCTCAGTGGAGGCAGTTGCAGAGAAGCCCTAGAAGCAGAGGCAGAGTCCAAGAGGGGCCTGGGAGGGCTTTCTCAGTGTCCCTGCTGGTCCAGGGGTCAAGTGGGACAGGGACAAAACTGCCAAGTCCAACAGTTCTCACCAATTCTCAGAATCTCCTCTCTCCTCCTATCTCCTTGCTTACCTCATAAATAGCAGGAGGTTGGGCTGGGTCTGGGGCAGGAGTGGGGAACTGTATGTGCTTACATGCATTTGTGAGTGTGTATGTATACACACGTGGGGAGACTGTGAGGGCTCCCCCGACCCCGCCCCAACCACTGCCACCATTGCTCTCTGAGAAGCCGAGATAATCCCTCGCCATCTGTCTTGTGTTGCTAACCCACTCAGCCCAGTGGACAGCTGCCCGGCCACGGCTCCACAGAGGAGCGGGTGTGGGGCGCTAGGGAAGCTAGCTAGCTCTGAGGACCTGGCAAGCAGACACACTCGGCCCTCCTGCTCCACTCACTCCACCTTACCTGCCTGGCTTTACAGAGGAGAGAAAGGGAGGTCAGACAGGACTTTCTCCATTCTTGCCTCGGATCATGGGAGGAGTAGAGGAATGGAAAATGCGCCCTGGTCTGGGGGCTGGGGACTGACCCTCCCAAAACGCAGGGGGAGGGACAGGGTGACCTGCTGACTTATGTTCCTATGAGTCCTCCACACATACATGTACACATGTCCCTGGGATGGAAGCGTGCGGTAGGGACAAGTCAGGCTTTCTGGGTCTGGGGAAGGGGAGGAGCCATCTCCCTGGCCTTTGGCAGACCAGTGTCCAGGCCTCCAATGGACCAACTTTCCAGAGACAGAATGAGAAGACAGGCTCATAGGATATTTGGTGAGTAATGCTTAGGGTGTGCGTCCTGCACCCATCCAGTTCTTAGGACCATCATGATCCCCATTGTTTTCATGAGGAACTTGAGGCTCAGAGAAGGCAGGGACTTGCCCAACTCACTCTAGTAAACTTGGACTTGGACCTAGGCATCAGGCTCCAGCAGCCCTACTTCTGTAGCCAGTTCTATCTATCCCCTGTAGCCATCAAGTCTGTCCCTTGCCTCACCTTCCCTTCCTGTAGCTCTGCTCCATGTGGCTCTGAGGCAATGCCAGCCCAAGCCAGGGGCATGGTCCCAGCCAGTCTAACAGGATGGCAGCCCAGACCAGCCAGGGCCTGAAGAGGGATGAAGCTGTGGGGCTGAACGTGGCCCCTGTACCAGCCCCTCTCCCGATCAATCATCTGTCACCCGCCTCTACACACACACTTACTCAAATACAGATGGCACGCGCTCACCAGTTACACAAACAGGTACTCACATGCAAACGAGTAGGTAAACACAAGCACAGTCACACATACAGTGCTTATACACATACAAACTCTCTGATACAAACACAAACTCAGACAGCCACCCACGTCCTCACACCAACACACAGACCTCACCACTCACAGCAAAGCTCACACACAGACCACCCCCAACCTCCGCACACTGCAGGCTCCTAGTTCCCCGATCCCACTCCTGGTGCCTGGGGCTCTATCTTGCCACACAGCAGATAGTAGTAACCTTCCAGGAAGGCCAGTGCCTTGGTAGGAGAAGGGGTCCAGCAGACAAAAGTCTGCTGTCTTTCCTGCCTATGGGTGGGGCCCTCCAGCAAGTGTCAGCGGACGCTTGCCCCCTCCCGAACCCCCCTAAGACCTGGACGGCTGCCATCTGGCCACAGATCTGAGAGAACAGCCCCCTACCTCTCACCCCCAGGGGCTCTCAGCCCTGAGCCAGGGGGAGGAAAGGGACGGTGGGAGGAAGTACTTGTCCTCTGAGGGTCTCAAGTCGTCAGGAAATGAGATACACTAGGAATAGTCTGGCAGCGGTCTGAGCCCCACAAGGCAGTGGATCCCAGTTCCTGTCCATGATCCAACTACTATATATCCTTCTTCCCAAACCTCTCGCCTCCGCCAGACCCAACCCTTCAGGGACTCTGGAAAGGGGGGGGGAGGGGGGGGTAGATGTTCCCTCCCTCTCCAGGCTGGAATTTGGCTTCCAGGTCACTCTTAACCCAAGGACCTCAGCCCTGAGCCTAATTTCTCTGCACCTAAAGAGGCTCCAGATACTGCCATCCTCACCCACACCGGGTGA
Organism: Hyaena hyaena; assembly: GCF_003009895.1. NCBI lineage: Eukaryota > Metazoa > Chordata > Mammalia > Carnivora > Hyaenidae > Hyaena > Hyaena hyaena. The sequence continues at coordinate 643,385 of NW_024081061.1, read as the reverse complement.
ATCACAAGTCACAGAGGCTCTCACAAACTCACCCTCACATGTCCACACACCCTCACATAGCCATGCTCACACACTTTCACACTTACACAGGTACAGAGCACATGCTCCATCACACACACACACACTTGCATACTCACGTGCAACCACACACTCACTACTGTTCTCTCATACTCGGCCATATTCACACTCTCACACCCTGTCACACTCACTGCCATACCTGAACAAGCTCAAGTTCTGGGGCCCTGAGTCAGCAGAGCCCTGGCAGAGAGTCAGAGGCGGTGCTGACAGCCTGGCGTGCAGGGGGAGGGGAGGGGCTGCCACAGAGGCCTGGAGGGTCCTGAATAATTCAGGGTGGTGGCTGCTGTGGTGGCAGGAGCCTGTCAGCTGCAGGGAAAGCTTGGTGGCTGGATTGTTCTGGGAAGATGTCTCCCGGTGTTTTGAGGAGAATCAGCCCTGATTGAGGCCTCACTGAACTCACAGAGGACTTCTCCTACCTGCTTTTGCTTTTAATCCTCTCCAGGAGCCTGCACAACAGGTAGTGTAGCCCCATTTCACAGATGAGGAAACTGAGGCTCAGAGGAGGAAGAGATTTACTAAAGGTTGTAAAGCAGGAGTCTCCAGGTTCCCACCTGCATCCCTCTCCCCCATACACACATAGCCACACACCCCAAAGAGAATTTCCTTTGGTCACCATGCCCAGGTGGAGGTGAGAGACCCCAGCCATCCGAGGATACTATGAAGTATGCTCCAGGAGTCTTGAGTTACTGCCTGCTGAATGAAGGTGTTGTGCAGGGGTGGCACACCACAGCTCAAGGCCAGGCCCCTACTGCTTGCACAACTCACTAGACATCTCTGAGCTTCAATGTCCTCATCTGCAAGATGGGCACTGAGTGTACTGACCTCATGAGTTGATGGTAAAGACTGACTAGAAAAACACACGTAAAGCCACTGGCATGGGGACGGGCCTGCAGCAAGGGCTCCAGGTTGCATCTCAGACTTGCAAACCCTTGCCACAAAGAGACAGTGCCAGAGTGGTGGTCTGCATATTCCAGGTTCCCTCTGCCTCAGGCATCTTCCCCTCTCTCCTTCTCTGTCACCACCTTTCTCCTCTTCAAGGCTGAGTACATCTGTCACCTCTCCAGGACAACAGCATGGTCTCCTGCCACATCCAGCGTCCCTCACTGACATTCCCATCCCCCTCCCAGGCACTCAGGTGGCTGGCCTTGTATGCTGAGAGGGGTCCCAGCCTGTCCAAGCTCGTGGCCTGCACACAATAGGTACCCAAGTGCTGCCTGCCGAGCTGACAGCCCAGCTCTATGTCAGCGCACAGCAACCAGCAGCTAGGGTGCTTCCGCAGTTAAAATAAACCTCTGAGGTCATGGGTCTGTTCTCTCTGCAAAAACAAAAATATCCAACTGCTCGTGTCTGGTGAGACCCACAGCAAAAGACCAAACGTGACTGCTTCACCACCCAGAGGCCAAGCATCAGGCTCCCAGCCAGGTCCTGATCTAAAGGGGCATCTGCCCCAGGTCCAGGGGTACCAACACCTAGAAGCAGTTGGCACGGGACTCTTGTGCCCAGTGGGAAAGGCGGGCACTCAGTCTCCAGAGCCCTGAGCTCTGAGGAGATTATGGAGCGTTCTCCATATTTGATTCAAAATAAAAACCACAGTAAACCATAGACCCAAAACTTATACGTCGGCTGAAATTAAAATAGCTTCTTGCTACGTTTTCTGGTTTCAATATTCTGGATCAGCTCATGGAAGCTGAATCAGGCGATTTGTCTGTCCCTCCTGTTTTGTTTCTGTTGTTGCCCGTGCTTTACTGGGATCTCAGCACATGCTCGGTCTCCCCTCTGGAGGAGAGGCTGGCCGGGTCTGGGGGGTCCCCTGGCTCTGCACTCATGAGGCTGATCCCCCCAGGAGCCTGCCAGCACCCCCGGCCCCTCCTTCTTCCGGGGAACCTTGCGGCTGGGCCCGTGCCTGCGGCGAGTCTCACCCCAGTATTATTTTAGTCGCAGACAGACACGAGGCAGATGGTGACAACATCCCTTCCCCGCTCCCCACTGACGAGCTGTTGCAGCCCTGAAGCCTGAGGGTTCTTCTCCCTCAGGAATATTTCAATCCTGACTCGGTGGCTAAATGCGGCTGCTCTTGTGAGACGCGGGCACATCTGCTCCTCCTCCTCCCTACCCACTACCCATTTCCTGGGACTGAGTAGAGAGCCCTAGGGAGGCCCTGCCAACTTTCCAGCTCTGCCCAGTCCCCCCAGCTGCCCTACTGTGCGCCAGGAACCGGGCCAGGAGCACTGTACCACTGAGAGGGACAATCGTTGTGCCCACTTTACAGATAAGGAAGCTGAGGCTCAGAGTGAAGCATCCCAAGTCCTATAAGCATTGAGGAGGCGTTCCCTTGGATCCCAGTGCATCCTAGGAACACAAGGTACACCCTCCATTCCACTCCCACGCCTGACTCTCCACCCGACCACCTTTATGCACAACCTCAAGGGACCACCCGAAGCAAACCACCTTCCCGGGGGAGCCACCAGGAGCTAATTTAGTTGCTATCCTGACTCTCCTGCATCAGCCAATATAGCCTCAAGCTCAAGGCTGGCCAAGCATCATCCGCCCACCCCCGCACCCTGCTGGTCCCAGCTCATGGCCACACAGCCTGTAATGGTGAGAATCAAGGGCAGGAGGATGGCTCTGGCATGAGACAGGCCTGGCTTCAAATCTCAGCTTTCTTGTGACTTAAACTAACACTTAACTTCTCAGGATGTATTTCTCCATTTGCAAGACGCACAGCGGCCTCCTCTCTCCCAGCTAACTCAGTGAGGTGACTGCTATACTCCCAACACCTAAAGCCAGGCCCGGAACAGGGCACATGTACAATAAATATTTGCTGAATGAATGACACACATAATGAACTTAGCATCATGCCTGGCTCAATGGGGCTGATTCTCCCTGCAGCCCCAGCCCCAGCCCCAACAACGCCTGGGGTCAGCGCTGCCTCTGTGGTCCATTGTAAGCTGAAGCTGGCCACCAGGGCCACACTGAGTTGTGTCTCTGGCCCCTGCCCAACCCCCACAACATATAGTGCTTGGAGCCTTAGGAGGGCAGACCCAGGGCACCAGGCCACCACCACTAGGTTCAAGTGCCAGCAAGGTGTGGGAGGTGGGCTGAGGTTGTTTTGGTTTCTTCATGCCCCCTTTCCATCCAGCCATCCTGCCTGGCCAGGGGTGGTGAAGCTGGACAGGGGCTCTTTGAGGGCTTGGGATGCTCTCTGGGCCAGTGAGGACATGTCCATTCCCAGTCAGACCTCCTGGCTGTAGGCTCCCGATCTGGGCACAGTCCCCACGCCCAGCACCTCAGCGGGCCTTTTTCTGGGACTGAGCCAAGACATACACCTACAAACCATCACACAAAAACACATACCCACCACAGTGACACTCACACCCCCAAAATATATACAACATTCTATACTCATATCTGCCACCCAATTCAAGACACAAAAGCAAACACACATATGACTCAGTGTGCATGGCAGGGTGTACACACATCAAGTGCCACGGTCACAAGCACACATGGCACAAGACACACCTACACTGTCACACAGCACAGCCATGAACGTGTGTGTCACACACCCATGCAGGCCCAGGCGCCCAGCCCAGGAGCACAGATGTGCACCACAGGATGTAGAGGCCTGTCCTGCAAGAAGCTGAGGTCTGTCTCCCTGTGTCCGGCCTGGGTTTTTGCAGCTCAGGGGGGACAAAGGCGGGGCAGGGACACAGGGCCATTGGAGGAGGACAGGCCAGGTCTGGAGGAGGTGGGGAGGCAGTCCCTGCTCAGGATCAGCTCTGAAACCCCCACTTTCACAGGATTTGGGCAAAGGCCCTGATAACACACTGACACGTCTGCACTACCAACCACTCCCCTCTGCTGCCACCTCTGCCCAAATCACCATTACATTCATGCATGGCACCAGAAACTGGGGGAAGCTAGTCACAATCACCACAAAAGCCAATACAAAGGAGAAGAGAAGTGGACTGTCAGTGCAGAGACCCGTGGGGACACTTTTCAGCAGGGAATTCTGGGCATGAGATCACGCTCTGCCAGTCATGATCATGAAAGGTAAGTCCATCTGAGTGGCCATATGTTAACCCAACCCTAAGGACACAGCCCTGAGGCCAGCTGGCTGGGGAAGGCCAGCTGATGAAGGACCCAGGGCCCTCCCTATCTCTGGGTACATCTCATCTTCTGCTTCGCCTGTCAACATGCTCTATGGTGCCATTGCCCTGGGGCTGGCATTCGAGGCCCTTGTTATCTGGCCTCATCCTGTGTTCTTTTCCCTAGGCCTTTGCCAATGCTGTTCCCTTCACCATGAATATACTCCCAGGCTCCGCGCGCCCCCCCCCCATTCTGGCATTCTGCCCATTCATCAGATCTATGCCACTCCCTTGAGAAGTCTCCCCCAGTGCCTGCCAGGAAAAAAATTCTCACTCCAGTGCTGGAATGAGAGATGAGGGCCCATGTGGGGTTCTGCTGGGCCTCCGTGTCCTAATCAGTGAAATACATAAGACACGCTCATCACCACTGAGAAACAAAATGAGGCAGAATAACCCACTGCAGCAGTTCTCAAAGCAGGGTGCACGGACCCCTGAGAGTCTCTGAGATCTTCTCAGGAGTAGATGAAGTCAAAATTGTTTTACTAATAATACTAAGACATTATTTGACCTTTTAACCATATTGAGATTTGCACTGATGATGCAAAAGCAAAGGCAGATAAAATTTTGGGTGTCTTAGCACCAAAACTATCCTAGGAGTCATTATATTTGTCAGTATCAAAAGCATCCATTAAAAAAACAAAAAATAGCTAGTTTCACTTAAGAATATCCTTCCTGAGGGGCACCTGGGTGGCTTAGTCGGTTAAGCGTCCGACTTTCGCTTAGGTCATAATCTCGCAGTTCGTGGGTTCGAGCCCCACGTCGGGCTCTGTGCTGACTGCCAGCTCAGAGCCTGGAGCCTGTTTCGGAGTCTGTGACTCCCTCTCTCTCTGACCCTCCCCTGCTCACGCTGTCTCTCTCTCTCTCCTAGAAATAAATAAAACATTAAAAAAATTAAAAAAAAAAAAAAAAAAGAATATCCTTCCTGGGGTGCCCAGCTGGCTCAGTTGGTAGAACAGGACAATTTTTTTTTTTTTTTAACATTTATTCCTTTTTGAAAGATAGAGAGTGTAAGTTGGGGAGGGGCAGAGACAAGGAGAAGAATCTGAAGTAGGCTCTAGCCCCTCAGCTGACAGCAGAGAGCCCAACACAGGCTGAGCTCAAACTCATGAACTGTGATATGACTTGAGCCAAAGTCAGATGTTTAAAGGCAAAGCCACTCAGGCACCCCTAGAGCATGCAACTCTTAATCTTGGGGTTGTGAATCTGAGCCCCACGTTGGGCACAGAGCCTAAAAAAATAGGGGTGCCTGGGTGGCTCAGGCAGTTAAGCCTCTGACTCTTGGTTTCAGATCAGGTCATGATCTCACGGTTCATGAGATCAAGCCCCACAGAGGGCTCCACACTGATAGCATGGAACCTGCTTAGAATTCTCTCTCCCTCTCTCTCTGGCCCTCCCCCTCATGTGTGGGTGTATGTGAGCACACTTGTTCTCTCTCTCAAAATGAACATTAAGAAAAAAGAATGTCTTTATTAATGCGAAGCAATAAAATTAGTAACTGTATTAAATCTCAAACACTGCCTACACATCTATTTAACATTATGTATGGGAAATTCACATAAAGTACTTCTGTAACATACCAAAGTATGTTTGTTGCCTCTAGGAAAATCACTTGTGTGTTTGAGTTGCGAGATAAACTAGCTGGGTTTTTGTTTTTGTTTTTGTTTTATGTAACACCATAAAGACTGACAAATTTACGGGTCCCTGGGTGGCTCAGTTGGTTAGGCGTCCGACTTCAGCTCAGTCATAATCTTGCAGTTGGTGAGTTCGAGCCCCACGTTGAGGTCTGTGCTGACAGCCAGCTCAGAGCCTAGAGCCTGCTTCGGAGTCTACGTCTCCCTCTCTCTCTGACTCTCCCCTGCTCACACTGTCTCTATCTCTCCCTCAAAAATAAACAAAATGTTAAAAAAAAAAAAAAAAAAAAAAGAAAAAAGAAAGAAGAGCTGGAGAATATTTTAAAAAATAATAATAATCAAGTGAGCCTGTCACTCCAAGGAAAATAACTACAGTATTTATTGCTAATGATAAAATTCTATTTTTAAGCAAAAATTTGAATTTTAGAATACTTACATAGGTCATTATAAGCTTGATAGTTTCCTGGACATTTCTGATGAAATAGGTGGTGGTATCAATGAATTCAAGCATTCAATATTATATAATGAAATGTGTTAACATTTGAGAGATTTGCATAACTCTGTGAACTAATGCTCTCTAAATGACCAGTGCATGATGTTATGAAATCATGCATGGGCAAGAGATTCACTTAGGGGCGCCTGGTTGGCTCAGTCGGTTAAGCAGCCAACTTTGGCTCAGGTCATGATCTCACGGTTCGTGGGTTCAAACCCCGCATTGGGCTCTGTGCTGACAGCCAGTTCAGAGCCTGGAGCCTGCTTCAGATTCTGTGTCTCCCTCCCTCTCTGACCCTCCCCTACTCACGCTGTCTCTCTCTCAGAAATAAGTAACACATTAAAAAAAAGTTAAAGAAAGAGATCCATTTAAAGCACAAGATAGACAAATGGACCTTCATGTAACAGAATATGAAAAGTTCATAGATAGGGTTTCACATTCTACATGGCAACTAACCTTTAAGAAACTGCCACTTGTCAAGTTTTGGTGTAGTATCAAATTATCTGAAAAGGCTATAAAAATACTCCTCACTTTTCCAACCAGAGATCTGTATGAAGCCAGATTTTCTTCATAAACTTCAACAACAGAAAAACAAACATCCCACAACAAACTGAAAGCAAGAGCAGATATGAGAATCTAACCCCAAGGGGGCTGTTTGCTCTATTAAGCCAGATATTAATGAGACTGCAAAAGTGTAAAAACGATGCCACTCTTCTGGCTAATTTTGTTTTGTTCTGGAAAATAAAGTTATTTTCAACAAAAGTGTATTATCTATGTAAGCATGTAATGAGCTGTTACTGTTATTTTTAAATAAATGAATAAATACATGTTCTTGATTTTCTCAGTTTCAATTTTTAATATGGTAAACCTTGGTAAATAGAACTGACACCAACAAAAGCTCTTTGGGAGTTTTCGGTTATTATTAAGCCTGGAACGGAGTCCGGACAACAAACAGGTTGGCAGCTGCTGGCCTAGTGCTTCCACAGCAGTAAAGACTAGGGATAGACATGAAGAAACATCTGGATGAGCAGAAACCAGGCAGTGAGTGAAAGGGGCTATCAGAGCTATTTCCTTTGAAGAGGTCCAGGCCCCAGGCCCTGAAGTCTAAGCAGATGGGCAGGAATTCTGGCAGAGGCTTCTGGGCATCCCTACTTCTCTCTGCTGCCCCTGTAGAGGTTGTGGGTACGTAGGGGGAGGCCCCAAACACACAACAGACCTCCCTGTACACAGGCTGAAACCCGCCTAGGAGCTCTAGCCCTTCCCAGATGCCTCCAATCTCCCCACCCCCACAACCCTGCCCCCCACGAAAAGGATTTGGGCCTTAAAATTATCGTCACCACTGCACAGCAGACAATACAGAGGGGACATTATGTGCCAAGAGAGAGGCCTCGTTGTTGCCGCTGCTGAGAGACAGCAGTGCTCTGTTCTGGGCAGGCGGGGGGCTGCTCATGTGCTGCAGCCCAGACCCTCACACCCAGAAGCATATCCTCACCCCAGTGCACACTCACAGACTCACCCCAGGGTACCCCTCAGGCACATGCTGCGGCACACGGGAGCCTTCCCACGCATCCAGCTCCCATCCCCCTTCCCTGTGCACATCTGTGCCCACCCACTTCCCACTCTGGGTCCTCACGGCCAGCCCTATGCCACAGGTAGCCTTCCTCTGGGAGCCCTGGTGGGGGTGCAAGGGACACAAGGCAGCCACACTGGGAACCCTGAGGACACCCTGCCCGCCCCGCCCTGCGCTGCCTGGACAGGATCACAGGGCACTGAAACCAGCAGCAGCCTAGGCTGGGCCAGACCTGCCTAGATGCACAGAGGGACACAAAGGCTGCCTTGTTGCTTTGCCAAACCCTCCTGGCTCTGCAGAGGGAGGGAGGAACCCAGGCAACAAGCACCCCTACCCCAGCTTCTGGGCTGGCCCTGGAGCAAGACTGGACTTTAACCTCTTAGGCCACCACCCTGGCTGGGCCTAGGGGGCACGGGGAGGACAATCCAAAAGCCAAGATAAAACCAACCGACCCAAACAGGGCTCCCCAGGGCCAGGGCTTACACTCAACCCAAAGTCTTTTTGTTTCTCTTCTGAGTGGGGATCTCTCCCCACATTTCTTAAGGTTGTTCCCCCAGCCTGGAACTCCCTCCCTCCTCCTGTCTGGGGGATTCTCATTTTCCCTTGGGGCACTGTTCAGAGAGCACCTCCCCCAAGCCCTCCTGCCCCAGGGGCTTCCCCGCCACACAGAGCTCTGGATGCCCACAGGGGGAATGCCCAGCACTGCTCAGCCAGAGAAGAACAGGAGCAGGAATGGATGAGGGGGTGTGGCCGCGCCTGTAGACTCAGTGGCATCTCAGGCCCAGGCGTGACCAGCCCCAAGACCACACTGTGGCGGTGGAGGAGTGACCAGCCCAAATTTTCAGCCGGGACAACCATCAGTCACACCCACCAGGTGACACAGAATGGAGTTCCTTGGAGGGCACTACTTTGTCACATCCAGGCCTTTGTTCTCTCTGCCTAGGACGCTTTCCCATGTAATTGTTTGCCAAGTCTAAAGGAAGTAGTAGCTCTTTTTATCTTTTATTTAATACTCACAAAATACTTACTGTGTGGTAGGCACTATTCTACGGGATATTTACATGTATTAATTCATTAAATCTTCACAGCAAACTTTTGAGGTAAGTACTATTATTATTCCCATTTTCTTTGTTTTTCTTTTCTTTTAAAGATTTTACTTTTAAGTAATCTCTACATCCAACATGGAGCCCAAAACCACAACCCTGAGATGGAGAGCCATATCCTCTATCAAAGGATCCAGCCAAAAGCCTATTATTATTCCCAAAAGGTGAAGAAAGTAGGGATGCCAGGCAGGCCCAGTCCCTAGAGTATACGACTCTTGACCTCAGAGTTGTAAGAGTTGTAAGTTGGAGCCTCACGCTGAGTGTAGAGATAACTTAAAAATAAAATCTGGGGCACCTGGGTGGCTCAGTGGGTCGGGCATCTGACTTGATTTCGGCTCAGGTCCTGATCTCATGGTTCATGAGAATCCCAATTTGGGCTCTTCACAGACAGCACACAGAGCCTGCCTGGGATTCTCTCTCCCTCACTTACTGTCCCTCCTCCACTTGTGCTCTCTCTCAACAATAAATAAATAAAATCTTAAGGGGGGTCTTGGGTGTCTCAGTCGGTTAAGCATCATACTCCTGATTTCAGCTCAGGTCATGGTCTCACAGCGGTGAGACTGAGCCCCCCTTAGGCTCTGTACTGGGCTTGGACATGGAGCCTGCTAAGGATTTTCTTTCTCTCCATCCTGCCCCTCCCCTGTTCTCTCTCTCTCTGTCTGAAATAAATAAATACAATAACATCTTTAAAAATAAGATTAATTAAGATTAAAAAATAATTAAAGATGAGGAAAATAATGCACAGCAAAGTTAAGGAACTCTATCAAGGTCACACAGCTAATAAATGGAAGTGCTAATAATAGGAATGCAACAAGTCACTTCAAGGTAGTTGTCCCTGGCTTCTTAATCAGAATAGGGGATTTTGCTGGAGCATTTCCAACCTCAGACCCAGCTCTCTTATTGGTGAGCTCCTTGAGGACTTTTTTTTTTTATAGTTTATTTATTTTTGAGACAAAGCATGAGTGGGGGAGGGGCAGAGAAAGAGGGAGACACAGAATCCAAAACAGGCTCCAGGCTCTGAGTTGTCAGCACAGAGCCTGACACAGGACTTGAACCCATGAACCATGAGATCTGACCTGAGCTGAGGTCAGACGCTTAACCAACTGAGCCACCCAGGCACCCCTCCTTGAGGACTTTAATAGGGACATATTTTGGGTCAAGGAGCCTAGCCCCCAGCACAATACCTGGGCCACAGGGGATCTCAAGAAACATTGCTGTTGTTGTTTATCTATTTATTGTGCACATGAGGTAGGGGCAGAAAAGAAAGAAGAAGAGAGAGAATCCCAAGCAAGTTCCACACTGTCAGCCTGGAGCCCAACATGGGGCTTGGACTCACAAACTATAAGATCATCACCTGAGCTGAAATCAAGAGTGAAACGCTTAACCAACTGAGCCATCCAGGTGCCCCTTAAGAAACCCTGTTGATTTGGGACTCCTGGGTGGCTCAGTCGGTTAAGCTTCCGACTTCAGCTCAGGTCATGATCTCATGGTCCATATTAAACTCTGTGCAGACAGCTCAGAGCCTGGAGCCTGTTTCAGATTCTGTGTCTCCCTCTCTCTCTCTGGCCGTCCCCTGCTCACGCTGTCTCTCTCTCTCTCTCTCAATCCCTCTCTCTCTCTCTCTCTCTCTCTCTCTCAGAAATAAATAAAATATTTTTAGAAACTTAAATAAATGAGTGAATACACAATAAGGATGGCTGGACTCCCAATACCCAAGGGCAGAGGGGGTAAAGGCTCACCAGACAAGCTCAGGCAGTTCTCTCCTCCTGACACCACACACCATCGCTTTATCACTCACTGCAAAGGCTTTGCTGCCCCTGGATACACAGGGGTATGGAATATTGGGGAGGAGAGGGGGGGGGGCTACCAGGCCTACAGAGCCACCTGGAGGCCCAATTACTCCCAGGTCTCCAGGTCCGTCCAGACAAAGAATCTCTTGAAATTCTCAGGCACCAAGAACCAAAAAGACAAAGTATTCCCAGAGTCTGCTACGTCCTCTATTATTAATCCAATTTTCCAAACTGTTGGGTAGTTTCTCCAGCTCCTCCAATGTTTGCAAATGGATGCTCAGACACCAACCAGCAGAGAGGGTCACCTGGGGACCCAGGGGACCAGCCAGACTACAGGAACCCCCACCCTCAAGGGCTGCCCAAGCTCTGAAAAGCTCCATTTCCATTGGTTGTGGCCACAAAAGGAGAAACAATCAAGCCTCTCATTGGATATCTCTGTACTTTTTTTTTTTTTTAACATTTATTTATTTTTGAGAGAGAAAAAGAGAGAGACAAAGCATGAGCAGGGGAGGGGCAGAGAGAAAGAGAGACAGAATCCGAAGCAGACTCCAGGCTCTGAGCTGTCAGCACAGAGCCTAGCACGGGGCTTGAAGCGATGAACCGCAAGATCATGACCTCAGCCAAAGTCAGACATCCAACGAACTGAGCCACTCAGGAGCCCCTGTCTCTGTACTTCACTTCTAAAGTAGGATCCGTCCCAGTCCCTAGAGAAATAGCCCCAAGATAACGACCATTGGCACTTAGTCTCCTCAGCCCTGAAAGTGAACTGACAGGTGCCCTGAAGAATGGGTAAGAAAGACTGGAGGTCTTTAGGGAAGGAGGCAGCAGTGGCTTTCTAAGGACATTCCCCTCCCCACCTCAAAGTAGATTTCCTAGCCTGCCCCTGGGTCAGCTCATCTTTCTGTTAATGCTATTCAGACCAGGTCTCCCCTATGAAGGTGGCTGAAGGCCTCCTTCTGAGAGGAGCTGGGGTCTTCCCCACCCCCAGCCACTAAAGATCAGTTTCCAGAGAATTTGCCTCATAACCAAGGGAGGATGGGGGCAGGGGAGGGGGGGAGGTGTCTGGTTAGAGAGCACTCCCAAATTGCTACTTAGGAAGGGCTTGCAGCTGTCTGTGTGGAAGGGAACTGGGAGCTTTACTTGAAGCTGCATGTGCAGCCACTAACTGTACTTAGATAATAGGTTACAGATCAATAATGGCAAAGTTTTCCAAAAGTGCTTTACATAAAATGAAGAAAATACCAGTTGCCTGTATTCAAAAAAATTAATGATGATGATGATGATGTTAGTAATGCTGTGGGCACCCAGGCTGGGTTTGAGGGCTGCCTGGACTGAGGGAGGCCATATCCCTTGGAAATGTAAATCTACCCCACTTTACTAATGAAGAAACTGAGGCTTCTACTAAAAAAATATTCTCCAAGCCACAAAGCCCTGGGCTGGGCCTAGGAAGGAAAGAAATGTGATGAATCCCTAGCTGTGTAGCAGGCACTCTGGATACCCTTTTATGACCACCCTACAAGGGATCATTGAATTCTTGTATTTCTCCTATTCCTCCCACTTTACAGATGACAAAACTGAGGCTGGGAAAGGCTATGTAGCAACAGTTGCCGTATATTCAGTGCTAGCTAGACTCTATGATGAGTTTCTAATTCACGTCTATTTGCCCCCCACTATAGCCCCACTTTACTAATGAAGAAACTGAGGCTTACAAAGGTTGTTGCCTTTCCACGATGGCAGAGTCAATATGTGACAGAAATGAGACTAAAATCTAAATTCTAGACTGTCACACTCCAATCTCTGGGCACACAGAATAAATGTGATTAGGGCCTAGAGAGTAGCCCCAGTAGAAATGTGGAGCGTAAGACACAAAGGGCAGCCTCCTTGTTGGTGAGAATAAACATGGGACTTCATGGGGCAGGAAGAAGCTGAACTAAACTATAGAGAATGGTTAGGGTTTCAACAAAGGGCTGGGGAGGGAAGGGACTCCTAGTGGAAGGAACAGCACAGGCAAAGGTTCCGAGGTAGGATGCTGTGCAGCAAAGAGTCTGTGTGCTCGGCTGGTGGAGCACAGGATAAGGGGGACGTGGGTCAAGAGTAAGAGTGGGATGCAGCTACTGGGGAGGCTGTGGCAATTAATGGCTCAGACTGTGAGCTTGAACCCTGACTTTGCTACTGACCAGCTATGGGACCTGGGAAACGTCTCTTCCCCTCTCCAAGGCTCAGTTTCCTTATCTGCAAAATGGAAATAAAAATATCCACCTCGTAGCATTGTTCTGAGAATTCAGACAGGCACTTGGCCAGCCTAAAGCATCTACTCAAGAACTGACAGCTGTTGTTCTTGGTACTGGGCAACGGGGAGCCACTGAGGGCTCCTAACAGAGAGACGGACTCAAGGAAACCTGGGTGGAGAAAGGACTGACTCAGCTGCTCGCACCTTACCACAAATCAGCCCCAGGGATAAAGAACAGTGAAACCAGATCGCTGGGCCTGGGCCAGCTGTCCCACCGGATGTTCCTTTGACATCTCTTCTTTCATCTTTAAAGAATCTTATGCATTTCCCTATAAGCAATCCATTCTTGTTTCTAATAAAGATAATGTATTCAATTACTGAACTCTCCTCCTAGTGAGACAGACATTCCAGGAAGCAGAGCCATGTACCCAGCCTGCCTCCCCTCCCCTCCCCCCCCCCACCAGACGCTGACACAACCAGGCCCCAGGCTGAGCCACATGGTGGACACAGCAGCAAGGCCACGGGAGTGCCAGGCTGGGAGTTCCCTGCCTTTATATTAGTTGGTTTCTTCCCCTGAAATGCACTCTCCTACCCCAGCCCCAACCCCAGCCCCAACAGGGTTAGATTTTGAGAAAACTTGCTTAAAAACTGGTGGGCTATCTTCTTCCCCAAACTCAAATATCAGCATGCTTAACTCTTCAGAGGTCTTCCTTGACCACTGGATCAGCTGGGTAAGTGGGTCACATCACCCTGTTTTAATGCTGGCCTAGCACTCTCCCCTTACACTTTCTTACATATCTATTCCCAGTCTGTCTGTCTTACCTCACCAGAATGTATGATCCACGAAAGCAGGACTTTGTCCTACGCACTATAGTGTTCCCACCATAGACCAGGCCTGGCACAGAGTAGGTGCTAAGATATACTTAGAGAAACAGAGAAGGGAAGAGGAGAGAAAGAATTAATAAAAAGAATAAAATCTGGGTTCTTGTTCCCAAGACTAAGAGGCTCCTCTGGAGCCGCAGTTGCCCCCTCGATAGCGTGGGCAGGGCCACTAGCCCAGGGACCACCACAGCCACGCTATAGGACTCCAGCCCCTCCCCACAGTGCTGTCACAGGCTTGCCTCCGGAGCGGCCCTTCCCTTCCCCATACCCATCTCAGAGCAACAGAAATTAATTTCCCTTTGGCATAAACTGATTTTGATGAGCCCAGTCCCTGGCGATTCATCACAGACCTCTCGGGGAGCACTGCAGGGAATGGCGGTTGATGGCATGACTTATGGGCCTCGCAGTCCCAGACACCCAGCTGCTTCTGATGGCTCCGGACACCTCCAGCCCCCCTAAATCAACTGCGAGGGAGCGACCTGGAGGGCTGCCCAGCTTGTCCTCTGGCTCGGCTGGTGCCCCCGGCAGGCGCCTTCCAGGTCAGGGGGCGCAGGCTGCGAGGAAGCGGGTGACTTCATCCAGGCTGACTCACCCTCTACAAGCCACTGGGGATGGACTGCGAGAGGGAGAGAGGGAGGCAGCAGCAGTCCTGTCCAGCCTGGAGCTTCAGGCGGAGGAATCCCCACCCTCCCCCTAGAGTCCCAGGGCTTCCCTAAACCAGGCTGTGCCCCTCCCCAACCCTGCAACCATCATCCCAGAATCCACACTGATTTCCTGCAAATAGCCCAGACCCGTGGCTCAGTACCTGCCTGAAGATGTCTGGGGCTGAGGCCCAGTGCCCCCCTTACCAGCCTTACCAGGTAAAATGCACCAACCCTGTAACCTCTGAGATTCCGTTTCTTCATCTATAAAATGGGCACAGTCACCCTTACTCCACCTACTTCTCAGGGTACTAGGTGGATCTGATTGATGGGAACGGGCCTTGGAGATAGGGGAGCGCCACGTGGAAAGAGGGATGGAAGCCAGATCAGCAGATCCCACACCACAGGGTGGGAACCAGACCTCTTATCCTGGCCTGCAGTGCCCTCAGTCAATGCTCCATCCTCCCCGACGCCCCCTCACATGCCACTCTGCCATAGTTAGCTTCCTTAAGTTCATCAGCTAGCCTGTTCTCTTTCCACCTTCTGGTCTCCCTGGTTCTAGGTTGTTCTCTCAGTCCAGAACTCTTCCCCTCCCCCAACCCTTTCTCGCCTGGCTAAATCCTATTAACTCTCCGTTCTCAGCTTAAATATTAACTCCTCTGGGAAATCCTTCCTAGCCCTGGTGTCTGTGTCCCCATGGTCTAGCTGTTCCCCTATATTATCACAATGTCTTACATCTACCTTCCAGATGTGGTCCTTGTCCCCTACAGCCCATGGACCCAGCCCAGTGCCTGGTTCACCATAGGTGCTCGCTCACATTAGCTTATTTGAACAGAGCTCCAGTGCCTACTCAGCTTGGTTGGCCTCAGCCACAGCTGCCTGAAAGATTCTGTTAAGGAAGATTCTGAGAGGGGGGCGCCTGGGTGGCTCAGTCCATTGTGTGACTGACTCTTGATTCCGTCTCAGGTCATGATTCTGCAGTGACTTTGTGGTCGTGAATTTGAGCCCTGCGTTGGGCTCCACACTGAGCATGGAGCCTTATTGGGATTCTCTCTTTCCCTCTCTCTCTGCCCCTCCCCCGCTTTCACACACATTCTCTCCTTCAAAATAAACAAATAAACTGTGCTGACAGCTCAGAGCCTGGAGCCTGCTTTAGATTCTGTATCTCCCTCTCTCTCTCCCTCCCCTACTTGTGATCTGTCTCTCTCTCCCTCTCTCAAAAATATATAAATATTCTTTAAAAATAAACCTTAAACAAATTTATTTTTTTTAATGTTTTTTTTTAATTTATTTCTAGGAGAGAGAGAGAGACAGCGTGAGCAGGGGAGAGTCAGAGAGAGAGGGAGTCACAGACTGAAACAGGCTCCAGGCTCTGAGCTGGCAGTCAGCACAGAGCCTGACGCGGGGCTCGAACCCACGAACCGCGAGATCATGACCCAAGCGAAAGTCGGACGCTCAACCGACTAAGCCACCCAGGCGCCCCAAAACCTTAAACAAATTAAAAAAAAAAAGACTCTCTCCCTCTGCTTCTCTCCCCATCCATGCTCTCTCGCTCTCTCTCCCTGAATGAATGAAAGAAAGAAAGAAAGAAAGAAAGAAAGAAAGAAAGAAAGAAAGAAAGAAAGAAAGAAAGAAAGAAAAATAAAAAGATTTTAAGGCCACAAAAACACATATAACCATCACCCATGCCACAAAGTGAGTGTTCAATACATGTCAACTATTAACATGGGAATTGGTTCTTGGGAACCTGCACACTTACCTGGCCCTACGTTCAGTCACAGTTCTAGCAACCCAGGAGAGGGGAGGGAAGGGAACCAGAACTTTGGTTCTGAAATGACCTAAAGATACTTGCCTGCCTGTTGGGGCGCCTGGGTGGCTCAGTCGATTGAATGTCTGACTCTTGATTTCAGCTCAGGTCATGATCATGGTTCCTTCGAGCCCCACAGTGAGTTCTCTGCTGTCAGCATGGAGCCTGCTTCGGCTCCTCTGTCCCCCTCTCTCTGCCCTTCTTGTTCTCTCGCTCTTAAAAATAAATATACATTAAAAATAATAAATAAATAAACCTAAAAAACATCCAAAGATTCTTGTCTGCCTCTAGCAGAAAGAATATCCCCACAGAGTCAGGAGACCTGAGTTTGAGACCTGTACAGCCCTTCCAACTAGTTCTGGAGACTGACTCCAGCACTCTGTACCATCATCTGTAAAGCAGGAATAATTCCCACAGGGCTGGTGTCGGGACCAAATTCAAAGGTGTTGATTCAGGTGCTCGGTTCACCTTGGTGAAGGATGCACAGCGTCATCATTCTGAACACACCTCAGCCCCCACCCTAAGGCAAGGGTAGGGCTCAGAGTGTGGAGTCCCCAAAACCAGAACATAACAGCCACGGTACAGTCTCACTCCCGGGCCCTCCATCTGGGGACCCTCATCTGCAAGCAATTTCAGGGCCTGCTGTGAATGCATAAGAGCAGGGCAGACATCTACTCTCTCACTGTGTGACTTTGGGCAAGTTCACCTCACTGAGACTATTTCTTCACTTAGAAAATGGCAATGATGATGGTAGCTGCCTGGACTTTTTGGAAGGATTAAATGAAATGATTAGGTAAAGAATGCAGTAAGCAATTCAGTATGAGGCCCTATCAGTTCTCAATAAATATTATCCATCACCATATCCTCCTCCTCCTCCTGAATGCTATAGCTATGCAGGGAATAAGATGCCCATGTTAATCCTGGTCCCTCAGGACCATAGTACCTCCCAGAACCTTCACTGTAAACTGGGCTCATTCCCACTTCATGGACGGGCAAATTGAGACTCAGAAAAACTAGGACTTTTCAGACTGAAAAACCCCTGACAGCAAAGGCCATGTGTCCCAAATTTGGGGTCCTTGTAGGACTGAGGCTGTGCCTCCCTCATCAGACTGGGGGCTTTTTCTCCTTCATTGGCCCAAGGGCCTGGTTTCTGTTTTAGCATCTCCAGCCAAGCTCAGAGGAGCAGCAGGCGTGAGGTCAGCCCCTCTGCCTTCTTGGAGCACAAGGAAAGGTTCAGGCTGTCGGGACAAAGGTCGGCACAGGGCCTGCCTAGCCCTAGCTGCCCCAGCTGATGCAGGAAGGCCTCGTGACTGCCCCCTGCCCCCAACACAGTCTCCAGCTTCCCGCCTGACTGGGTCGAGCGTTTCAAAGCGAGCAACCTCTGAAATGAGGCCGCAGCATCCGAGATGGCAGCTGGTGGGGGGAGTCAGGCAGCCCCTGGCCCCTGTGTGCATCTCCAAGCATTCCTGTCAATGTTGACTTGTCGGGCCGCACTGGCCACCAAGGTCCTGGGGAATAGCTTTGGGTGCTCATATCATGGCCAAAGGAACATTAAAGATACCAGGGTGCCAGTGAGGCAGAGCCACTGGGCCTTCATGCAAGCAGGCACTAGATGCCCACGTGCTGGTGGGAGACGGGGGGACTATAGAGTGACCACGAGGGGGCGCCTGGGTGGCTTAGTCGGTTGAGCGTCCGACTTTTGCTTAGGTCATGATCTTGCGGTTTGTGGGTTCGAGCCCCGCATCGGGCTCTGTGCTGACTGCCAGCTCGGAGCCTGGAGCCTGTTTCAGTCTGTCACTCCCTCTCTCTCTCTGACCCTCCCCTGCTCACGCTGTCTCTCTCTCTCCTAGAAATAAATAAAACATTAAAAAAAAAAAAATAGAGTGACCACGAGGACGGACACACGCACACACACACACACACTGCAACACAGAATAGGAGGAAAGTGTGGGCTCTGGCATTCCAGATCTGTGATCAAATCCTGCTCACCCTACTTCCTAGATATGTGACCTTGGGTAGTGTTATTGGTTGAATTGTGTCCTCCCCAAAGTTCATATGCTGATGTCCCTAACCCCCAGGACCTCAGAATGTGACTTTATTTGGAGATAGAGTCCTCACAGAGATAATCAAGTTAAAATGAGGTCATTGGGGTGGGCTCGCATCCAATACGACTGGTATCTTTATAAGAAGGGGAAAATTTGGCCACAGACATTCATTAAGGGAAGACGATATGAAGAGACACAGAGAAGACGGCCATCTACGAGTCAAGGACAGAGGACTGGAACAGTTCCTTCCCTCATAGCCCTTAAAAGGAGGCTGCCAATATCTTGATCTGGACTTCTAATCTCAAGAACTGTGAGACAATAAATGTCTGTAGGTGAAGCCGCCCCGCACATGGTACTTTGGTAGGGCATCCTGGGACACGAATACAGGTACTGACCGTTCCTCAGAGCCTCAGTCCCCACAGGCCTAAACAGGAATTATAATAGCACTTGCTTCCTAGTTGCTACAAAGCTTAGATGAGGTGATGCCTGTGAAGGCAGCACTTAGCCAAGGATGAGACACAAAGTACGTGCTCAATAAACAGTAGGTGCTTTTACTATCAGGTTATTATTGACTCATACATTCCTATACACACTTATGCATTTTTTTTATTTTTTAAAGGTTTCTTTCTTTTTGAGAGAGAGACAGAGTTCTAACGGAGGACAAGCAGAGAAAGAGGGAGATACAGAATCTGAAGCAGGCTCCAGGTTCTGAGCTGTCAGCAGAGAACCCGACATAGGGCTTGAACCCACAAACCGTGAAATCATGACCTGGGCCAAAGTCCGACACTCAACCAACTGAGCCATCCAGGAGCCCCTACACACTTATACATTTAATCACCTGTTCCAAATACCACTGTATTGTACACCTCCTGAGCACTATGCATGGTTGAACAAATCTCTGTTCTCTGGGATACTTGGCAATGAAACTCTGTCCTTATGGGAAACAGGCAATCCACATACACACAAAGGAGCTGATAGGAGAGCAAAGGCCTAGGTATTTGCCCATGTGTGCTCACGAGTGTGTACATGGGTGTTAATGTAGACATCCGTGTGTACATAGGTATTGATGTGTGCCTGGGTGCATCAGGATACCTCTGGGTACATGCATGTTAGTTTCTGTGCACCTAGATATGCAAGTGTATACTTGTGTGTGTTCATGCTGTGGTATACATATGTGCATCGCACGTGTGTATAAAAATGTGTGTGTGGAGGCATGAGAACACGAGGGCTGGTGTGAATCTGGATGAGTATTGGCTGAGCAAATGTGGGCAAGTGTGTGTGACAAAAGCAGGGCTCAAGGCTGGTGCCCTCTGCTGTCTACAGGCCAGGAAGGAACTCTAAGAGATCATCTCAGCCATTCACCAGGCTCAAGTAAACACATACCCCTTCCCAAAGCCAGACTTAATAACACTCTTGTGTCCGGGGACGACCTTAGGACCCTCTCTGGAACAAAGCCTTGGTTTTCAGAAAGACCTTCCAGCATCTGACCATAATCCCTGGTGACACTTCAGAAACCAGTAGGCCCAAAGCCTCTGAATGAAGCAAACATTAGCCCTATGTTCCAGAACATTTTGGTCCTACCTCCTGCTACAGCTCCATAGGGAGGTGCAATCCCATATCCCAAAAGGCCTCTCCAATTTGGGTACCCTATTCCCATCCTGTTCCTGCTCCCAAAATGCCCAATATCAACACTCCTTGTCTCACCACCATCCCTTGGGAGGCTACCTGGCCTTTTCCCCTTAGCAGAGAATCTGGCGCTTGACATCCATAGCTGGGGTGCCTGGCTGGCTAAATTGGAAGAGCATGCCATCTTGAGGTCCTGAGTTCAAGGCCTACATGTAAAGTTTACATAAATAAACAAATAAACAAAAACAAAAACAAAAATAAAAAACACTGATGAGGCCAGTGCCCAATGGGCATCTGCAACTATTGGAGCTATGTGAGGGCAATACTTCTTTAGGGTAAAAAAAAAGGATCCCTTTGTTAGGGCTTCAGATTGGAGGACACCCTCAGATGAGACCAACCTCTGGTCTCATGGGACTGACTCCTACCCTGCACGCATTCTTCCCTGCCCAGGACCTGATGGAGCCCCTAAAGGACCAGACTTGAGAAACCAGAGACGGTGGGGCCTGACTCTCTGCCCCCAAAACTACTATCTGAACCACAGACTTGAGTTGCAGTCCTGGTTCTAATAGTGATAATGATAATCAAGGGTCACATTTATCACTGAGTTATTAAGGACCTGGACCTGCACTGAGCACTTTCCATGCAGTGTCCCATTGAAGCCACACAGTGTTTTGGTGTGTTACAACTGTTAGTGTTACCTGCATTTTACAACTGAGGAAACCAAGGCAGTTTAGCTCATCTGCCCTCCATTATGCGGCTGATTAGGGGCAGAGCCAAGAGAGCCCATACTCTTAACCATGAAGCCCCTACCTTACCAGGTGACCCTAGACAGTCCCTTCTCCTCTCTCAGTCTCTCAGTCTATGCAGTGAGGGTGCTAAGTGCCATGACCTCAAACCTCTGTAGGACTCCTAGCTCTGATTCCTGGGTGAGGTCATAAGGGGTCATGCCTCAAAGTGAGAGCCAAGTCCTCCTCTGGGGTCTTGTGAAGCATGCAGTGACAGGCCCACCCCAGACTCACTGAACCAGACTCTACATATTCCTCACATCTGTCCTCCCTCCCCACGTCCACAAGGTCACAAGGCCAAGTGGTCTGATGTGCACCAAGGTTTGAGAATCCGGGGGGGAGGGGGGGGCAGGGGTTGGAAGAAGGTAAAGGAAACTGGAAGCAATCCCTGTTTAGACCCTGCTGGGGGAAACTTCAGGTCACAGGGCTGGGGATGTTCTGAGGCCTGGCTACCACTTGTTCCCCATCCAATGGGCAAACCTCCAATGGGGAGATTATGAATTTCAGAGGCTCCCCATCATGGGGATGTGAAGGAAGACATGAGTTCCACAACCCCCCATCATCTCTCCCTGCCATCCTTGAGCCAAACAGCCACAAGGGTTTGAACAGATGCCTCCCTCCCCCCAAGACACTTGAGCAAAGCTGAGAGAGGGGAAGCCGGGGGATGCCAGAGAGGCAGGAAGGTAGAAACCCACACAGACAAAGGCTGACCCCGGCCAGGCCAACTGGCCAGCCGGCCCACCCAACCCCCTGCAGCAAGCAGCTTGGCAGGGCTGAGCGCCAGCTCCTTGAGCCAAACCGAGTTCCCACCAAGTGTGCTTAATGCAGCGGCGGTGACATTTCTGCCGTCAGAAGCAAAAACAGGAACCCGGCCATTTTGATGAAGGGCGCCCAGAGTGCGAGCTGGAGATGAAGGAGGGTGGAGTTCCCACTCCTGCACCCGTTATCCTAACCACCCACCCCCGCCTCTACCCAATGCCCAACCCAGAGGGTCACAAAATGGGTCGCCAGATAGGGAAAGTGCTACAGAAGAACCCCCATCCCCTTGTTTAGGTGGGGAAACTGAGGCCCTAGTGCTGACACTAGCCAGATTTGGAGAAAATAAAAGGGGGAATCGAGAAAAGCTCCCGGAAGCATGACTTGAGGAATGTCCAGACGCCTAAGGTGCCAGAGAGCTGAAACCAACAGGCAGCAAGGATCAGCCTACACACCTGCCCCTCAACCCTGGCACGCCCTCACGAGGGCGCTCGCGGCGCCTCCAATCTTCCAAGCAGCGAGAGGGTTAAGCTTCCTCCCCGTACTTGCCGCAGTAAGTGGAAAGGAAAGAAGTGTCAACTCTGTTCTCACCACAGCGGGGCTGTCGGATGGCACCTCCCCCCGCCCCGCGCACCCCGCCCGTCCTGCTCCCCCGCCCTCCCCTCGGAGCGCGCGCGCACACACCTCCCACCGCTTTGCCCAAATTATTTTCGATCCCGGGAGACTCCGGATGCCAGACGCGCTCCGCGGCGGCCGCCGCGCCTGATTCATTGCGCCAAAGCTGCAGATGCGACCTCCCGCCTGCGCCCTGTGCCCCGGCCCGCGCCGGGCTGCGTGCGAGCCTGGAGAGATGGGGGGTGTGGCAATTTGTAGGCGCCCCCCCAAGAGGCGGGACCCTGCCCCCCGGGGGCAGGTCCCCAGTCCCCAGCTCCCCGGGCTGCGCTAATTAGCTTCCTCGGGGGGCGCCACGCGGTGTGAGGGGCGGCAATTTCCCGGCTGGGCTGCGGGGGAAGCGCTCCCACCGCCTGGGAAGGTGAAATGGGAAACTCGATTCAAAGAGAGCTTTCCTCTCCCCCCCCCCCCCCCC